>NW_009259117.1:1045805-1099100 GCF_000687185.1 Egretta garzetta | reverse complement strand
CGGCCCCGTCCCCCCGGGGCACCCCGGAACACATCCTCCGGCGGGCGGTCTGGTGCGGGGCGCGCTGCCCGCGGAGGGGGGAGGGAGGGCCCGCCTTTGTTTGGCCGTTCCACCGGCTGCGGGGTATTTGCTTTTAGCCGAGCTCACCTGAAGCCCAGCACGGCGTCGCTCGGGGTCCGAGCACATGGGCAGGGGACTCGGTGCACGCGTTATGAACGGGCGCCGTTTTGGAGGTGGATGCCCACTTCTTTGTCTTCATCTGTAGTCGGCTCTTTGCCCACCCGCCCAGTTTAGGTGGTGATGTCTCTCTCAGTCAGTGTACTTCTTCCGTCACCTTTACTTTCTGAAACTTTTTTCAGCTTGTTCTATTACTCTTGATATTTTTCTCCCTGCCTAGGTAATGTGCCATAAGAAAGTGTATCTTGTAAAGTTTTTGGAAGGCAATGGAAAAGTTTGCGTAAAACGTGGTGTTTCTTCACTATTTATGCATTTCCATGTCATTTTCATAGGTGGATCATACTTAACTGGAGTTATGTGACTGCGTTTCGATTAGAAGCATTTTGGCTTTTGAAACAAAGAGAACGCTGCGGTCTTAGGAAGCAGATGTTTATGTATTATCACTAGAAGCGTTTTTAATGTTACTTATGGGATAGATGTTGTTGCCTATCTGGATGATTGATGCTTAATTTTGAGTATATTCCTTTCCCAGTAGTTCCCAATGTATTTTGTTAGGAAGTGATTGTGTCTCAGTAGACTATCTCATTGCTTTGGCTTTCTGAGGTTCATAACACATAAAAAACACGTATGCTCTTCCCTATATGTTCAGCACACACAGAGGTACTTGTATTGTTTTGGCATTAGGGAGGAAATATATTAAATGCATGTAAAGTGCTTAAAAGGTTGAGTACACATTTACTTGCATTTAAGACAAATTATCATTTCCTATTCCTTGACAAAGCTTGAAGAGGTGTTTGATGAGGTTTGGTTTACAGGACTCCATTGTTTGTGCGGAGAACGGGACAGATTATCTATTCTTTGTGCATCGTGGTGCAATAGCTGTGATTTTCTTGTACTGATATAAAATTTCAGTCATTTGCCATAAGTCATGCTATGGAAATGAGTGAGAGAAAAAAACACCACCCTCCATACCTCCCCCCCAGGTAAAATCTTGATCATGCACAATTAGTCTTGTAAGCCTTGAGGGAGCTCACCAAGAAATATCCAAGAGTGAAAGCATGGTGTTAATCTTGTCCATACACCCTAAGGCAAAAAATCAGCCATGCCTTTGCCTTGGTGAGACTTGTGATTGGGCTCTCCTGAGTTAGAAGTTTCCAGGAATTATTACCACTTTTTTTTTCCCCCTATGAGATAAGGCTGTGGTCAGTTTTTGAACAAAATGAACAAAGTTCAATAGTAAATTACTGCAGAGAGGACTTCATGCCACTTAGTTCTTTTTCCCTCAGGAAAACATTTCTGTAGTGCAGCCATTATTAATACCTAATAAGAAAAAGCACATAAAGTATTTATGGGTTTCTGTTAGGCCATTATTTATTCTTTGCCTGATTTTGTCTTCTTTTGTTCTGTTTTTCTCCCCCATGATGAATATTCCTAAGATGATCTTTTGTTTTCCTCTTACGATATTATGCTTAGCACAACCACCTAGTTCAGAAGAGCCCATTGCTTTCGGAACAATAACCTATTTTCTATACTACTTACAAATTATTGTTCAGGATGGCATTTTCCCAAGTACCTAGATAATATAGGAAAATACCGCCTCTTTGAAAATATATCTGACAAGGTTTAATCCAAAATCAAGCTGTATTTCATATTCCCACTAGGAGCTACAGGACTCTCTGCTTTCCACAATATTGGACTCAATACACAATTAGAAAAAAAAAAAAAAAAAAAAAAAAAAAAAAAAAAAAAAAAAAAAAAAAAAAAAAAAAAAAAAAAAAAAAAAAAAAAAAAAGAAAGTATCACAAGAGAAAGAAGATTTGTTTCTTCAGATGAGTATAATTTTACTCAAGAATGACAGCACTTATCCGTTCAAAGAGAATGGGAATAAACGAGTTGTGTATGGATATGTAGGCATAGTAGAAACTGAGCTATTTAGTGTATTGTGTGTAATGTCACAGCTGCCTCTTAACGCAAGGGAAACAAGCAGAAAAAAGCATTGTCATTTTCTGTCTGTACAGGTTAACGATGGGTGTAGCAGAAAACACAGATTTTGGAAGAACAGGTCTAAACCCACTTATTGTCACTTTGTAAATCATAGAAAAAAGTTATTTATGCAGTGTACTGCTTAACAAAGAGCTGTATGGAAAAGGTGTGTGGCAAGCACCCAGGCACTGCCTGACAAGCCTGCAGAGTACCTGCTCTAGAGTTACAGCTCGTGCTTTCTGTCTAACGAGAGTAGGGGTTGATCCAGTGAGATCTAAAAACTGGAAGTTTGTAGCCTCTCCACCATGTTTAGAACACTGAGAAGGAATCCAGCCAGAAGGCTGGACCACATGCTGTAAATCCCCGCTTATCACAGACAGCATAACACATCGTTATCCTACGCTGATCCTCTAAAGGCCATAATACGTACTGTTTTTAAACTAGCTATATTTGTTCTCTGTGTTCTATCTTCATTCGAAGGATGTTCCTTCCAGAGCTTCACTCTTTGAATGGTCAGAAACATCTGTTTTCCTGATTAAATGATTCTTAACCTATTTATAAGACTTATGTTTATTTCAACTTCTTTGTTAGCTTAAACAGCTCTCCACCCTCCATGATGCATTGATAGACAGCAGAAATGTCCCCTCTCGCTCTTTGATTTGTAAGAAAACCTCTTCTGGTTTTCCCTCATTTCTACTGCTTTTTCATTCCCTGTGCCCCTCATCTGCTTGCATTTGAATCTGTCTTGGTTGCACCCAGATAACCCAAATTATGCACAGAATTGCAGGTGAGTTTTCACCAGGACCTTGTGCTGGAACCAGTACTTCCTGATCTCTGCTGGAAATAACTTTTCTGGTGCAGCCTACCACTAGGTATGCCCCTCTTGTGGACATATCATGTGGACAGATCAGTCACCTGTCATCAGTCAGCCCACCAGTGCGCTGCTCAGGAATTTCCACTGATGAGCTCCAATCTACAGCAGAAATTTTTGGGGTTCCTATGTACATGACCTTGCATTTTGCATGACTGAATTTCAGTCCATTTCTGTTTTCCATATTCTCAGATGATCTTTCCTTGTGATGCTCTGAGTCTCCGTTGCTTTCCCAATGGCTTGTATATCACCAGTCTCGTTAGCTCCATGCCAGTTATCAAGTCCACTGAATGTTTTGTGTAAATATTCAGCTGGATCATTTCCAGACTTCATCTCCTTTGCTGTTAACCCTTGTCAGCCTCATAATTCCCATTTCAGAGTAACATTTTTTCCTGTGTTACTCACCTTGCATTCTGCCAGTTAATCCTCACCTTGTTTGGCTTTGCTTATACTTCCTTATATATCACTTCATTGAAATTGAGAGAGATGAAACCTAAGCCAGCTCTATCCATCTGCAAAATAGTTTTCTCATCAAGGAAAAGTATCTGGTTACTCTTGTGCAAACGACTTCTGATAAACCCATGCTGTATTTATCTCATTTTTTCTTCTTAGCCTAGGTTAAAGCACAACACAGCTAGGAAAAGGCGGTGAACAGAGCCCTTTGTGTGCCTAGAGCTTATACCCTGGCTACAGAAGCTCAATGGAAAAATAGGTTTCATTTCTTGGTTTCTATCGCTGTATAGGTTGGTTAGACAGCTAGGTCTGGGGTAGCAGCATCGCTACCTCTAATCAAAGCTCGATACTTCAATGGCATGGAATTGTAACATTTTCTCAGACATTCAGAAAGTGGTTTCAAGCTCGATACTACGCTAATTGTGCAGCCAATTCAGCGCTCGGGTGAAAGGAAAACAGTTTCACTTTGGTTAATAATGCTGAAGCAAAGGAACATTGACTCTCTTTACCTCGAATATTTCCTATTCTCATAACGACTATCCCGAATGTGTGTATCCAGTACTAACACCAGGAGCGCAATGAAGTGCATCTTGCCTCATGTTCAGCTCTTCAGGAACAGCACAGCCTTCAGTTCACAAGAATGGTAGTAGGAGGGTGAGGGGAATATTCACCGCTGGTAAATGTTGTTTGCAAATTCTCAGTAAATATCATAAGTAACAAATAGGTCAGCAATAGCCCCGTGTCTGTAATGTGGATCCTTCATGCTGGATCTGCTTGACTGTGCTCTGTTCAAGCTTCAATGATATTTAACAGGTGAAAGCGAAATAGTAGAAAAGAGTCATTTAGCAAAGGGCTCAGGAGAGATATTACTGCTACCAAATAGTAATAACATATTTGCCTGTGTTGTGGTAGAAGATACAGGGGAAAGGATAAGAAACAAAAGTGTTGGAGGCTGGAAGTTGGTCCTGTGAAGTGATATGGCAGTTGTCTTTGATAACTTGGGGCTTACAAAGTCAGTTTTGCTACAGTTCCTTTCTGAAACAAGTGCACTGGACTTTTAAAGAGCTTGGTTTTATTTTCAGAGTACGTGACTTTACCTTTAAAACAAACATGTATTTCCAAAGAGCCTTTCACTGAGCATCCTGAGGCTGTAGAGCTTGAACAGTCCTTTGCAGAGGCCAGTGCATAACGGGCTGTGCCTCCGGACTGTGGTCCTGCGAGGGGGAAATGAGGCACAGCAACACGCCTGCGCTCCCTGCCGCGCGGCCGGCCCCGATGCTCTGTGGAGCTGAGGTATCTACTTAATGTCAAGGGAGCGCTGAAGCCCCGCTGCCCTGCCTGAGTCATACGGCTTCATTCTGCTGTATTGTCGTAACTACAGCGCTTGATGGGAAGAGAAGCCAGCATCCAGCCTTGGGAGTTTGTATTCAAAGTTGTAATTTAAAATTGATTTCTACCTCTCGTCTTTAGAGAAGCTTTCAGCTTAAATGAAGGATTTTACGTTGTTGGCGAGTTGCAGAAAAAGTCATTATTAAATGACCAGCTGCTGAAAAGACCATCTTGTACTAAAAGCATAAAAACCAGATACAGATCGTAACAAGAAGGCCTGCAATTAGCATGGTTCAGGTAACTAAATTCAGCTAAATGGCTGAGTTGATACAAAGCACAGTGGAAGCTGAAGACCTATGAAAGCAACACGGGGAAAAACGACACACAAGGATTTCACTTGGAACCAGTTTAAAGCAACGGCTAAATGTCAAAATGAGTCAGATCCAAACCAGAGTATGCTGTGTCCAGTGACTGCCAGTGACACGGTAGTGCCCATCAGCCCGCCGCCACGGAGCTGTGATGGATAACGGCGGGGCCAGCCACAGAATGACTGCAAAGAGCTCGAATGGCGAGGCTAATAACATACTCTTTGCAAACTAGTTGTTTCCTAAAATACAGCCCTACAGAACAGTTAAATAAAGGGATTAGAACCTAAATACCTTTTGTTAGTGAAAGTAACAAATATAGGGCGAGATCAATATTTCTGCTGGATTTTCGGTTTGTTCATGCAGTTTCTATGGCGGGTTATGTAGCATTTTACTTTTTCCTTTGCAAAGATGAAAATTCCAGTTCCCTTTTAGACCTGGATTGGATAGGAATACCACATAGTGACTTAAAAATGCTCTAAGGCAGTTCTGTGTCAAAAAAAGGATAAAACACAGCTATTGAAGGCTGGGTATCAAGGTTTTAGACAAATAAGACCCAGACGATTAGATTTTTATTTTTTGTTTAATGACCATGTTGAATTATATACAACTTTATTTTCCCTTTGTTGAAGTTTAGACATGAAGTCCTCATTAGGTGTAGTGCAATGCATTTCAGAAACCCTAATGCTGGTGTCTGTACAAACTCAGAACAAAATAGTGATCAGTGTTGAGCTTGCAGTTACAGCACGGTATGAGACAGCAGGGGAATATAGATAGAAAGGAGAGCAAGAAGACCAATATGATAATTCCAGGCAGTCACCGAGGTACCAGCTGCCAAACTGTTGTCAAGAGCTTGAACGGTCCCTGACGAAAGAGGTTCAGAAGGAATATCGTGGCATTGCAACCACCATCAGCCGTTACCTTCCTGATTCAGTCTTCTTGAAGCTTTGGTACAATGTACACAAATAATGTGGACCTCTTCAGACACTACATGATAGCTATAGGTGAAGTTTAATACTAGATCATGGATTTCCCTTTTCTATAGGGAACTCTAAAGAAAAGCAGGATGAATCTGGCACTTCCATCTTAGCTTCTGGCTCCCTCAAATGACCTGCACCTCTGTTCCCCCATCTGACTGTCCTAAAAATGTTGTGCAATATCTGATTTACCTCACATGGTCAGGATTAGAACCAAGACTCTTTCAAGGGACAGCTAAAGTATTTTCCAATTTTATTTTACTTTACCAGAGATTCAACAAAATCTCTGCCAGCAATGGCACTGAGATGGAGCAGATGAGTTTTCAAGATTCTTCCTAAACATATTTTCTACAATTCCAAGATTTTAATTTTCTGCTTTGGTGGAAACATCCTTGTTAGGACCTTTGCTTTAAACAAAGGCATCATGTAAGTCTTTGCTGCTGCTTTTGTAGCATTCCAGAATTTACACAAGTGGTCGGTATGGCACCTACCTTTAAGACTGTGAAGGAATTTCCTGGTGGCTTGTTATCTAGGAAGTGTAAGTGCTCAGGAGAGGTAACGTTTTACCCTTCTTGCTATGTGTGTTATGTAGTGTGCCTGGATGTCAAGAAAGGCTTTTTGGGTAACTAAGTATAAATAATTCAAAGCTAACCAAATATCAAGCAAGATAAGCTTAGAGACTCCAATCCAAGATCAGGGAAAACTCTGAATGTGAAATAATCTCTGAGAAAAGAAGATTATTGTGTAAATCTCAACAACATTGCTTTTGCAATCACTCCTTTATGAATTCATAAACTGTCTCCCATCCCTGCCCACAGATGTTGCTTGCAGTGAAAAGGTAAGGCTCTGCTCCTTCAGGTGTGCTGCTGTGGTTTTCTGCGCCAAAAGAGTAGGCTTTCAGAGAGCTGTGTTCTGCAGGACTGGAGAAGCCCAATGGTGGAAGACGCAGCACCCTGAAAAGTAAATGCTTGGTGTTCCCATGGACAAATGGTGTTCAAATGTAGAGAGATGTTAAATTGACTCTACTCCTCAATATTGGCTTCACTTCCAGTAGAGTTCAAAAGACCAGTCTTTCATTTCTGCCAGGGAGATCATGAGGCTGGTTGCACTCACTCCCCTCTGACACCTTCCCATAAAACGGGGGAACAGGTCTACCTCCTCCCATCGAGCTCCAGTGTGACAACCACTGGGTCATTGATAGCATCTGGCATGAAAGTGAAAGAATTTCTTAATATGGATGTGTGGATGTGGTTACAAAGCTAGCAGTAATATGGGAATGCAGTTTATTGTGAACCTTGAGTAACATGCTGTCCAGTGCATGGAGGGAGTTCAGCCCAGAATCAGATGTTGTACCTGACTGAATTAGAAAATGACTGAGAAAATCTTTGGGAGAAAAAATAGTAAGGAATTATTATCTTGCTCACAGATACTCAAAGAGAGTAGGTCCTGTCCTACCAGGAGTGTCTTTGAACAGTGTCTCTGAATGTGGGCATAAGAATGAAGGAGGCAGGGTTTTTGTTGGCCAAGCACAAGACTCTTACCTTTTTTTTAGCTTCCTCGTTAAACAGCAAGGCCAGGAAAGCAGAAGCAGAAACCTTCCTGATGCGAAACCTAGTGGGCAGTGACACCTGGGACCAAGCACTGATGGGCGGAAAAGAGGAAAATTCAAATTCACTTTGGAGGTTTCACAGTATTTTGACTTAGCTAGAGTGAGCTAATGCTGAGATGGTGGGAAAGGTGTGGAAGAGGAAAGCTTGCTGCTGAGATCAGTCAATGCAAAGCAAGAATTTCTGAGAGGATATTCAAAGAATAAGGACAACTTCAAGCTAAGCCTCGTAGTAGAGCTCCACAGTATCTGATCATGGTAAAACATGTGAGGGGAAGGGACAAAAAGTAGGGGACTCAGCCACTAAACTTAGCAGGAGAGGCATGGATTTTCTGGAGGGGAAGAGGAGCAGTAGTAGGCAGTGCGCACACCAGGGGACCTGATTAAGCACAGTTCTGCTTAATTTCATGAACTAGTTAAATCAATGACCTTAAACTACATTACTTACTGCCTCATGTAAGCCTTTGTTGAGCTGTTGCTGAATTTGCTGTTGCGCTTGTGAACACTGTATACGTGTGTATGTGTAAGCTTCCCTGCAACAGGGAAAAGTAAAAGATTATTATTCTGCAAAGATCAAAAACTTGTGCTAGCAATAAATGTTGTTTTCTTAATAAAATTATATTCTGAGTTTCCTTGGACTCAATCACAGTTTGGCATGAGTAACAAATACAGGGTGATTGCAGAAACAGAACAGGCAAATGTCTTGATTTTTTTTCTCCTTTGGTTAAAAAAGCGAGCTAGTTTACTCTCTGAGGTTCACTCTCTAATGCATTAAATTTTTTGAAGAATAAAACTGGCTTTTATTTGTCTGCATTTGATCTCATGAAACTGCTTCCTTTATCGGAAATGCCTGTTCATATCACACAGTGTCTGCAGACGAGCACTGGTGGGGCCCAAGATGCCTACAGCTTCTCAGTACAAGAGGAAGTTGAGTGCTTAATACATTTATCAGGACCTAGAACTGATTCTCTTAACACAGGATTTCACAGACATCCTTTGACTTGATTCTAAACTCTTGGGAATGAACATTATACTGTATAAATGATACATCGTGTAAACAGTACAGCATTATACTGTACACTTCAAGTTCTTACTCTTTGTCTAATGTAGTAGATGGGCTTTTATTACACTTCCTCCATGCAAAGTTCTTTTTTGGTAGATTCTAGTACTGTACTTCTATAAAAACCAAATTTTTGGAGAAAAGCAGAAAGTACAAAGGCTTCACTGGTGAGCACACTAGGCTTTCCCTTTCAGACTCCTGACTTACCAGCATCTGACAAATATAATGACAGTACAGCACGTGACCTGTTTTCAGGTTGTCCTCAGGAAATTCTTAGGTTTATATGTTGGCCTATTCCCTTAGGCAGTCAGCAGTCACCTGAAGCATCCAGCAACGAGGGGTGTAGTTTTGTATCACAGAAATGAGGACTTTCTTCCTTTTGTTCCCAAATAAGTTATTTTCCACCCCAATAACCAGAAGACTTGTTTACACTGCAGTCGTCTCTCACCTGAGCAGTGTGACCTCGTCTTCAGCTTCCTTAATTTCCGTATTGACTCTTAGCAACTTGTGTATTTTTGTAAGTAAATGGAACAGTCTGAACTGACAGGCTAGGATTTGTGAGGCAGTTGGACAGTTTTGGTTTTGACCACTGGAAATTTGAATGCTGTAAAAATGTTTGTAAAAATCTGATATGTCTTCTCATATCACCGCCCCAGTTCTAGAGGCTGACAGCTTTCTGTATCTTCCAATCTGGCAGTCTTTGTCTGTCAGGAAACCTAGCAGTATGCAACCAAGGAAAGCTTATGGACCTTAGGGACATGGTTTAGTGGTGGACTTGGTAGTGTTAGGTTTATGGTTGGACTCAATGATCTTAAAGGTCTTTTCCAACCAAAATGGTTCTCTGATTCTGTGATTGCAGTTTATTTCACTTGTATCCAGACCATCAGGGTTCTTCTTTCAGTTCTGCATGTGATCAGTTTCTGCTGTAACTAATGGAAGATTCTTTCCACCTATAATAATTTTTTCTCCTACACTCCTTTTCTATGATCTCTGTCACAGGTCTTGAGACAAGAGTACCAAATTCCATAATACTTCTCTTCCTAGAAAAGTTGTACCTTATTTTCTGACATGGTTGTTAAGTGCAATAAGACACGTAAGTTACTTTCATTCATTCCATAATTAAGACAAAGACATTTTCCTTTTAAATTGAAGGAACCCTTCATAGAAAGAATTACTAGAGTTGGTGGCAGCCTATTAACTGGTTTTTAAGGCTTTAATGATAACTAAACATAGCTTATGAATCTGAAATTTATTTCCCAAATTTTATATCCCCATAAATATTTTCTTCATAATGTCATAGCATAATGTAAAAGCCTGTATTTTATATTCCATTAATACTTTTCTACCTTTCTCTATTTTGACAATGTTTGCTTTGGTTATATTAATCAAATCTACCCTACAGCTTGTTTATCTGACTCAAACTGAAATATGAATTAAGTTTGTGCTTTTTAGATTCCTATTTCTATCTGACAATATTTTCTTGCTTTTGAGTTTATTTCCACTTTCTCATTTTCTTTCTTTTTATTTCTTTTTTTTTTAAAAATTTATTTTAATTCCAATTCTTTGACGTTTGGAAACTTTTAAGTAAGTTCTACAGCTGATGTACTTTTCTGCTCTGTCATTTTTAGCTCGGTTTGACAGAGAATGAAATAGAGCACTGCTTTTGCCATTGCACTGCGAGCGCTGTTCTGTGTGAGAAAGGTTATTGTATTGAGTAGGACAAATATACCATGAGGAGATATACCGCAGTGGACGAAAAATATTTTCCTTCTTTTTCCTACTTTTGCAGCGATAAGGGAACTGGTGTTCCTTATTTAGGATCTAAAAATGCAAACTGCGTTAATCCTTCCAGTAATTATTATTTCCCTTTGATATTGTTCTGCCTCCCTTGCTGAGCAGTGGGAAGTGTTCTTAGCCACCCTGTTAAAACAGAGGTGCAATGTAATCACAAAAGCAGCGTTAGCCTCCTGTGTGTCCTTCACAGCTCTCTGAAGCTATCCCCCGCTTCCCCCTGCATCGTTCTCACCTTACGCTATCAAGATTGGTTTTCTGCCTTTTGGGGTTAGGTTTGGATAAATCTTTGTCCAAGCTGTAAAGCCTGCAAGCTCTGTTGGGGCAATACCACATCGTAGGCACAGTGATCTGCTGCACAGAGCTTGAAGTCAAAGAATAAAAACTCATCAAAAGATCCTTTCTGAGAACTAGGAAAAAGTTACTATTTTAAGTCCAGCTTCATATTTGGCTGGTTTAGCCTATGAAAACTACCGAGGTAGCGACGCACTCTTATGTGCAGGGCATTGCTATAAAACAGAGTTAGCTTTTACTGGGATTGGTTTGGATGTGGAAGTGGAGGGAAGAACAGACTAGCCAGACATCTTCTGCAGCTTCATGAGATTCTGCTCTGCCCAGCCTTGACATGCGATTTTTCAGCAACAGCATGCCAATCGTGCTACTATTTCCAACTCTTTTCCAGCCCAGTGACATGTCTCTGAGGCCTTTTGCTTAAGTTTTTAAGTTAAAATGTTGAACTAGATTGTCTTATGGTGCAAATAATAATAGCAGATAAAAAACATTAGAGAGAGAGATACATTCTTGGTGTGAAATCCTCCGCAAAAATCTCAGTGTGGAGAGACTTTCTTGCAGGATCTATTGATCTCCTGTTAAACAAAAATGTCACCACTAAGCGCTGTGAGATTTTGCTGGAAGAGAGTCACGGGGTAGAGAACTTTTCCCAGTGACCCAAGCTTTCAGCAGGGCAATCCTTGTTCTTCAGGAGTTAGGGAGCTCTCCACTGATGGGCGGGAGAAGAGAGCGGCTGGGGAATGGCTGCCCGGGCTGTTGTGAACCTTGGCTATGGGATGCAGATGTGCAAGTGGAGCTTGTCTGGTCACCTGGGAAATCCTGGCTGTTGCTCGGACAGCATCTGCACTCTGGATGGCTTTTCACAAGGCTTTTCTGAGGGCGAGGAGAGGTTATGTCTGCTCTTTAGAAAAGATTAAGTAGTATGCGGCAGCGAAGGAATGCGATGTTTTCAGTGCTTTCAAGCACTTATGCTGAGTGCTGCCCTGACTTCAGACCTTTGGTTCTCCTAAGCCAGGAGCCATCAGCCTATCTCATAAGTGTCAGAGGGAGCACAGGCACGGATTTTAAATGCACTAATAGAAAGCGACCTTTTCAGTGTAGTTGCTGTACCTTACAGAGAAAAGATACTGCTTGTGGCATTCAGTTTTCTCATTGTTTCTAGCGTGAGATGCAGAGAATTCTGAATGCTTCCCTGGGCATCCAAATGCTAATGAGTAGCTACGGGATCAGCTCTTGGCCTCTTAACCTTCCTCCTCTAGGTAGCTGATACACATCGTTTGATCCACAGACACATGTGGATCAATGACATCCTGACGTTTTGAGTGAGGGGATGTCCTGGATGTTGCAAAGAACCTCCCGCAGTGCTACGTTCTAATTTGGAAAAGAAAAATACAGCCCAGCAGACCACCTGGGAAAGACTGCTGACTCCTGGTCTTTACTGATGTTAAGCTGATTTCCAGTCCTTTTCCCACCTGTATTTGTTGACTAACATGAAAAAAAAAAAAAAAAAAGGATAGACCTGGTGGGAAATAAACTAGGGTTTTTTTGCTATTTTTGAACCTTTTCCATTCTGTACTGTGAAGAAACCAAGCCTATTTAATATTCTTTTCGTAAACAGCCAGAGGAAGTTCTGATCTACCAAGTTACCATTTTATCCTAATTAAGAAAATATAATACAGACACACACATATTTTTAGAGAATAGCTCTCTCTCTCTTTCTTTCTTTCCATATATACATAGGTATTTTTATACATACTTAACTCTCGTCAAAACAAACCCAGTGTATGTGGTAGGGAACTCTAGAACTGAGTCACCAATATTAATTATTTTCATCTAACATCTATAATTAAACTTATTTGAGATTCGATTTCTGTGATTATACAGAATTGGTATAAGCACATTTAACACCACCGAATGTTTTGGGCATTAAGACTACCAAACCTTCTGCTACACTGAGCAATTTTATCCTCTGCAGTTCACTATTTATTTGTGCATGCAGCTAATAACTTCTGTTGTTAAAATTAGAAATTCTTTCCATTAATATCTTTCAGCTACACACCCTCTACATCAAATGGAGTCTTTTTATTTATTCCTGATGTGTGGTGGTAGAAGGTAAATCTTTGTAAGTTAAGTTGTGGCTTGGAAAGTCTACTGCCCTTCTGCTGTTAATGCCAACCCCCAGCCATAATCTGGGGACTGTGGCTGGTCTGAAGACTTCCTCCTCCTCCTCCTCCCCTCAGTCACCTCTGTGCCAGCTGACATGAAAACCTAGGAATGGAGAAGAGGTGGATTTGATTTGTTTTGTGAGTGTACCTATGTTTGCTTTGCTTTAAAACTTTTGTGTTTCACTCCTAATATTAGCAGTGGATAGATAAGGCAAAGGCTCCAATTTCCTCTTTTCTATTTACTGTTTTCAGCAATGCATGGTCCCACCAGCTTTGGTGTAATAGCTTGTGGTGTGTAAATAAGCATACTTTTATCAGTCTGAAACTGCCTTTACCTCATCATGTCAAGGATTTCCTAGAGGCGAGTAGAGCAACAACCAGAGAAGAAGCCATGAACTCCAAGTTAAAAAACACTTCTGCAGTTAGGTGGCCATTGCATGTACAGCAGTCAATCCATCTTTTTCAGTTTCAGTACCAAAACCACCAATTCCATTGTTAAATATTTATCTGTGAACCTTGAGATGAAAAAATGTGAGTTGCACTGAAATTCCGCAAGCTCTTCATGAATTAAATGTAGTGTTACTATCAGGTCTTTTTCTACCCTTTCTTCACACCCTGAAGGAAAACAGTCACAAAAAGTGAAGTATCAAAATAGAAAGGTGTTTTAATGGTAACTAATAACTCAGGCTATTCCTTCAACTGAAGTAGGGAAAAATCGATCATGTTGGGTCAACAAAAGTTTGGTCTTGAACATGTAGGTGAGGAAACCTTTGGGAGACCTGCTTTTACTCCAAAATGGCAAGCAGAGCACAGTGATTCTTACGATATTAAATGGTTCACACAGTGAAACAGTAATAATCCTGGCTGGAATCAAAAATCACCCCCTTTTTGGCTCCAGAAAACTCAGAAAATCAGAACTGTAAAGCTAGATTCAGCTCAGTCCCTCTGGAACCTCAGAGGTCTGGATTTGAGGTTCCAACCCTAAAATGGATTTTATTTTTTTTTTAGAACTATAACTTAGTTTCAAAAATTTGCAAGACCTATGAGTAGGATGCAACTTGAATGCTGAAGTACTTAGCGAAAATCGTTTCATTGTAGAGGATGGATAATCATGGGTGGGCTAAAGGGTGGGGTTGATGGAGGAGGCCAGGCCTCTTACAAGTTGTTTCTTTTATTTAAACAGGCAGTGGAACTCTGGCTAGTGTAAGAGGCATCTTGTTTCTGCTGGACTTTGAGGTGTTTCTTTGTGGCCAGGCAGTAATGGAATACTTGCAATTTTTTTAACTCTTCTGTACTGGAGCACTGGCACTTAAATGTACTCTCTATGTGAGCTGCTAACCTAATTAAGCACTGCCTTTTTCCATAATGAGGGGCAGCTTTTCCTGTTTCCAATCCCCATACGACCCTCAGCTACTGCTGTGCAACCTTACAGTTGGAGCCCACTGCTGTAAAACCACAGCCCAGGGTGTAGCTCTGGAAATGCTGTGGTGCAGCAGGAGACCTGGAGGGTAGTTGAGGTGCATGGCCAGGCACAGACATACCTACAATCTAGCTCGGGTGGAAACTGAGCTGAAGTGCAGCTCAGCAAAGCCACGACAGGTCCCAGCCAGGCTCCTTGTGGCTCTTTTTCACACCACTCATTTCATAGCGGCCTGATCTAAGCCTGAGCTGTGGTGGGGCTCCTGAGCAGCGTGGTGGTGGTGGGGCAGGTCATAGTCATCGTCAGAAAGGCCAGTTAGTGCCCTCAGAGCCCTGAGAGATACAAGGTTTTTTTTCAAGTTGATATTTGTGACTTTTTTGATGAGGAAGAGCCATGAGACATAAATGCCTGGACATCTTCAGAATGATCCTTAAATATTCTTGAAATTCTTGCAAATTTGATACTACTTTCAACTCCCAAAAGATAAACCAGACCTGCACAGCCACATTTATAACACACAGGTTTGCCTGCTTCTTTTGAAAGGTTTTTCCTGGGGGAACATCACTGCTATCAAACTGATGAGATTTAATCTTACAATGACAAATGAAAACCCAGCCTCTCGCTCTGCACTTCAGGCACGCTCCTGCTGCAAGTCAGAACTGGCATCATTCATTTGAAAGCCCATGGGGTTGGTTAGGTTTCAAAACACTAAATGGGAGCCAATCCCAATTGAAAAGTGACTCTTTCTGACCCTTTGCTGTCCTTACCTGCCCCCAGTGTTTCATTTGTAGTTGTGGTTAAAAATAGAAGAGATAATTCTTACAGTTCCAATTTTGGAGACAGGCTCCTTATCTCTTGGGGTCTGAATTTAGAAGAAAAAGAGGAGAACAACTCATACTTTGTCTAGGTGTTTGGGTAAAATCCTATTCACGTGGCTCCCTAACCTCCCATTAACATAGCAATTTTCTGAAGTCCTACCCTGTAAGAAGAGTGGTCTCGCAGCCAGGAAGAACCAGAACCACACAAAGAAGCCTAAAGGAAAGAGGTTTCTTACCTTCCCCCTGGCATGTTTGGCACTATAGAGGCCTCTGTGTGGATAAGATTGACAGATGCTTCACTGAGGATTCTGTTGGTCACTTCATTTTAAGAATTTTCCTTCACTTGAGGATCACTCTGGTAAATTTTATTGTAGGAGAAAACAGTTTGGTCCATTGAAATTTGACATTTTATTCCCATAGCAACTTCCCTCAGAGATCCTTCCAGCTCAGTTATTAATGAGGTTATTCTCATAGTAACTCTGAAGGAGGCAAATATTCCCACTTCCTAGATGAAAAGGATGCTTCATAGTCTATTATGTGTTTCCTGATCTCACAGGGAAGTCTATTACAGGTAAAGCGGAATTTAGACTTTCTGTATTTTAGCACCATATTTTCTCAAGGAGTATCTTTTTTGTTGGACATACCTGTCAACCTGTTTCTCCTTGCAATAGATTTCAGAGATCCTTTTTGTCAACTCATTCATAAGAAAGCAACATCGTCAGTCAGAAACTCTCTTTTCTCAATAAAAGGCAGTTATGTTTTAGCACTTATGAAGGTCTTAAAGACTCTCTACATTTGAGCAGGTCCTGAAACTTTTCTCCTTATTTTCAATGTCCACTTTACCCTTCGAAAGAGCATGGAGACTCTCAAAGGCTTCTCTGCTACTCACTGGCTGTGATAAGGTCTAGTACAGCAATTCAATTGTTCCTTGACGACTTCTCATGTTTCCAGTGTTGTCACTAAGTTAATAGCTTTTCTGAACCCAATCTCTGTCCTGTCACAAAACAAAACTGTTTTCATAGCAACAAAAAGGGATCTTTAATTAAAACTTTCACTGATCTTTAAAAAAAAAAAAGGAATTTGCTAACTCATGAGTTTATAATAGTAAAATTTTATAAATTACTGCTTTATAATAGGATGTCTGGATGAGTGATTAAGATGATATCAGAAGTTCCAATTACTTTCTGCTAAAACAAGTTAGTCTATGCAAAAGAAACCTTTCTACTAGAACTCTGTTGCCTGAATGCTATATGCTAACAGAATGTGGATGCTGCCTAACTAAATCTTAATGATTTTGATGTGGCAATGAGGTCAGGGTAATGGGCTTAAGGCCGGTGCATTTTTATCCAATGCACCAAACCTAATAATAACCTAATAATTTCAGTTCTTCATGTCACGTAGTTCAGTGCCAGCCTAACTGGAGAATCATGTGCTTTCATGTGGCCAGTCATGATTAATCCTGTGCACAAGGAATGAACATCTCTACAACACTAATCCATAACTGTTTCCATCTACCACCAAATCTTTTCTAGCGTTTAGGCTTGTGTGTTTACCCAAGCTCTGGCCGTCCACAGACATGAATGATGGCTATGTAGCAAAGGTGAGAGTTTTTACGTTTCAGTCCATCCTGAGGAACATCTGACTTCTGATGAGATTCTTCACGACAATCTGTGGCTATTTGCTGATTGTTGCAAAATTGTAGTAGATTTAGCAATGCACATTCCTTTCACTTTTCTGTTAAACCTAAAAGTGAAAGCTCCTGTATTTGAAGTCCAATTATCATTTTAGCTTAATGTATGGGTGATTAAACAGTCATCATAACAGAAGACTAATGCGATGTTGAGACGGGCTGCTTTAAAATAATGCTGCTGAAGGATTGCACTAAACTGACCCATGAAAATCAAGATCATCTAGACTGATGGCCCATCATCAGCACTCAAGTTCTTGCTCTCAGCCCATGGTACCACACTGCTATTTTCAGACTGATCAGATCAGTGCCCCTCCACCTCAATGGGCATGGAAGCAGCATCAGAAGGTCTTGTCTGTGGTTCCCCTGCAAGGGGTCAGCTCTGCACGGTTCTCTCTTCTTAGTCTGAGCCTCTTCCCCAGTTCAAATCTGCACTACACTGTAGTTCTACCCCTTTCTGAACTTGGTGATGCCTTTTGGTTTAGATGATATCACAGGGCAGGAGTTATTATACATTGAATTGCCTTTTTGCAGTATTAGCTTCCATTCACGCTTGCTGCTATTGTATTTTATCTCTTTTTTCCTTTTAAGCTGTCTCAGCTACTGCTATTTTAAATCTTAGGTACCTGTCAAGGGAGCTTCACCTTGGTTATTACCTGTACCATTAGTCATCATTGCAATTTCTGAAGACCTTGTATTATCCTAAAAAAAAGACAAGCAAAATGTATCATCCCCTGTGGTAATTTTTGCAACTCACATCGTCAATGGTGCCACTAAACAGATAGCCATTCTTCTGTATTTTATACTGCGCTGCCCATGAGGACATGCTTGATTCCTACAAGATTGTCTGGCTGACTTTTTGCAATGACAAAACACATTTCATGTTCCTTGTATTTTCTGCCTTGCTCTGCCAGCTCTATTTGACCTTTTTTTTGTTTATTAATAAGAAACAATTTAAAATTCATTAGTTTAAACGAGTGACTTTTCTTTCAAATATTAGCAGTTGTACTTTAGACTGTATTAGCTTAAATCTTTATGGCATAGGATGTTTATTATTATTCCTATTTATTTTCAGAAGACTATTTACTTGCCGTCCTAGCATTGCCATCTAAGTTGAAAGACCTGCTTAGCAGATAATTTTAAATTTGTCTTTACCTTTATCGCCTGTGCTCAGTTATGCATGAGGAGAAAATGCAGGTATTAGAGTCAGTATATTTTGATGGGACAGGGATCAGTGTTTGATATCTACTTTGATATAAAACAGTTTCTGTAGAAGTAAAATACATAAACCCTACTAAGAAGCACGGTAACTCCCCTATGAAGGTGACTATCTCATTCTACTGACCTTAAAACTAGACTTTGAACAAAACTAGCCTTGTAGTTTATCATAAGGTGTCAGGATTAGCTTAATTCAATCTAAACGTCCATACTGCCATCAGGCAGGGAGCTGCTGTTCTTCTTCCCGCTCCTGCTGCCTGCAATGTGCCAGAGGTGGTGTCTATGTGATTATCTCGTTTTCCTGTCAAGTTCTCAAAGAGCAAGCCTTTTACTTGGGTGACCATGTGCTCTTGTCATTGCATCACATGCCAAGGATCATAAACGCAGTGTTGGTGAGATGGTCTTAGAGGGAAGTTTGTTGCATGTGTAAGTTCTACAGCATATAATTTATGCTTCTGATGGGAAATATAAGTATTTTCTACTTTCTCTCATTATTAGGCTGCCTGAAAAGAGAAATCTTTCCTGTGAAAAGCTAAAAGCAAAATTAAATGCAACATTTCTTGAAACAGTCTGATTTCAGCAGAAAAACAGTCAGAAATGCACACACACTGCACATGGACGCCGATCAACAACAATAATAGCAAACCAAAAATTGTCATGAATCAATACTGAGAAATTTTTCATTTCATCTGAGATCAGTGAAGGGGTTTTGATTTTGTAATTCTTTCACTTCCTTCTCCAGTGGGAAAGAAGTAAAATGGAAAACAGGCACAAAGCAAAAAGATGAGAAAGACCCCAAATCTAGATAGTTTTGGTTTTGTTTTCAATGGAGTTGCAATCAAATTCTTAATCAAAAGATCGGAACATTCATAGATAATTTCATCAAATCAGTGTTAAAATTATTGTGAGCAAAGCAACAGCCAAACATTCCCACACCTTCCACAGAGCAATAAACTTTTGCTTTTCCATGGGATAACAATCAGTTAGCTCGGTTCTCAGAGCTTCTGATGAAGCCCTTACTAAGGCTACCACAGGGCAAACTTTCAGTAGACTTTCGGTAAAACCAAATGGTGGTGTTCTTAGATCAAAATCCTACTGCAGGTTACCACTATCGGACTTTTTCTACTGACTTCAGTGGCTTGTTGACAAGTCTCTGCTACCTGTAAATCCCTCCCAGTGGCTCACAGAAGATGACATCCGAATCCCTCAAAGCGTCAGGATGACTTTGCTTAGTTTTGTTTTGGTGATGTATCTCAAATTTCTCAGAAGAGCTCTTGAGATTGTTGGATGGCACTCAGCTTCAGTTTAAACTTCTCTCAAAGAAAAGCTGTAGTGGTTTGCAGCTTGTTCTACTTGCCCAAGGAGCAAACTTTGTTTTACAGGTTTCAGGTAGCTGCTTGAGATATTTTTCAGACTAGATGTATTTAAAGACAGTATGATTTTATTTTGCCTTATTAGAGGTGTAAACAGCTTTGGAGAGGAATTTTCATCTAATCTTGGGTTCAAACAGATTCTTGTTTACCAAGGAGTCACAGTTTCCTTGTGAATGCAAAATGACCTCTTCCTTTCTCTTACAGCTTTTACAGAATAGCATTAGAAAATGAATTAAATTAAAATGGAAAAAAAGTTTTGAGAATAGTCCTAGCATCTTCTTCTTTAGCAGCTTGGCTGTTTTCAAATGTTAGATTTCTTTGGGATTTCAAATTTATTTCTGGTTGTGACAACACATGCCTCTTTATCTAATCGTGTCAATCATTAGCCAATTCACCGAATTCTTCTAGTCTGTTTTTATACGATTTTGGAAAATGATGGACAGCTGTAGGTCTTTCCAGCATTCATTTTAACTAACACATTCAGAAAATTCCCCAGTCATTTAACAAAAAACCCACACTTTGAATCATACAGTGTGAGATGGATTTCACTGAATACAGCGTAGAACCCCAGGATGCTGACATTGCTTTTGATGAGCAAACAGGGTGCCATCTAAATAGTCTGTGAATTTGATGTGTAGCTAAATTGCATGTGAAGTAAAACCTTGTAGGAGGATTAACATAAGGAAGTCAGAATTCCTGAGATGCCTCACAGCAGATGTTATGTAGCTCATTCTTTTACCTGTGATATCAGATATTTATTGATAGAATCTAGAAATGAGAGAGGTATAAAATGATACTTTTCCAACCATAGTACTGAGGTTTTATCTCCGTTTCTGGCAATCTAGAGAAGAGGTTGCTTCCACTTCATCGTCTCTGAAAGGTGACATAGATGGGAGAGAATAAGGAACTGCCAATCTGGTTTGTTTTTTCTTTTATAGAAAAATGCTAATTTCAGTAAAATTTTGTTGAATTTTGGAAGAGACTTTTCCTCTGAATAACTTTTTAATGGGTAGTTAAACTCTTTGCCAAATCACAATGCCATTATTTTCCTTTACAAAAAGTAAATAAGTCTTATATTAGGAAAACAAAGCTCGTTTTGAAAGTCTGAGTGGGATTCAAGTTTACCTTTTCAAACTGATTTCATTTTGGTTCAGTTCAAAGCTAGATGACATTTTTGTGATATGACATTTCTTCAAAGGTGTTGGAATGTGATGCTCCTATTCCTTTCTGTAGATGCAAATCTTGTACCTGTTTACATCTCCCATAATCCAACACACCACCACCTCTGAGTGAACAAAGCATGCACCATGCAAGTGCTATGGGTATGCCTACATAATGGGAGATGATACAGTCCCACCAATGACCTCATCTCGTAGATGGACACAGATATCATCACGAGGAAGCACAGTGTAGTACTGAACTACTGTGAAGGAAACCACTTTAGATTAATCAAAAAGTCTGAAATGAAAGTCTTTGGATAATACAGAAATGTGTCACTTTTATTGAGGAAACTGAAGTACATATTTCCTCTCGTAAGATGGACTTTACTTCTGGAGTTGCAGCAGGGTGGAAGCTGATTATCATTGTAGTCTGCTTGTGATATTTTAAAATGGAAAAAAATGGTATCGGTTCAAAGTGAAATTCTTTAGTTCAAATGATAAAGTAGGAAAATTACATTTTCAAATCAATAGTCATAACTGTTTCGCTCCTTTTTTTTTTTTTTTGAGTGTAAACTCATGTTCAGGTATTAGAACTTCCCTAGAGACAGGAATTACACTTTCCATACATTCAGTCTGCAAACATGATCAGACCAAAATCCATTTTAAAGTTCAAAGCAAAATTAACTGAATTTTAAATAAAATTTGTTTGACATACAAAGATCTTAAATTCTTTCTAATTGCAAATAAACTCTGGACAATTATAAAAAAATTAACATAATAATTAGAAATAGTTTATATTAAGACTAAAACACTCATTAAGCTTGAAGAATTGAGACATTGCAATGCAATCTAAATGCAAAGCCCCTAAATACAATGACAGAAAACACCATGCTTCATCGTTAATGAGATAAAACCAGCTCTGAAACCTCTTTTTTCTTGTCCTTTGGTTATGAAACTCGTCCTATTTAGTAGGTTCCCCAATCAATCAATGTATCGGAATGTCCCATTCCACTCAGAAACCTAATGAAGATATACAGATTTTGTATCCTTTGGTCACCTCAACAATATGCCTGGTTTTATCATTCTGTCAACAAAAAATTAATTTCATACTTAATTTGAACAATATCTTTCTTCAATAGTGCACTGCCCACGAATAAAACATGATGGAATGTGACTCCTTATGACTACTTTAACTATTTTATGCCCCTTAATCTTGTTTTTAAGCACAATTCATGTTTGTCCTGCCTATATCCATTCAAGCTGGTGACTCCATCATGAGTACTGACTATATATGACTGTATCTACTTGGTTATTCATCTTATGTGTTTTTGTATGGAAGTTCAGTAGCAATTTTGACAAGCTTTGATGGCTGCTGAGACCCACTGAAATTCTGTCAGTACAGCCTTGTGACTTTCCCTGAAAAAGGCTGGAGAATCTGAAAAGTAGGCAGGCATATAAAGAAGACTGCAGAACTAGTTTGAAATCCTAATATCAATGTTGTCCAATGAGTCTCAGATCAAACCATCCAGGCCAAATCTAGAAGGAAAATCTGATTTAGTTATTGCTTTGCTTTTCTGATTTACACAGAAGCAGGAAGCATTAAAACACTCTGAAACAGACACATGACATCTAAGAAAGTGCTCAGACTTAAATAAAAATCTATTTTCTTCGCTTATGGCCACATCACATACCTTTGAGATCAGTGGGAACAAAGCTAGATGTCTTGAAATGCCCATTGTGTTACAAATCTGGCTTTACTGTGCACCTCCTAATGCCTTAGTAGTCATGTTCTGGTTTTGGCTACTGCCAGACAGTCAAAATAAATCAGTGGGAATTAGCTAAAGAAGGATGATGTCTGGATTTAGCACTGGATGCTTATCAAGTTCTTCCCATTTTTTTGAATTGAGAGGCCCCTAATTTCTTTTCTGTGATGCAAAGCATGTGTATGCCCTTGCTTTTACCATGTCGGATTGGATATTTGCTCTTGGCGATACAAAGCTCTTTCAGGTAACGGTTATTGAGTGTATTTGGACTAATCACACATACGTGCTATAAATATTCCTCAGCTGTGGTAAGAACACCAGATGTCAGCTCTATGTAGAATCCACGCAACATACATATCGCCTCTCGAGCTAGATGTAATTCACGCTTGAACAAATGATGGGTAACATGAGAATACTTTAGATTAGCAAAACTACAAATGAAAGAGTAGAAATTTTGTGTTCCTGTGTGACATCATTAATCAAACACGTAACGAACCGCATTGATGTAACAGTTCATTTGGGTTGTTTGGTTCGAATCGCTGTACCACTCATGAATAATGCAGCAGATGTGAATGCATATAAAAGACTTCATTGTTTTAACATGTATCATTACATACATAATACTGGTTAGTTTGCACCAAAAAGAATAACAGGCATTTCCACTAAAACTGCCCAGGCTTTTCCACTAAAACTACCCAGGCATTTCCACTAAGACTATCCAGCGTTTTTGCAGGACGGTTGTAAAACCCAATAGTCTGTGATGTGCATATTTTCCCCAAAATATACCTTATCCTTGGGGAGCAGTGGAGCAATAAGTTTTTATTTTATCTTTCACTAGAACGTTTTGTATCAAATGTTTGCTCTATCAGCACTCATGTTGTTGGAAAGATGTGCCTGAGAAATGGTGTGGTCCAAAGCGGGAGCCAGGTTCTGCTCTCAGCTCTGTGGCAACTTGTTGTGTGGGACTGAAGGGAATCATCTACTGATTCCTATAACTCCACTTCCACAGTGGTGTATGCTTTTCACACTTTGAAAATTGCTTTCAGACTTTAAAGGGCTTTTATAAAGCCCTATTACCTGAATTGGCTCTTGCTACTCTCCTGATTACATGTGTATCTGAGCCCTAAACTGCCTCCTATACTTAATTTTACAGCTGCTTAGAGGTGTAATGATTCATGTTTCTACAGACAGGGGCAGAAGGTATTGAAGCACTTGCCTGAGGTCACATGGAACAACTGGCAGAAGAGGGAGTCCTGTGTCCATGTTGGTGACAAACCACTGCACCATCCTTCTAGATATTCATGATACTTTTGAGCATACTCATGTATTTGATCAAGCACCTGTAATGGCCAGGACCACATTTTTTGACTTTTCCAGACAAGCAGGGTGCCACCTTGCATTCACCTTGTGAATCCCATTACCATCATCCAAGCTTTTATTAGTTCAAGAGCAAGCTACTGGAAAATGTGCTACATGGGGCTACTTCAAAACCATGAAAATAATCGAAGTAAGGTATACCTGCACTTAAAGTTATTAATAGAGACTCAAAGCTGTGCAATGGAATTAATTTAAGATTTATCTGAGTGTGACTAAACTGAAAGAAACAAAATACTTTAATTTATATGCATATATAGCTCATTACTGAAATTAACAGGCATCAGTCACTCTAATACCATATCAAGCAACAGATGCCATAAATCCTGATCTACTTTCTCCCTTAGTTAGCCAAATATCTGTTTTATTTCCTAATCCATCTCAGTTTTGAATTAATGGTGACTTTTTCAGGGATGAAGGTGGGAGATTATACTTCTTGATTTTTCCAACTCAATGAAAATCAGTGAAACTGAAAGGAAACTCTTTCGTGCTGTTGTTAATGCTCACAGTTTCATTTTGTGAATTTGCCTATATGAAAAACTAGCAGAAGGCAGTATAAACTACTTTTGATTTCTGCTAAGGCTCAGATTCAGAACTGACATCTAAGATCTCCAAAGTATGGTGTCATAGTAAAATGAAAGAAGTGCTCAAAAAGCTGGAAGATATATTTTTTGTCCTTTGGAGTAAAGGATACCAAGAAATCTGTTTTCAAAAGAGTAATACTCATATTACTGTTACTGAAGAAGGTGTCCTTCTGCCAGCCAAACCATTATCTCAGCGGAGCTTTGAGCTAGGAAAATGTCATTAGCTACAACACCAGGCTCCACAAGAGTTAGACATGTCATGTTTTAGAGGACAAGAGTACAATACTTATGATATCCTCATTGCACAGAGGAAATGGCAGTGTCTGATCTCGATGATATTTTAAACATTGGAAATGCCAGAGGTCATGGTGAGCTGTAATTCTTCTCAGAGTAAGTGGCGACCCTGCGGTGTTGAATTCACCAAAAGGGAGAAAAAGCACATACAGAACCTAAAAAAAAGTGTGATGAACAAAATAAGCTGAAAATTTTGAGTGTGAGATTAAAAACACCTGGGGAAAACACCTGAGGAGAAGGACTGCTGCAGTAATAGGGTGGCAGTGACCTGAGCTTGACCATTCACTGTTTCAGCGCTGGGATGCGAACGTGACTTCTGCATGGCTGATCTGTTGTTGATGGGACTGTTGCTTAAAGCATCTTAGTTTTACTTTGCTGAATTTGCTATTGGCCTCCACTGCAAAGGCATCCCTTTTATTATCGTTTCCTAACATCCCAAGGAAAGAATTTCCCCAGTTTTTGAATTTCCAATGCTGTCAGTATGTTTGAATGGTCAAAAGAGATCAAGTTGTCTCACCTTAGGGAATTAACCCTTTCCAGAAGACCACAGCGGCTGCAAGCCTGGCTCATTTCAAATGCAGGCTCAGCTAGGCTTAGATACTTCCCCAGTCATTTAAAATTAACTTTCTTTTTTCTTGCACAAAATGTGTTGCAATCATTGTACCTTGGTTTAAGAAAAGGTTTATAGGACAGTAAGCTATAGAAAGAAAACAGTCTTTTTTCTTAGTGAAGATCTGCAAGTATAACATCCCTCTTTCTATTCGTTACACATAAAGATTGAGAAAATTTGAGCAATTGTTGTGGTTGTGTTTTTTGTTTATTTGACTTACTAATAATTCATCCTAAATTCCCTCGTCTAATGACTCATTTAATAATTTCTTTCTTACAGAAGTCCAATTTACAATTAAATCCAATTAAAACAAAAAAGTTTTTCTAGTCATTCAGAGCAATAAACACTGTTAAAGAAGGCTGTACAGAGAAATAGAATAGAAATTATATGGATAATAAAAATGTCCTTCTCATAGCTAAAAATAAATGTTTAATCTTAGTTTTACAAAAACAGAATAATTTATCAAACTGATGTATCTCAAAACCAGCCAGGCTTCAGGAAAATAATACAGTCAAGTCTTACTGAAATGCAGCTTGGCTGAAATTTAGGTGATTACAGGCTGTTTCAACAGTTTTCCCATTGTTTTTGGGAACTGGCTTCAGTTGAATGACTGCAAGGTAAAGAAGAAACTCAAACTAAGCTTTCTTTAAAAACGTGTTTCCTAAAAAATGGTCAAATAAACAGGAAAGATCAGAAGGTTTGAAAGCAAGGGGGTGACACAGACCAGACCAGCACGCTAGAGGGAAAAATTGCTGAATTTTCTCTATCGAAGAAATTAATGAGATTAACACATTGTTTTGGACCTTTTAATTTCTGTATTGAATTCCTACTTAAACTTAAGGATCAACTTAAAGATCCCAGTCATTAAACTCTCAAATCTTCTGTTCAGGAGCATGCACTTGGGAGGGATGACCCGTGGGAACAAGATCCAAGTTGATGTAAGCCTGTGTGGAAGGTGTTTTTCCTAAACTAACCCTCTGGTCCATCACACCAGTATTGACCAGCAGAAACTACAAGACAGTGCCCCACTGGTCAAATCTGTGGGCAGAGACCAGCTGCAGGTCGTTGATGGACAATCTTGCTTCTCAAACACTTGGGTAATCCTAACCCTCATGTGATTCAGCACAAGATTTGCTTTCCAGTTTCCAAGCAGCTTATAAATCCTTTGCAACATTATGCACTTTCATTTTAGTATCCAAATCCTAAACCTCCTGTATTCAGGATTACCATCTTTCTTTGCTAAAGATTGCTGCTTTCTGCTCTGTCAGCCCTGGGTTTGATTTGGTCCCCAGCAATTACCAGGAAGGTGGTTGCTATAGCTGCACTAATGAAAGGAGCAACCGTGTTTTCTTGAAGACAATGTAACCAAGCATAAATAAACAAGAGCTTAAATATATTATAAGTGGCATTAATAGTGTAAATGAGATGTTACTGGAACAGGGAAAATAGGATTTTAGCCCTTTTCAGTGGCTTGATATCAAACTTGCAACTTCCTACTCAGGGCTTAGCTTGAGCTGATGCAACTTTTTTGACAGATATTTAAAGTATTATTAGTTGTATAGGATTTTCTTCTTCATCATGATGAGTGACATTTTCGTTGCATTTGGTCATGTTACCACATTTTTCCAGTGACAGTCTGTCTTCATAATTTTGCTGATTCCTGTTAGGCCAAGAACGAGCACATAGAGGTACATGACCAATGTCAGGAACGTAAGAAAGTTTTAATTTAAAAAAATCCTGTTAAGTTGCACCGAACTTTGCCAACTCTAGTTCACTGGGTTTAGCTTTAAGTGTGATTCTTTTCTGACAAGTGACTGTAAAAACTGTATCACACATTGTCATGTTTGCGTTTCAGTGGCTCTGTATCAATTTTGTTCAGGATGTGGTTGGATTTTTTTTTCAAACCACCAGACCTACCAATGAACCAGAGATTTGAAGGTTGTGCTGTGTTCAGTCTCATGCAACACCAACAGTAATGACATTTCTGAGAAATGAAATCTCTCACTCACCTTCACAGCAAACCGCCTCAGTGTCGAGGGCAGACCGTGCTGCCAGAGTCTCATGAAGCGGGAGTAAATCCATTCTACTGCCAAGCTGAAATGCAATCTCCCCAAACAAACTTATGCTACATCTTTGAAACACTCTGACAATATTAGCATCCTGTATTGCATTAAGGGGGCAAAGTTCGGAGGGGCTGATCCTGATAGCTCATCATGGGACAAGCTTCCATCGCTGTTAGAGAATATGGGAATTATCCTGCAGAGGGATTACTGTAACAATACCATCCTATATTACTACATACCTTTAAGCAGATGGTGTTGCTTACCTGAATTATTCTTCAGCCTTTTAATAGATCTCAATCCTTCTGGAAAATGCTGAGCAGTTTTTACTGCTGGCTGCATAATGCTAACTTACTGTCCTGCTACTTGGTTAGGACAGAGGTACGCTTCTTTTTGTAGGTACTGGGCTCTAGAGGCATGGGACCGAGATGGGTTGATGAATAAAATGAATGGAGCATAGTTTAAAACAAACCTTCCCTTTGCTAGGTATTAAATATGTTTGGTGTGTTAAGAGAAAAAGTAAATACCACGTAGTAAAATGACATTACCTGGCAACACTGTCATTGCTTTCTTATCTGATTTCTGATTCTGCCTTAGCACTCTACAAACTGTTTTCCTTTTCTTCTCTCCTTTATTTTGCAGTTAACTTTGACCACTTTCAAATATTACGGGCTATTGGGAAAGGGAGTTTTGGAAAGGTAAGAATCAATTTCTTTTTAGCAGTTACAAATCTAAAAGAGAATTCTTTTGTGTATTTCTGGTGTGACTTGATTAGACTAGGATAAAGAAACATAGGTTTTGAAGCCTTTCACTTCTTAAAGACATCTGATCATCTGTATGAACTGACTCTGACTATTCATTGAATTATTTCTATTACAATATATTCACTAAAATTAATTGAGTGAAAATGATTATAATAATTAAGTCTCTTCAATGGGGATTAGCAGAATTTAGAAATCAGTCCCCAAAACAAAACCAAACAAAAAAGTAGAAGCAGATTACTTTTTTAGTCAGTCCACTAGAGAGGTCTTGTTCCTAAATCTCCGGATGTATTCATGCCTTTAAAATAATTGCGGTATTTTAAAGGCACTTTACATAGATTCAATACACTTGGAACTGTACAAACTGACATACACTGTAATTATGAGCATTGAGTAAATGTTTGTTCAATTCAACAGGCTTTTGCTGAAACAGAGAAGATTAATGGTTTGTTTACACACGAGTAGATGACCTTTCTTTCCTATAATAAAGACTATACCATGGTTTTACATTTTAGTAGGGGTAAATACAAGGCCACGTAGTCAGAGAAAATCCTATTATAAAAATATTAGAAACCGTTACTCGCAGGAATACATGTGAAAGTGAAATATAACTTCAGTAACTGATCAAGCAATAGTTATCTAGATCTTGATTTAAATGATTCTTGCGTATGTGCCAGCTGAGTGCCAGTGAGCTACTTCTGTAGTTATGCATTAAGCACATACACAGGATTTTGCTAGCTCTTGACCTTCCATGCAGAAAAATTAATTGAATTTTACAGAGGCCTGAAATACATGTTGCAGAACAGCATGGTCCTTCATGGCATGGTCCTTACTCAGCTCAGGAGTTTCCAAGAGAAACCCTCTTTGAGGTTAATAGGAGAATATGTTGCTAGTGCAAAATGGTATTCAAGAATCCCGTGAAACTCAGGGTGGTTGGAGGTCTATGATTGTTTATTATCACAATACACTGATGGAATATCATGTCAAACTAAACAGAGGTCCAGGAGTGCTAGTTAGTTCCAGGTTAAGCAGTTAAAGTTATATCCAAGTCATGCTGGCCAGCACAAAGATCACCTGCTCCCCTCTTTCTTCAGAGCTTCCCCATTCACACCTCTGCTGTTTCTGCCCTTTCAAAGGGGCCCTCACCCTTCCACATCATGCAGGAAAATAAAACAAGCCTACATGCTTTTTGAAGGCTTGTTGGCTGATGTTTGATCCACTCCTCCACGCATTCAGGAAACTGGGAAACGTTTCTATGATATTTCTAGAAACATCTTATTTTCTTACAGGTTCATATAGCTGCAGTGTTCTTGTGAACCTGCTCTGGTGATCAGTGTGGGTGAGAATAGAGTTTCACAACTCTGAGAGAATATGTTTAATGCAAGAAAAGACTCACCGATAAGTCCCCTCTAAACTTAAATCCTTATTTTGCAGCTGTCAGTGCAACAGAAGAGTCCTTGGCGTGACAGGCTTTTTCCCAAATGAATGCAAGCTTGGGAAAGAAAGAAAACCATTTTAAAATTACCTATTATACCACAGTCAAAAGCACAACGTGGTAAATAATCACTGCTCCAAGTATCTTGCTCTGTGAGTCAGTCTTGCCTTTATCATTCATTTAGAAGCCTTGTTGCTGGCAGCTTTTTTCTGGAAGTATCCGCCAGCAGAAAACGTCAACAGATGATGCAAGACCTCTAATATCTGTTGACTTACTGCTCTCTGGCTGGGGTCTGTTGTGCTCTAGCATCCTGCATCGTGTAACGCCACGTTCGGTATCACACCTTCCTTAAACTGCCTTCCTCCTTTATGGCTTCTCTGGGGCCTTTTTTTGTTTTCTGAGAGCAGTAGGATGTTTTAAGACATGCTCTACTTTTTTTTTTTTTTTATTTTATTGCTGTTGGTACATCTCTCTCTCTCTCTCTCTCTCAATATTTCTTAAATGACTGTGGTTGCTACAGCAACCTTAGGCCCCTGCAGGATGTTGCTGCAGGAGGTATCTGATACGGCAGAGGCTCCATGCAGCTCAGCTCACTCTTGTGCACAGAACTCAAGTGATCCTCGGCACCTCACCTCCTCCGTTGGGGCCGAGTCCTTCAGCAGCCACGCTCTGCCCCTCCTAGCTGGCTTCCAAAAGCAGCTCCCTGCCTTTTCCTTTGGCGTTTTCAACTCAAAGTTGCAACAATTGCCATTACAGGAATCCCTAGGCCATTTGGTATCAAATGCTTTGTATCTCAGGAGCTTGTCTTTTCTGAGAAGTGGCCACCTGTTTTAAGTGACTGCCTCAGTACACGCTGTTTCTTAAGGACATGTTAAGAGCTGGTGCGGTCTTGTACGTGCTGTAGCATCTTCCCCAGAAAAAGTGAAGATCCATCACAGCAGCTGCGAGGAGTGTAGGAAATGGGTGTGGGGAGGAAAGAAACAAGGAGCATGGTCCTCTGCTTGGAAAGGCGTCCTTTTATAGCTCAGGGTGCACCCTGGTAAGGGACAGAAGAATGAGGTGAGCTGCAGCCACAGACTCTGTGTCAGTCAACAGTCCTTTCGTTCAAGCCGAGTGGCACACAAGCTGTGGCAGACTGGCGTGCGACCACCCACTGAACACTCGTCCCCCATCCTGGGCACGGGTGTACGTACCTGGTGTAGGTATCTGTACGTACAGACACTGGTACAGACCTGTGAGCTGCTGCAACCATTCTGGGGGGACCCAGGCGAGGTACGTGGCACTCCCCCAAAGGCTGCCTTGCTGGCCTCAGTGACCTTGCTTTGCTAGGTAGACGAAGGTAGCTCTTTGCTTACGCTTTGGTGTCCTCATATGTGACAGGAAACATTGGGGGGGTTATTTATTTATTTATTTTTAATACCATTAAACTAATTATGCCTGGCATGGTCCAGCTATTAGTATTTCCAAATACATTTGAAGTGGGCCAGGTCAGAAATTTTGTCCTAAGAGCATTGATTCATATACAAAATATTTCCCTTCTAAGTCAGTTCAGAAGTAGACACTTTAAAATACTCAAACCAAAAATGCTGAACGCTGGCTTAAGTATTTATTTCTTTATGCCATGTGATACCTTAAAAATGCTCTCTCATGTTTAATCTGGCTATTTTTTTCATTTTGCTATGTGTAGAGGCATCATTCTTATCAAACAAAATATTGCAAAAAATTATATATTTGAAGATCATCCAGTAAGTACAAAACTGTCTAGGAGTGAAATGCAAGAATTATCATTGTTCTTTATTGCAACAGTAACCATATCATTGCAGGCTTACTGACACAAAATAATTTGTATTCACGTGAAACAACTAGTTTTCATGAATATTATAGTACCAATTTTCTTAAAATTCTTTATTCATGGGAGCAGGTATATTGAACAATCTGACCTCCTTAAATTTAATTCAAATTATGATATGAATGTAGAAACTCTTTTTCCTATTTGTCTAAGATGCTGAGACACGGGACTTAGTTCTGATTAATTTGGTTGTATAAACCAGCGATTTCCTCTGCTGAAGTAATTGAAATTACACTGGTGTAAAACAGATTGGAGCCCAGAATCACGTCTGCACTGATCGAGGGTACTTTACTAAATAATATGCAAAGTATTTCAGAAAAAATGTGCTGCTATCCTAAAAGCAACATAATGCACAACTGCAGAATATTAATATTGTCTGGCAGTATAAACACCTGGGGTTTTAGTTTGAGTTAGTATGAAGGGAGACCAAGCAGATGCTTGGTCCCTGCTCCAGCTGTCGTGGTTTGCTCAGGGGAATCTGGGAATGAATCTCCCTGTTTCAAGGAAATTCCCCAGCAGCGTAAAGCCAAACTTATGACATCCATTTGCCAGCCTCTCTGTGTAAATCTTTCCAACTCTGCTTGGAGGTGGAGACTATGAGCATTAATTTTTGGGAGCATGTGGGTAAGAGCAGAGAGGGTAGCAGTGTTTCAGGCACGTGCTTCACAGCAGGTTTGTTAGTTCTCACATGGAGTGTGAAACAGCTGATTTCTGTCTGGTGGGCCCCAATATCCAGGTGAGCATCTTCTGCCCGTGCAGGGCCACCAGCCCTCTCCTGGGCTGTGATTACTCCTGGCAGCTAGAGGTGCCCCATCTGATCTGCTGACCTGACATACTTGATGCGTAAGGTAGCGACAGAGGAGCAAGGCTGCAGTGAGTGCTCCAGATGCCAGCCCTCCACTGCCAGGGCCCATGCACAGAGGACGTGCTGCAGTTTTGCATCTCTCCTTTTTTATGACCTGTCATGAAACCGTATCATCTGGTAGTTTGAGAAGTCTAAGTACTTATGGACCAAACTCAGACCAAAATGGCTTTACTGAGACTAAGTGCTCCCGCTCCCTGCTGTTCTCTCTGGACCAAGCACATGGCAGCTAGAAGTCTTCTGGAGTTAGTGGGAGACAGGAGAAATCTGTGTTTTGCATCAAGTCAAACTTTTCAGCCATCCCCATCTTTTGCTCTGGGAAGAGCTTCTCTGAAGCTATCTCCGGCTTCTCAGGCTACACAACATTATGCAGCTTTCTGCAGCAAACCACTAGCAAATTCTGCTCCAGTTTTACCCATCATAACTCTCTTGCTTCACTTAGCCAGGTCTGCAATAGCCCACAGGGCACTTTGTCACCCATAGCAGTCTTAGTGGCTGTGTGGCCTATTAATCTGCAGATCAGACTCAATCCGTAGGTGCTCTGTTTTTTGCATGCAAAATCAGAGGAAATCCAAGAAGGTAGCTTAGAAGTGGACCATAGCATATGTTGCTCCTGAGAAATGAAGTTTAGCCCTGCAGTCATAATATATTGGTTTTCTTCCCCTGGTTCTGAGGGAAAGCGTCTCCAAGTCACACTCCAGTCAAACTGCTTTTGACCTGATAGTTTTGAGGGCAATTCATTGTTACCTTCTCCCAGGTGTAAAAAAGATACAACCCTGTGATAACAGCTAATACATGTAGAAAAACATGCTTTAAAAGGGAGTATTTTCACAAGAGACTTTTAAAAATAAGCACCATATAACTCCAAAGAAAATTAATGGGGATTCATATCGCCTACCTTTAAACATGTACAACACAGATGCCTACATCCAAGCCAGTCACTTACAGTCTCTTTAGGGGGACTTTAAAGAGAAGCCATCCCTCTAGACATCCTCTGGACATATTTAGACCCGTACCTTCAGTGGAGATGGATGTGCCCATCCCTATCTGCTGACTATGAAGCTGGATAGTTGTTGAGTTTGTGACAGTTATATTTGGGTTGAAGCATCATCTACAGAGACTGCTGAAGCAGGGATATCAGTTTGAGCAGGGCACTGTCTGGGCTTTGGCAAATGATATTCATAGAAAAATTGAAAGAGGATGTTTTAGTAATGTGAGCCTGACAGGCTTCTGTGCTGATAGGTGTAAATAAGGCAATTCTGCCCAGACTTCCACAATAACGAGTCATCACGGGTTTTGTTTGCTGAGGTGCCAGAGCACCTGTTTGTCCCTGTTTTAAAATGACTCCTTTGGAAAGAATTTAAACCACAAACAAAAAAACCCTATTTTAAACATTGCCCGTTAAGACTGCACACGCAAGGAGAGCTTGAGGGCTTTTCCTTTCTTTCCTGCCATAGTGGAAAAGTTTCAGCCTGTAGACATGCTGCTCCGAAGAAGAGCTGACAGCCAGCAGGTAGAAATGCCAGGGAGGATCTCCGCTACGACTCAGCGCTCTCATAGCAATGCCAAGCGTTTTCACAACATCGCTGTGGATGCATTTTGTGCTTCCTGATTTTTAGTAGGAAGTAGCTTTAGTGTATTCATTAAAATGCTGTTGATTTTGAAGCCGTGTTAACGATGTGCCTAGGTACACATTACTAGAAAATGTTTACTACCATTCTGCTTCAAAGCTGCGTGCTCAGCAAGCCTCTCCTAACAACGGAAGGGCTGTTGCTGCTGTGCTGAGTGCCCGTGTCTTTACAAGAGAACTGAGTGCCTTCTGGAGCCACAGCAGTGTTTCACGAGCTGTTTACATTACCTACTTAGGTGCTGTATGTGATCCTAGCTTGCCACATTGCTCAAGCCTGTAAGTCTCAGCTGAGTGAAAGCCCAGCCTCTCAGCAGTCTCACCAGCCAATGGTTCAATAGGGAGGCTGGTTTCACATATAGGCCAAGTTTCATATGAAAATCACGCCGCAAATTCGTGTAAATGAATGAACTGCTGGACTTAGGTTCTGAGAAAAAATCCATAGATGTTGTACTTTATAACGTGAGTCACTAAACTGGTGCATCCACATAATCTCAGACAGGATGTCAATAATTGCCCCTGCAAATTCTACTTATACTTTTGAAGAACTTGTGTAGTCTTGAAAGATTATTTTCCATCCCTCCATTTCAGTTCAGCCCCACCTGCTGCCTCTTCTTCCCCCAAAAGGCCAGCCCCAGTTCCCCATTGTTCCACAGCCTGGCTTCTTTCCATATAAGTGTGGACCTTTAGTTATCTTAAGGACATCACCAACTTTCAGAGTTTCCATAACAGCGCAAGGAGGAAAATGAAACACAACTTCAGTACTCACCATTGTGCAACATTGATGGGCTCAAGACAAAACATTACCATCCGTGTTTTACTTAATTAGCAGAACATCTCCTGATATTAGGAAAGGTAATTAGAAATTCTGCTTAATCACACCTTATCATCATTATAGGTTAAGAGTACTCTATTAACTCCTCTCTTTGGAGTAGATTTGAGCTCAAGGACACACTTCATGGAAATAGAGTTGCAGAGAAATATATATGGTTTGGCTTCACTGGCCCAGTTCCTCTTGCAGGGACTGGAAAAAGGCAGGGGAAGTAAAATATGTTGATGTTACACTTCCAGAGCCTTTCCTCTGGGATTGAGAATCTCTCTGGGGTCCTCACCCTGGTGCTAGTGGTTTGTCACCAGGTCCAGAATCCAGATAACACCTTGTTAGAGTCAGAGGTTTCAGCTGTGGGAAGTTGTCTTCGTTTCTCCAGACCATTTCTGAATTTTTCCTTAAAATACAACTGAAATCCAGAGGATTTATTTTTGGTGGGCACCATGTTGTAATCTGACCTCTGAGCACCACTTTTATGTGTGTATAATATGTGTGTATATTATAATGTTACATTTGTATAATATGGGAGCGTGTATGTGTGCATGTGCATATGTACATAAATATACATATAAAACAATAGTGCCTACACTGAGTGAATCCAGAATACCCTTGAATTTAGACACTAAAGAGCTGTGATAGCTAAACCAGATGCTTCCAGTACATAGTCTGTATGTGTCCTGATGATGAAAAATTCTGATTGGAGCCTATGGCTGCATCAGTAAAATTAACATTTCACCAAAATAATATTTTCAACTAATATGCTTTTGGCTGTGAAGATGCACTAGGAGATGTCACTTAAAAAAGTCCTGATCAATTAGCAGGAAAAACCCTTCAGAGCAAAAGTCTACCTTTGCTCTGTGTGTGTATGCAAGGCTGTTATGAAGATGAGATTTACGCCAGCTTTGGGGATGAGACACCAAACAATATCATATTTCTGTGATGCCAGAAATCATATTTAACATGCTGGTTCTTAGACGTGGTGCTGGTGATGCTCTCCAGCTTCATTCACAAGCTAAACTGCCATGTCGAAAAACAATCCAGGCCTTACATGGGACCTTTCTTGACTAAGATTTTTTTCCCACATTTACAAAATTATTTGACTTTTTTCAAAAAAAGAAAACAAAGTTAAAGCAAAGAAATTTACCACCAGAAACAAAATCATTGTAATGGTCTTTTGTGGCTTCAAAAATATTATGATGAATCTCTGTATGAAAATTCTTTTTCTTTTCAACAGTGGTTAAGGGGGCATAATTCTGATATTTAGATGAAATAGTGAGCCCTGTGTAGGTAGGCTATGTTCACGATGCAGTACTCAAGATGTGTGTACTGACTAGGGGAAATTACAATGATTGTGCATTTTCCTGGGCAGGAGGCAGTCATCTCTGTCACTACTGAAATAGCCTCCGATCGGAGCAATTGGAGCGTTGTCCTCCCAGCTTTACTGTGTAACTTCTGAAAGTTATGCCACTGTTCTTTGTCCCCATTTCTTCTTATACAGGGGTGGGGTGTTCTTTTGTCAATTTATTAATTACAATCTATTACAAAGCTGTAATATAGACTTTCTGAAGGTGTTCCTAGGTTGTGGTATCCAGACTTGGATTATTGAAATATCATAAAAGGCTTCTTTTTTTCAAAGTCACAGCTGAGTTTCCTTCCTGTAGGTGTCAAACTTTGTCTTTTACTTTGCTGTCAATTAGGTGTGCATTGTACAGAAGAGAGACACCAAGAAAATGTATGCCATGAAATATATGAATAAACAGAAGTGCATTGAGAGAGATGAAGTTCGAAATGTTTTTCGGGAGCTACAGATAATGCAAGGCCTGGAGCATCCCTTCCTAGTCAATCTGTGGTAAGCAAACCTTTAAAATTCTGTCAAGGATCTCTTGTTTTCTACTTATTGCTGAATCACTTCAGGCTATGGAAGGCTGGAAAGCTGAAAAGTACAAAAAAAATTCTTGGTGACCTCTTTTTTTAAGGTTTTTAGGTTTTGCAGAGGGTTTTATTTTTAAAGAACATTTTAAAGATGCCCTTTTGCATTGGAATATTTAAACATCACATTCACCTTTTCGTTTCTGGTTTGTTTTCTGGATTGCTACAACAGTGTGTGGAAATGTGCTGTTCTGTCCAGCTTCATAATTTCTTTTTGAAAATACCTGGACTAAATGTCTTATAAGGCTGTGGAATATCAAACTCAACAAGCCAGTTAATTTTTCTTTTTTAGTTAATTCAGAGAAAATTCAAAACTCAATTGCTCGTAAAAAGTGGCTGACATGGAACAACAGAAAACCACCTTTTTGTCACCTGGAATTTCTTTTATCTTCGCAGTGTTAGCCACTGCATACCTCAGTCACATATGAGTGTGGGAAAAAGGTCAAGTAATGACTGGCTTCAACTACACCACCAACCAAACACATTTGCTGGCTTTTATGTAGTGATAGTAGTAATGAGAGGCAGACTTTTCCTCCCTTATGTAAAAATTACCTGTATCATTCAAAAAAAGGGGACATAAACTGTTATGATACAAAAATTGTTGAGTTCGTGAATAGCTTGATTGGCTGCAGATGGTCACAGTGCAAACAGACTTTCTGTTCTGTGAGTTCTAGCTGTCTTACTAGAGGTCACTGCCTAACCTACGGTCTTTTGCCCATGCTTCAGCTCACTCTTGACCTATACAGGTGAAAATTTCTTGTTGGCATCTTAGCCTTAGCATCTTTCACAAACTAAAAGCCAACCTATTTTCTGTCTTGAATTAACACAGCTTTGGTGTAATTGCATGCACTTATACCAGCAAAGGATTTGATCCCAAAATTAATTCAAAAAGGACCTAATCATATATATGTGTCTCAAGTGCTCTCCACTTGACATGAATGATCATACCTGAGTTAATCTGATATCCTGTTGGAGGCTTAAAGAAAAATATACAAATATTGTGATTGTCATAGAAAACTTTCACAGTATATTTTCCAAGGTTTCAGCAACCTGTATTCTGGTGGTCTCTTCACCAAAGATGTGCTTAAGAGCCTGAGGATTTTTCTTTCAAGCAATTGTCTAATCTCTTTTGAACTCACACAACCTTTTTTTCTTTAACAAGGGGTGGCAAAGATTTCCACTGTGTAACTAGATACTGTGCAGAAACATTCATAGGATAACATGATCTACAAGATACTTCAGTAAACACAACAATGCTGAAGGACTAAATATCAAATATTTACTGTGAAACAAAAAGTGTGCTAGATTCCAATTGCTGACTTAGAATCAGCTAATAAATATTCTTTCTTGTTTGGTATTTTTTCATGCCAAAGATTAAAACTGAAATAAGCAATACCTTAAAATGTGTTGGGTGTGATGATGATTTTTATTGTAAATAATTAATTTAGTCTTCTCATGCTTCTGAGATACTGTCACAAGATCTCAAGGCTCAAATATTATAAGTGTATATGAGAAATGCAGAAAATGAAAGAGGAATGTTGTACTCGAATTAATAACATATTTCAGGCAAAAAGGACACTATTCAAGATGCTCCAGTGCACTAACAGACTATATTCAATGTCTCTAGCAACGCTTTTAGTTGACCAGTCCATCTAGGATGCTTATTAGGGAGAATGACAAGATTTTTCTCTGAAAAAAGGCATAGAGGGGGCCTGCCCACCCATCAGATCTCATAATAAATGACAAGTCACCTCCTGCGTATGGGGCTCCAAATTTATCACTTGCATTAAAACTTGTGACCCAGCTCAGCAGCCAACAGTCCCATCTCCCTGTCACCAAGGTTAGTTTTTGTGTCTATGGTATGAGACAAAAGAACGTGGAATAGTCTGAAGACTTACTTCCATATCTAAAATCAATGCCCTCATTCAGAGGTAGTCCTGTGAAGATAGCTTGTGCAACCATTCAGCCCCTGCTGCCTTAGCATCTTAGTGCTTTGCAGACTGAAATACCCATGTAGACAACATACTTTGGTTCTCCTTAGGGCCAAAACATGAACGTGTGAAGGTACAGCTAAGCTAGTAGATGAAACAGCATCCGGGAACATTCCCAGGTGCTGCCTGATGCAGCTGGACTGGCCGTTGGTACACGCCTGTCCCATGTGAGCCAGCCCCTTCCCCAGCAGCTCCTGGGATAGTTCCAGAGTCAGTGTCCCACAGATCAATGTGGTGTGGCCAGTGCCTTTCAGCAGCATGGACTTCCGAGCAGAGGCAGGAGCTGCTCCCTGACAGCTGGCCTGAGCGCTTGGAAATGCTCCCCAGCATGTTTCATCTACTGTGATAACCACAGTGGCTAAAGGAGCATAGGAGTTCCTGCTCTAGGGACCCCCACCCTTCCTGTTAAAGCTGGGCAACTGTGTCATCAAACCCCGGCTGTATGAGACTCTGCTGAGATTCAGGGACTTGGGCATACACATTCTAATGAACTGTAGAAAACTTTCCAAAAATAATTTCATTGACACTTTGTATTTTCACCTGAAGTGTTTACCTCAAACATTACACATTCAAATGTCTACTGATTCAAAGCGTGACTCCAGAGTGAGCTGCTGAACTGCTGAACGTGTATTTCACCCTGGGCTAGCACAGCAAAGGAAAGTCTTGAACCGGAGCCTCCCCAGAATGAACCTTGCCTGCCCCAGCATTTTCATTGATTGTTGGTGAATTAGCAGCCTTTTAAATGTATTTTCACTTGCAGTTTAGATGCAATAATAATTTGCATCAAATACATTTACGTTGTAGCTATAACTTACATTAGATGATTAGCGGGAATCCATGAGATTTCCTCTTATGAGTCAATTCCTGGCATACTAATGGAAGGAAACAGTTGAAGCTGCATTTCTTCTACAGTAATTACAACTAGATTTGTGTTTCATTTTTCTGAGTTAGATTTTTTCTGTTCATTTTTTTAATTGCACTGTGAATGTAAAAATGGGCTGCAACAGGAGCTACTAACTCTAGCTTGTCTCACAAACTGGAATATTAATTTAACAAGGAACCGCTATGTCATGGTGTGTGGGCAATAACACAGCTGCAGCTTGTGTAAATGTTGAATTTCTTTTGGCCGGGATGTTTTGGACTAGTCTGTCTTTCTAGGCCCTATCATACTCTCTAAGGGTACCTAGCAGTTTTCAGAAATCCTGCCTAAAGTCAGATTTTGGTCACTAAAACTCAGACATCCCACCAGCCTACTAAACTGAACTGGCATCTCCCTATTTAGCCAGGGTATCCAACTGGCTTTCCAAGGATATTCAGAAGTAATTTTTCTGAGGAGGTAAGCACCAACCTGCTTTCTAGAGCTCTCCTGCAGCCCCCCCACATCAGTAGACAGCGACTGACACCCTGTTAACTAAAAAACCACTAACACTCCTAGAGAAAGTCAGAAATTCAGGTACAGACAGGACAAGTAGTGGTGCAGAGTTTTCCAAAATGGTTTAATTGTCGTGTGTGTACATTTTACATTAGGTTGTCATAGGATAAAAACTGAAAACAGACTTTGGGTTAGGGACTGTAGTAAAGTATGTTTGCACAAAACACTTTGCGAGCTTGTGGTTAAACAGCCATGTAGTCTCTGAAGAACTGGGGGTCTGGCTGCCCATGCTGCAGGGAGCCTAGAGCTTGTATCTCCTGGTATCCAGATGAGCTGACTGCTTGTCTACTACAGAAAATACGATGATAGTGCCAAGAGATTTGTTGATATAAATGTATCTATATTATTTGCCCCTTGCAATCTCAGTGAAAAGTAATTAGCTGGCTGGACCAGTCTGGATGGCACTCCAAAAGTCTTCAGAAAAAACTACATTTCTCCATTGATTGGAAAGAGAAATTAGGCACTTGTTTGGGTTGCGTTGTCCCTTCCCCTTGATTCCTTCTTCCCCTAATCCCCAGTTATATGAAGCAAGACTTAAGCTTAGGTAGGTAGCCTAGATCTGATCTGCTGTTCTTTTGTCTGGAAGGAGTGAAAAAATGATGAAAAAAATAGGGAATTTTACTATCAAAATTCTTACATTTTTTTCCAAAGTATCATTTTCTGTAAGAACTTCAGTTTCATCAAAAGTTATTCTTTTGCTTTTGGATGAACTGAAATGAAATCTTATTTCTTTTAACGCAAAATGTCAAATCCCAAATACATATATTTGGAGGAAGTTCTGCTCATGACAACCTTTTAATGAGTTTATGGAACTGCCCCTGACCAGAACAACTGATTTTCAAAAGTTAATCATCCGGACCTTCAAAATAAAATTAGTATAGTGGTGAATCTCCCAACAGTTCCTTGAACAACACGGAATACTAACCAAGAACATTAATCTTTCTTTGAAGAATTACATTATTAAAAAAAAAAGGTTGGCAACTCAAGAAACAAACATGAAGCCTGGAAAGCCCTTTAGTTATGCATGATAACTGCAAAAAGAAGTAATGAGATATGGGTAAGCGATCTGTCATCAGTTAAATCCTCGTGGAGAGAGAAAGGAAGAAAGAAGGTAAACCTTCTGTAGTGGGCAATTCTGGCATCCATCAGTAACTCCAGCATACACAAGAATACGGAACAGCTAATATAAAACAAGGGCAGCATCTCAACTCCAAAAGATCTGTATTAAAAAGCTTTTTGAGGCTCATGCATCTTCTCTGAGCTTTATTAAATTTAACTTCACAATCTCAACTTATAAATCATATTATTTGAAGTATGAACTGTCTTTCATAACATCTGACACAGAAAAGAATCATTCTTCCGTAAATGCTCATAATAGCTTGGAGGATAACAGCGTTTTTCAGGAAGGGCTTGGGGTTGATTTATAACCTTCATTTTAGAAATGAAATTGAATAAATGCTTAAAGACATGTGAGCCTTGTAGCCAGTTTTATCACCGTTAGAGGCATTTCTGATAGTAGAAATTCCTTCTTAAAATGAAAAGCAGTCCTGCTTTTTATCAGACCTTTTGTATGTTGTGTATTTCAAGCATGGATGAATGAGCTGTAGAAATGTCAGCTCCTAACAGGGTCCCACCTTGAGATTACAGTGTGCCCCTCCAAGATCCAGCATTTTATCCATGTTTATCTTTCCACAAATATCTGGGTGTCCCCTGGGAAAGATGAGTAGCGTTCATGAAAGGATCCAGATTTTCAGTATCTTTCTCACAACATGCATTTAGGACTGAGCCAAGAGCCAGGTTTCTCCCCATGTACCAAGGTGGCTAGACTTGGCATTACATGGCTTGTCTTCAGACATGAGCAGATCCACTGCCTGCTCTGAAAGTAATACAGATTACCATAAAAGACAGAAGTTTTTTGCAAAAAAGAATTGTGTATCACAATGGTTTCTCTGCTGATGTGGAACAGAAAAATCTGAGAAAAGTTTTGGACCATTCCTCAAAACTCTTGGAATATTGAAGTGATCTTATTTTTAATAGCCTTGCTTAAAGCTGTTATATGCCTTTTAAATTGTCAGAACAACTTCAAAAGCAGCAGAGGTAGAAGGGTGAAGATTTACTTTTGCCAGCTTATAGGTCATTTTCCTATGGACAGAACAATAAGTTTGATATATTTAACAGCCCATAAAGAAGTGTTAGCTACATTCTCAGAGTGGCTCTATATTTTGATGTACTTTTCTTTCTACTCATCAGCCTCTGGAAACTGTTATGTATTTCATAAGACAGATGTACAAAAGTACATTATTGCTACTAGCTAGAGTAAGATTAAGTTTCAAATCCAGTGAAACTGGAACAAGTGAAGAACACACATTGTAGCAAAAATGTTCCTGCATTTCTGAATTCCCCTAATACCCCAATCTGTCCTCAAAAGAAAGGGGAGGTAAAAAAGAGAAAAAAGAATGCTGGAGAGGAGAAATTATTTGTTCAGTCTCAAGTGCTGGATGGGTTGTTTAATGCACACATGTGCACAGCTGGAAATCATTGCTTCTCTGCGAAGGTGCCCTTTCTAAAATAGGCTGGGAGAAACATCACCTTGGGCTGCCCCATAGCATGGCTCTGCTCCTCGGATTGGCATCAGGAATGTGCATAAACCTACAGATGCAGGGAAGCAAAAACACCTGGCAAGCGTTTTAGTGCTGGGTGGAGCTGAAAATAACCAGTCAAGGAGCACTGATTACCTATCAGAGACCCCAAGCACCAAGAGGAGGTGGTTCAGGTTGGTCTTAGGTGAGTTTGCTTGGTGGCTGCAGTGTTCAGTAACCTGCCTTGATACAGCAGACCTAATCTGGAGTGAAAATATTTTATAGGGGATGGAAAATTTATTTTCTGATCTCTAATATGATCAGCTTTCTGAGCTTCATGAGATTCCATACTAAAGGCTGTGAATAAAGTCCATGCTCTAACAGAAATAACACATATTTTTGGAAGGGAGCAGGGGGCTTGTGGTGTTTCCTTTTGGGAGAAAGGCTGGGTGTCTGCAACTAGCCTGACTGCCTCTTCAGCAGTAAAGAGTCCTGCCAAAAAGGAAAGACAGGCTATAATGATGTTTGTCTTATGTGGTGGATCCCCATAAGGTCATGAAACAAGCATTCAGTTTTCCTGGAGAGTAATGAAGGTGCTCAACGCTCTTGGCTCCCTCTGGTCACACCCAGCTGCTCTAAGCCTGGTTTATGGGAAGAAAGGCTATGATGTTGCCCTTTTGGCTACATCTATGTTAGTAATTTAAATCTGGGTATTCTTCCTGGACTCTCAAACACAATCTTCCACACTGCTAAATATTTTTAGACCCACTCCTGGCCTAGCTGTGGGCTGGGGCATGAGCACTACCCCAGAGAAGCCCCAGGCACAGCCAGATCTCTCCCAGCAGGCAGCTCACGTGCCATCACCCTGCTTTTGGAGGCTGACAGTTCAACAGTCCCAGCACAGACTTTTCTGTGCCGTTTGGTCTTGGTGCTGGAGAACAGCCACTTACATGTTTATTGGTACAATGTACGCTTCTTACTTCTTTTGTGAATTTAGCCGAGGTCATGCACCTCAGGCCCTGTAATCCTCGGCCATTCTAGGCACCTGATGGCCTCTAAGACTCCTTTCCAGGCAAGAAGACATTGTAAATCAAGGGAGAGAGATATATTTAGTGTCTCACACAGAGCGTAGATGGATGAACTCTTTTTGCTATAGAGGTGAGTACTTTCCTCAAATAGCTGGATCAATTCATCACTGCATTAATGTAAATCTGGAATAGGTAAAGATATACAAGTTTTATATCTAAGATTGAAAAAAAATGTCTGTTCCCCAGAGCCTTAGAAGAGGTAATGATGGTGGAAAAGGGCAGGAAAAGGTGATGAGGCAGCAGGAAGGGTAGGATAATTGGAAGAAGAGAATATAGGAAAGATTCATCTTGAGTTGTAAATATTCAGGACATTATTTCTATCTGTAGAAATTACACTGGACTCAGCACTGCCAGTTGGTGACCTCTGGATGCTGGTGCTAAATGAGTGCTAGCTGTAACATCTTCACTGACTGATGAATGCATGATCCAACGGTTACTTAATTTTGTTCTGATTTTAATACCCTAAGATACTAATTGCCAGTATTGGAACACTGTCTCGAGTCTACCTATACTGAATCTTGTTCTGGTGACTAATTGTTTCCTGTGAGAAACTGCTGCCACCTTGAAATACATATATCTTTGGACTTAACTTTAATACGTTCCTCATAAAAGCAGGAATTGGCCTTTGGCATAGTTTAAGTTTTGATCTTTTTTGCATTAAAAACTGCTGCAATAGATATTCCATCTCACGTATGTCTCATTGCATCATGGGACCGTTCTTAGGAGCCTGTCTTCTGCATCATTCTTATTGAGACAGAAACTATGTTTGCTGACCCATAATAAACTTTTCTCACACAAAGCTTTTATTTCAGGAGGAATTCTATTATAAATACTGACAAATATCAAACTGCTGGGAAAAATAATCTTTTTTGGCTTAAGAATGTTCACTTTCAGTCAAGTTCCTCTTACAAATTTGCAATTATTGCTTCATGCTGTCTTCACAGGGGGATAGCTGCTACCCAAAGCAGACCTTCATGAGCTTGGGGTTAGTCGTGGCTGTGTCTCGGAGCTGTGCTGTAGATAGTCACAGTAATTCTCTGCACATTTGTGGCAGGGATGAGTGTTGTTCCTTTTTGGCCAGAAGCAGAGCTCTAGTGCTGTGGCAGGGGTATTCTCAGGAGAGCTTGCAGGGGGGCAGGGTTTCAGTGTTCTCAGCCTAATGAGATGGGAAAGAAAGAAGAAAAGCATTTAGACATTGCTTCAGACTCCTCAATTTCCAATTTAGGCAAGCAGTCCTATTTTTCTTTTTTTTTCCCCCCTTTATTCCCCTTTTTTCCTTTTTTCTTTATTTCTTCCTTCTTCCCCCCACCCCCCCTCTTTTTCCTTCTCTGCTTTAAAGGTTACGAATGCCAAACATGATAGCTAGAGTGTGTAATTAAACTGATAACCAAGGTCCTGTAGGTAAAATTGTTCTCATAATCAGTGACAGAGTAATGAGTTCATCATGCAAATCTACAGTTTTCAGGCAGGCACGAGAGATTCTTACCTATGCTATGGAAACCGGGACTGCAATTTGCCTGTACTAAAAACTCTGCCAAAGGTAGACTATAGAAGATGCAGCTCAGCACCACATTAACAGAGATCTACAACTGTGGGACATCCATCAGACTGCAAAACCTTCTTGGATGTACTTGTAAAATCATTCATAGACATCCAGGGAGTGAATGCAAAGGAGGTGATCATTACAAAATAAAAATAAGTGCTTAAAGCTTTCACTGCAAAACTTTGATACTGAACAGATCCTACAAACCTACCCCTACTCCAAAAATGTTACAGTTATTCTTGGAGCCTATTGGTTGTGTAATATAGCTTGGAAATTATTTCTAGTAGTTTACTTCGGAATATATTTGAGGTTTTAACAATGATACTTTTAGTTGAAAACAGAGATGAAACACCCAGGTGAATTCCTTTTTTTATTTACAACAGGTTGATGTAGAAGTCAGGGCACCGATATTAAAAACAAACAAACAAAAACCCCCATCATGCAACAAGCAAGGAATATCAAAATAATGATAATTGAAGTAATGTCTGGGTACTTCAGGCAATATGTTAGCTCTGCAAGTCAAATCTTTCCCTTTTACTTCTGCTAGAATGCCCAGACTATTTTTCATGTTGCCCAATATTAGAAGTTGGGGACTTTTTTGGCCAAATGTCCAAAAGGAGACAACAGAAGATGAAAGTCTAACTATATAGATATAAAAGGTGTAAATAAATAAATAATAATAACAATCTTGTGTGTAAGGCAATTTAAATTTTGCATTGTATCAAATAGAGTGGATTTAAAATGGCAAATAGGGGGATTGAACTGAAGCAGGAAATTCTGTGATGCACTGTTGTTTGAATATTGCCTGCTTAGGGGACCCTTTGCCTTGCTTCCTTACAACTTGTCAAAGCTTTTATGATGTTAAAAGGCAACTACAGATTTTTACAGCATATGTGTGCACTTCATTCCATTTTATTGAACTAAAATGGTATTTATTGTACTCGTAAAGTGCAGTGAAAAGCTGATAGTAAGACTTCAGAAAATGATTAATGGTATCTTATTTCTAAATTAATGACAGTTTTGGAGTGTGAAGTTCTCATTAGAAGAGACGAACTCTCATGTTGCATAAGTACATGCCACATAAAGGAAGATTTCAGGTTCCTTTTCTAATGATGTACTTTTTACAAACTATGTCCTGACCGAGGAAAGGTCATGAGCTATGACTATTTAAATTTCTCTGCAAAACAGTTGTGGCCAGGAGGAAAATGACTTCTGCCTGCCAAATTCTCTCTAACCACCTAAACTAGAATTTATCCAGGACGTGGAGGGAAGATTTTTTCTTGCAAAAAGCTGAGGTGGTGGGATTGAGTCTTGATGGCAATCCAATAAGAAAATTAGAACTAACAGAAGTAACTCTCCCTCTTGACCATAGATTCCACAGGCTCACCAACAGATGGGTTAGGAGAAGGATGGGAGAAAATAAGAACGCAAACAGAAGTGATAAAGAGCCTGGTGAGGGATGTGACCTGTGGGATGAAAGAAGAAGGCATTTTTCATCTTAAGTGGGTAGAAAATCAAACCTAATCAGAAAATGTAACCAATATTGGTGCATAAGTGAGATTCTTCAAGGTCTGAACTTCCTTTATTGATATTTGAAACTAAAGAAAGCAGAAAAGGAAGTCGGGTTTTGTTCCTCAGGTCTCTCCAAAGAAGAGGAGAGGTGAGCTATAGACTTCTGTGCATGCTGTTATTTCTGTGGAAGCTGAAAAAACCAAATATATTTAAAAAATATTTTGAAAAAAACAAAATATTTTGTTCACCTTGAACCAGAACACTTGAAATACTTCCTTGGGCAAAATAGCCTTTATTTCAAGAAAATATTAAAACCCAAAATATTCCTTCATTGAGAAAATAATTTGGTAAATGATGAAGCATGAAATGATATGATAAAAATGGAACAGCATATTCTAAGCTATACACACTTAAAAGGAATTTTAGGAGTTAAGCTTCGTAAGGCAGTAGAAAAACGTAGAGATATAGTTCACAAGTTAAGATATTAACATTTGAGAGGACAGCCCTACATAAATTACAGGTCATACAATTTTCACTTCTGAAACTGCTTTGCTGGATAATCCAGGGTTCATATGTGAACACCTGCATATTTTTACTAGAGCTGGGAAGCCTGGTATAGGAACATTTTCCCATTTGTCTTCAGCCATGGTCTAGCTGCCTGCATTTGAGTCATCTTTAGTGAAGCTACCCTACAGTTGCACTGTCACTATTCTAAAAGCCTGGTGGCATCTGGTGGTGTCTAACAAGGCTCCTATCAAATAATAAGGACAAAAGCCTGATTTTGATCCATATTTGAGATCACTAAATTACAGAATGATACCAATGAAGCATAGGGTTTTCTAGCATTTGTTCAAGTGGAAACAAGAATTTTTGCTGTTCTGAAAAACTGGCACTAGTTATTAGGATATAAAGACATAGAAAGATTCATGTGGCAGGCTTTTAAAAAGGAGTAGAACATTGCAAATGACATTGGGAGCATCTAGAGGCACAGAGAGCAGCGCGTCTTTGGGACTGGCTGTGAGGTGGCCGCCTCACGCACGTGCGCTACCGAGAGATGAGCAGCTCTTCCCCCACATCCCAAGTAAGGCTCGAAGGCAAACAATTTGCCAGAGGAGCTCTGTGACCAACAGCCACCTCAGCAGCCCGGGACAGCTGAACAACACGATTCATTCAGAGTAACAGTGGGAAAAATACAACTTTTATGACTCTTTAACCCCATTCAATGCTGAAGAATAAAAGGAACTCTTCTGTTGGCACTGCTTTGCCAGTGAGCTTGTATTTAATTTTCCTTTGAGACCTTAAACAAGTCCATACAGCATCTGTATCTGTTCCTAATCAGTCATGTTAGGTCTTCTCCTGATCACCAAGGTCTATCACTTGCTCGTGACGCACGGGGAAATGCTTGCTCATGTGCAGTCTCTTGGGTTTCCTCTCCCGTTCCTGTCAGTCCCACTCTTTGGAGCTGTCTGGCTGGCAGTCCCTTTTGTCATATGAAGGCTGTTAATGCCTGGTGAACTCTTTAAAATGGTTTACTTTATTTCCTGAAATATGGCTGGATAAATTAAGTATTTTTTAATGTCTCTCGCTCTCTTTTTCTTTTTTTAAATTTTTTTCTTCCTTTCTTCCTTCTTCCTTTCTTTCTCCTTTCTAATTTCTTTCTCTCTCTCTTTCTCTCTTCCCTCTTTCTCTTTCTTTTCTTTCTTTCTTTTCTTTCTTTTTCTTTCCTCTTTTTCTTCTCTTTCTTTCTTTTTATTTCTGTAAGTAATTTTAGAGTACCTCAGGACCTTTTTAATAGTGTTTTTATATGCCAGCTTCAGGATGCCCCATCAATAACTATTGAGTTGCCCATGGGTCCTTCTTTTGCCCTCTATTTAGCACAAGTGATGCCACATGCACATTAACTGCATAATTAGTGGCAATGGCTGATGCTCCAATCCAGATGAAAAAATATCTTTAATTAGTGTTATCACAACCTTTGACAAGTATGCTTTAATGACATCCTATATGCATTATTCTTTGACTATTATAATGAACAGTTTCATTTCACACTCTAGAAAGTAATTTTTGTTTGCTTTTATCTCTCTTACTCAGGAGACATCTGAAAACTTTGCATGTCACCAAGGCTCTTGTGCTCTCCTGAGTTGTCTGTGCTCTTTCCCAGTGACAAGAGAAAAACAGGGCCCTTCAAATTGTTGTCCAGCCTCTGTTCAGGCAAGGAACCCTGGCTGAACAACACCTTCTGCAACCTCACAGGTGCGACCTGGTTTTAAGCTACAGGACATAAGAAACCCAGGGTGCTGTCAGAAGCTTCAGAGTAAAGGAGCGGTCAGACGCAATGGGGCTGGGGAGCAGTGCTGTGGGCAGCGTTTCCCAGCCCTGTGGACAGGAAAGGGCAGGAATCATGGCCAAGGCTCCCAGCCAGGCTGGCCATAGGGGCCACTGGTGCTGGGGCCCAGCCAGTTCCCTGGTGCATCAGCAGAAACCAGCACGCTCCCTGCTTACACAATGCTTTCCCCTGTTTAATCAGTCACGTGTGAAGCAATTCAGTTTAACCTTGAGAAGATGCTTTGTTTTATTCATTCATAGCTCCCAGAAGTGGAGGACGTATAGTTATCGTGAAATTAGATGATAGTGTCCAACAAACGTCTCCTTCTCTGAGACATGGTGCTTTCTGTTGCAGTCTAGAATCAGTGGTAAAGACAAAATCCTACAACTGTCCATTGATTAACCTGGAAAAAAAAGGTATTATTTTCAATCTCCTGTCTTACTTACTTGGGGAACTTTATTAAATAATAAAAGAGAAAGTCCCAAGTGAGCTTACAGGACTTTCACCCATGCTGTCCTCTACCCTCTTCCACATTCTCCATGAATACTGAATTTCTAACCTGAAGCTGCAGCCAGATCATAAAAGCATCATGCGTACCATTGCACCTGCAGATCCTTCTTCTAAGGACCGACTTAGGAAACTAAGATGTGGTGGTTTCTGCCTCTTCAAACACTGAGTCTTTGGGGAAAAATCAGTTCTGTAAGTAAAGTACAGGGAGATCACAGCACACAGATGAGCGAAAGAAGGCAGGTGACAAAGTAGTGTTAAGTGAGGAGTGATCCTTCTTTCTCAACTCTTTAACAGCCTCTTGTCACCACCTTGATGCTTCCTCCCTCTACCAGAGCCCACACCCCAACGTCTCCTCACAAGGTAACCTGGCAGGCTGTTGCTTCTAGCCCAGGCTGGTTCTTGCTCTTACGGAGAAACTGTGGGGACTAAACAGAAGGGCAGTTCAAAATGTCCTTTTCTTCTTTAAATCTACCCTCCAAAATATGTGAGCCGGGGGGAAGGCAGGAAGGAGAGAGATCTCTTTGATCCATCTTGTGCTTCTGACTTCTTCTTTCTCTTTACATGTGTTTATATTTTTATAGGAGTACAATCTTTTTGGAAAAGCAATCCCTTAACTATGCATTTGAAAAGCATGCTGCGGGTGCTTCCATAACATTACAAATAACTGCCCAATACTTCTGCTGTACAGAAGATGGATGGGCCATTAATTAGGTTCCGTTGTTTCTTAGCCTTTAATTTAATGTAGGTTTCCATGACAGCAAAGAGAGAGAAATCAGTCAAAGCCAACAGTTAAAAGTGACAATTTGCATTCTGGTCACTAGTCTTAAAAATGTGATGTACATTTAAATAATTAGATTGCCTGGGTGTTTGGTCACATGTTATACTGCTGTCTCTTCATTTACAGCAGTGTTCTGTAAAAATGTAAACTATTATGGGATGCTGATCTGCAATTCTGACTCTTTGCTATTTACAGAGAAGTCTATTCAGATCCAATAACAGTTTTTATCCTAACTAATGCAGTAGTAGTAATAATAAAAGCAGGGTGGGAGCTGTTATGCTGTTGGCTAACTACATATTTATATGGAAGTTGTATACACACATGGCTGAAAGTAGTTTTAACAGAAAATTTAACAGAAAATTGTGTATTGACTAAAATCTATTTTTCTCTTTCTTCTCAATGTCTTCCTTCTACTAGAAAAAATCAGAATATCCAGAAACATGTTGATTCTCTAGTGGTGACCCCAATTCTCTTGCAAATTGTAGTGTGATGCATTTGCTCACTGTTTCATTCAAGAGGAAAAGATGAGAGAAGTTTAGGCACACCCAACAATCTAATTTACATATATTTACACACTTTTTTTTAGAGAAAACTTGTTTGTTTTTTACCGCAAGACAAGTTTAAAAAAAACCTTCTTTAAACGTGTGATTTATATTACTGTTCTTAATCATCAGTGCTAGCCCATAGCACAGGTATTTGAGATAGTTGTAGGCTTCCCTGTGTAGAACTTTAAAAAGGGGAAATATGAAGTCATTGTAAGTTTTCCTAAATGCTGGCAGAAGATAAATTTGGTTTGAATACTCTCTTGCTGTCAGATGGATCTGATTTAGGTTTACAAAATACAGCAGCCTTTTCCAGAATGGTCAGCTGAATTTGTATGGACAGTGTCTCCTACTTTAAACTGCTATTTCTGTTTTGTGTGACGGAAAGCACTGGCATATTTTGTTGAAACACGCACATACAGAATATCTCCTCCTATTTTCAGCTGTCTTTCTGGAGCATCAGGGTCTGTGAGTATATCTCCTAAAATAGCTCCAAAAGTAATTAAACATGAGGTGTTGCATCTGTGTCTCATTGGCACAAGCCAGAGAAGTTGCTGCTTTTTCTAAGAGCAATTTGAAGCAGCAAAACCTTCAAAATCCAAACGTTGGGGTCAGACACCTGCGGGACAGTTGTCACATTGTATGACAAGCTGGGCAAAAGTGCCCAATTCAATTATTCAGCATGTTCTGTTGAAAAATACTTCACAGCAAGTAGAGCTGGCTGAACACTCTCTGACCTGATCAGACCCTGTTCTTGGTGGCATGCAGAAGATGATCAAATAATCAAAGTCATGTGCTTCACCCCCTCCCCAAACACCCCCAGCCTCACCCTGCATCCTTCTAGAGGTAGTCTTCTGGATGTCTGTGAAGGCTCAAGCAAGTGCCTGCAGTTGATCTTACAAGGAGCAAGCCTAGATACATACCCACGCTGCTCCTCCCAACTGGCAATGTACTGTGCATAACAAATGGGATTTTGTACCTTATACCCCTTTCTGCCTATAGGAGAGACCACATTGCAAATAGTAGAAAACTCCGCACAACTTAAAAAACCAAACCACTAAACAGCACGAGGATGGAGGGGGGTTGAGTGGTAGAAGGAGAACTTGCTTGTTTCCTTTGGGTTTTTTAAAGAAACCAAACGCTGGAAACAACTGCAGTGGAAGAGAAGACAAATTCATGTCCAGGACTCTTGAGACAAGGGGTCTTGCTGAAAGGTTTAACTGGGATGTGCGTTATAAACTTCCACTGAATAAGTAACAGTGGACTGGAGTAAGTGGTTGCTGTTATTACTTGACTTTGAGGATAAATATCGGGCAAAAATGGATGTATTTAAATCCTGCCTTTGATAATTAAAAGGTCCACTTTGTACAGGAAAGGTTTGCTTTGGCAAACCTGTTACTTCTGTTAATATTTTAGGAAAGCAAAGCATTGGCTGCTGAAGAAAACAAGGCACTTGTAAAGCCTGAGGATGCGTGTATGGATTGGGTAGCTATGTGAAAAATAATACTCTGAAAGTGGGTTTGATGTGTAAAGATGTGATGAGAGTAAAAAGAATCACAAATGAAAGCCCAGACTGAACCTCCTGATACAGGATGTATCGCAGAATTAGGTCATTACAAAAATGGCTGGGTTGAATAGGAGTCTGATTACAGTGGTGACAGCCTGCATTCAAAGAGAAGGAATTACAGGAGGGTGTTAGAGAAGGGTTCATTATTTGTGGGGATACTCAAACCCCTCCTCTTTGGCGCCATTTATTTCAGAGTAATTCTGCCTCTCCCTCTATGTACTGCTGACATGATCTGAGTATAAGACAAATTGAAAGCAGAAATGACAGTGAGAATGGTAATGGGGCCTTCTGGAAACAAATAAGTGCGGTGGGTTGACCCTGGCTGGACACCAGGTGCCCACCAAAGCTGCTCTGTCACTGCCCTCCTCAGCTTGACAGGGAGGAGAAAATACAACAAAAGGTTCGGGGGTCGAGATAAGGACAGGGAGATCGCTCAGCAGTTGCCATCATGGGCAAAACAGACTCAACTTGGGGAAATTAGTTTAATTTTTTACCAATCAAATCAGAGTAGCATAATGAGAAAATAAAAACTAAATCTTAAAGCACCTTGTCCCCACCTCCTCCCCACAGCAGCACAGGGGGACAGGGAATGGGCGTTGGGGTCAGTCCATCACACGCTGTCTCTGCCCTCCTTCCTCCTCAGGGCAGGACTCCTCACACTCCTCCCCTGCTCCAGCCTGGGGTCCCTCCCACGGCAGTCAGTCTC
>NW_009259117.1:1041862-1045354 GCF_000687185.1 Egretta garzetta | reverse complement strand
GCCGGCGGCGGGTCCGCCTTGGACCCGGCTGGCATTGGCTCTGTCGGACACAGGGGAAGCTTCTGGCAGCTTCTCACAGAAGCCATCCCTGTGGCCCCCCCACTACCAATACCTTGCCATGCAAATCCAATACAATAAGTCTTGGGGATGAAGGATGGATTCACTTTTGGTCTGTAAAGGGGTACAGAAAGAGTATCTGGAATCCTGTTCTGCTGGATCCAGGAGACTGATCTGACAACCAATATGCACAGAGGCTCTAAAGGACGTGGTAGTGTGGTGCATCTATGAAACTACCACAGAAAAGCACAAGCCCTGCAGGGAGAAAAGAGCATGGAATGGGGCAGAAGCTTTGGTAAAGAAGTAAATACAGTTCTAGCAACTTTCGGGTCAGACAAAGTACAGCAGAGACCAGTGCTACAGGGTCCCAGGGAAATGGGAGTGCCTAATATTTAAGCATGAAGAGTTACTATGAAGAGTAAATACGCTACAGAAGGAAGCGTCCAAACTGTTGGGAAGCAGCAGATACTTAAGTACTCTGCCAAAGAAACCCTTTTCCCTTGAAAGAGCCAAAGTTTTATGGTAACTTGAAAACAGGAACAATCATAATTCCAGTAAGTGGCACCTTCCCCTGCAGTAATGCTGGTTTGGCCTCTGACATAAACTAGTGTAAATATCTCTTAGAGACTATTTTGTCTCGACTCCATTCTTGTTTGCCAAAAAGAAGGGAGAAAATAGGACAGCATAAAATGCTATGTGAAAGGTACCCATGCCACTAACTTTCAGGGGGAAAAGTTGTATAATGGAATGAGCAGGGTGGAGATGAAGTCTAACTCTGGTGGGAAAACTAAGGATTCTGTGCCAAAAAATTGCTACAGGCTGAAGCAATCTTTTCTTGTCTTTTTATTTATTTAAGGGTCTTTTGTATACCATTTTTCCTTTTCCAAACTATGTAGACCATCCCGACTTGTATTTCCCACATGAGATCTACCTATCAAAGCACTACACGAACTCACAGGAAAAAACACCTTAGAAAACTGGACTAGGGTTCAGTTTGAGCAAAATATAGGGAAGACTCTTACTTTAGGTGGGGTTTTTTTTGTTTTGTTTTGTTTTTTGTTGTTTTAAGGTATTGTTGCAAGGCAAAAGATGCTGTAAAGATGCCTCCTACTCTTCTGAAGTCTTAGGCTAATAAATGTGTTATGTTCTTCACTGTGGAAGATAAAGCTTTCTATCCAGATTGACAACGCAAATATCCTTCTGCACTCAAGTAATCATAAACTTTCCTTCATGACCTTGAGAAAACCTAGCTAGCTAGAGTTCGTTCTTGTCTTTTGAGTTTGACGTTGTCTTCTCATCTAAGTTGCAGTGGGTTGTTTTGCAGATGAGCTTTTTTTGAACTAAGAATTCAACTGAAGCTAGCAGCTCTTCCCTAGAAAAATGTGAGGGGAAAAATTTCCGGTGTTTGAAACTGCTGGAATAGCATATTTTTAGTACAGAGGCCACAGATTCAAGGTGTTCTTTCCAAAACCCATGGGCTCATTAGTTCAGACCACTTTTGATGGAGAATGAACTGAGATGACCCAAACTGGAATTTGTCCTTGTTACAGAAATTTAAAGTGATCATGAAGAAGTAAATTAATTTATCCATAGCACAGGAGTAAATGCCAGTCCTTTTTGGAGAAAGAGGAAAAATTTTTGCAATGAATAATCAATAGCAGAAAGGTAGCTAAAACATCTGACTGCATTTTATTAAATTCTTTAAGGCTGTGTCTTTATTGGCAAGAATCATGCTGCTTGCCCTCTGGGAATGGATTTCTAGAGTAAAACAACAGTTGCTGAGGTTCTCATATCCATGCTATGTTCATTTCAGGGTGCTTTGCTTCAGACTAAGTCTAGTTTGGGCCTGTGGACCGAGTCCCCGGTGGTGTACACTAGGTACATCTTTAAAGAGTGTCTTCTAGTTCCTTCCAAAATGACTCAGTTCGGAGACTGCTCTGGAAAGTGTTATCGGAGCACAGTAACTGGGGCTGTGGGGAAAATTACGTCAGAAATGTGCTCCTTGTCTAAACTAAAGCGTTAATTTAGACACGTATTGTCTCCTGGATGTCAGTAGTTCTTAATATACGTATTGAGCTTTAGGCTTTATGCCACTTAAGAGGCCTTTAAAAGCACAACTGTAACACCTTGCTTAGACACTGACATCAAGAGCCTGTCATAATGAATGGAAATAGCAAATGCCTTCCAGAGGACACTCTGATGTAGACCACCAATATATTGCACAAAAAGTTGATATAGACTTGCACGTACAAAGCTTTACTATCAGGGTCCAAAACTGGAGCCATATATTGACTTCAAAGTTACTGGAGAGAGTGAGGGCATGGGGGGGCAGAAGCATGAGAAGGAAAAGGAGAGGAAAAACAGGAGAATAAACTCAATAGTGGCCAGCTGGGAGAAGTGGTAGGGCCCCCAATGAGCACTATTACCAGTGCATAGGTGTTTCCCGGCACTGTTCTCTGGGACATTTGTAGCTTTCATCAGGATTCCTTCAAACTCTGTGTCAGTTGTTCTTGCTTACGGTGGCATGAGCACCCATTGGAGCACACTTCTGCAGGTGCATGGGTTGTATGCCGGCTGGCTGCTAAGCTCTGTACATCCATATTTTTGGCTAATATTTTGGGGTATGTAAATGACTACGTACTATGTTATCTATGGGTCTGTAAAGTTATGAACTAGAAACTGCAAGGGGAATGTGAAGAGTACAGGGTTACAGACTAAAAGCTAGAAGGCCAATCCACAAACACAACGCTGCAGAACAGGTAACTATATCTTTGCCCTTTCAGACATCTACTACTGATTTAAATGCCATTGTGTTCAGAAAAGTCTCTTGCTAATTGCTAGTCTTAAATATTTGCATTGTGCTGCTTCCAACCACTGGGTGTAAAATTATTTGATCAATATTTTAAGGCGGTGGCTTCTTTAGAGGTAGAACCATTGATTCTAATAGTTTAAATCAAAGATAAAGGACTGTCATCATTCAACATCATTACTGCATCGTAATTAGAGTTAGGTACTTAGTAATAAGTAATAATGGTAGAATACAAAAATGATAACTGGAGACTTTAATAATTAAAGTTGCTAATGGTGTGTCATAAACAGCAACTGAAAGGGAGGAAATGAAAGATGCATCTGTGTGGCACTTTCAGCCGCCAGATCTGTTTCTGCTTTAGCAGGAAGCAGCCAGGTTATCAGAACAATTTTTATCTTTCAGAGAAATAAATAGCCAGCTGTTGAGGGAACTGGTACCTGTCCTTCCTTCAGTGAAGCGTGTGTCGATCTGATGAAGCCGGCTATGCTCTCCTTTCAGCTGAAGTTCTTATCTATATAAGAAAAGAGAAGGATACATCTGTAATGCCAGAATTATTTATCCCCGGTGTAGATAAAAGATCAGGAGCCGGCTGTGAAGAGACGAATTATTACTTGCCCTTCATCTAG
>NW_009259117.1:1035516-1041852 GCF_000687185.1 Egretta garzetta | reverse complement strand
ACTCTGTAGGTGAGTGCTACCACATGCGCTGGCAGAGCATCAGTGGCATGTGCCTTTCCTCTGTGTGGGGACATCACACTTTTCCCCAGCCCTCTGAAGAGTACTGTAAGGAAAACATACCCTGCGGGTTATTTAGCCTCAGTTTCCACAACACTAAAAGGCACGTATATACGCAGCAAAGATGGAAATTTCTCTCACTTCAGGAAGAGGTTCCTGAGATCCAGTGAATTTACTACTAGCAGTTTAGCAACTGTAATTTTTGTCTTGCACTTAAAGTTGTGAACAGCACAGAATTAATTTAAATATGACAGACTTTTTTTGGCTGAAGTCTTTGCTGTTTCAAGTTCCATATAAATTTCCATAGAGAATGGGTGTGAAATGCTTCCATTCAGTTGTGACAGCACTTTTACAGCAATTAGCAACATTCATGCCTTCTTTATGCTGAAGGAAAAGATTGCAGCAGGTTAAAGGCAGGAAAGTACCAGACATAGCTACTATATGTTTTGGGTTTTGGTTTGTGTTCTAGTTGTACAAATGAGAAGATTTGCATTAAGTCTGAGTTGTATCACCAGATTTATACCAGTTTAATTTTCTGAGTTAATAAGGCTACTCTAATTTTGCTCTTCACTCAGAATACTCTTCTAACCTCTCTTTCCTCAACATCAAAATCTGAAAGTATAACTTCTCATGGAGAGCAGTTTTCTATGTGTTTAAAAGCCTGCTCTTTCCTTGTACTTGTTTTCTTCCTCCTTTTCCCTTTGGCCTCCTGGGTGTTGATTACAAAGCAATTAAAACTCCTTGCTGTGGAAGCAAAGGTTTGACTCAGAATGACATCAGTATCTGTCTCTACCCAGCCCTTCTCTGTTTTCAATAAGTCCTGAGAGGTTTTGGCTATGAATTTATAAAGTTGAAAGTTGCAAAAGATACAAGGCTCTCCCTTGCGTGCCATTACTTGGAGCAGTCTTCAGAGGAGCCTCAGGTCATCCAAGTGCAACGTGCTCTAGAACCGACAATTTTCTACCTTCCTTCTTATCATCCCCTTTCTGTCCTCTCCCTGCCTGCTCCTTCCTCCTAATTTCTTTCCTGATCTTTATTTGTTTCTCTTTCAGCTGTTTGCTCATATTATTCTTCCTTTTTAGTAAAATATTTTTTTCTATTTATGGGCATCAACTGGTTAACTGACCTTCTGAGGTAAATGAAAGCAGCACCAATAACACCCTTCATTCTTGCATCCATTAGTAATTGTTAATGTAACATTCTCTGGAACACAGGAAATATGACCTCCCTTTCCCAATGCTGCAAATATCTTGCCAACTACATATCAGCCTACTATGCATATTTCCTAAATATGGTTATCTGACTAAAAATGTTGTATGTGGTCAATAATCAGCTCTATTGCCAGCAAAGAATCTACTGAATGTAGGTACAAGGAAAGACACTGCAATGTCTGAGAGATCATTATATCTGTTTTTAACGATCCATTACTGTTATTCTGTCCTACTGGTTGTTTCAGCCTAGTGTTATTAGGGTTGACTCTAAGGCACTGTGCATGTGTGTGGACATTGCTCCTGACTGCCCTTGCCTTGTCGTCAGCACATGGTGTCTGGTAGCTACGTATCTTGGGGTGGGGGGTGGGGTTGTCCATCTGCAGCTCATTTCCAGCCTCAGAGCCCTTATCCATGGAAACATTCAGTACTAAACCAAAGGTCAGTACTATAAGCAAAGTGTCACAGAAATTAATTTCTTTAACTTAGACAGGTTTTATTATGGCTAAAACTTTCTGAAGATTTTTTTTTTTTCATGTAGACCAGTGCTGTGGCTGTCTCAGGAATACTTCAGTGATTGTAGTAGACATAAAAAGGAGGGGAAACAGCTTATTCTGTCATGAATGTAAGAGGAATTGTGACCTGTAAGAGGAAAATGTAAGGATTCTTTGCTATTTAAATAGAAAACAACATCTGACAGACCTGGTTGAATAAATTAGCCAATAAACTGACCAAATTAGCTTTCTCAGATTTGAGATTTACTGGTGTTCCACTGTATGCATGAAGGCTTTAAGGTGGTATGAGTGTTTCTGGGAATAAAATTTGGTCCTTTGGGTTGTGTTGTCTGTAACACAGATTATGACAAATACATGCAAGGTATCCAAACGTCTAAATGGTTTGCCTCTAGCAGACTCTGCACAGGCTTGGATTTGAAAACAGCTGCCTCTTTGTGAGGCTGTACATTTCATTCTATAGTGGGATGTCCTCTAAAATCTGCAGGTCGGTGACTAGTTGGCAAGGAAGCTTTAGCTAATCTTTTTATAAGAATTCATTGATGAACCTTCCAATAATGAAGTGTTAGGTCAAAGTTAATTTGAATGTTGCACACAGATGTCATTCTTTCCTTGCATTAGCGCTTCACGGAGAGAACAGAGCTTCATTAAAGCAGCCTGATGATACTGAGTAGCGTCCAAAATGTCCATGGCACTCTTCTATGACTTACTCACTTTCTGTTTTCTTAGGGCTGCTGCAATGATGCATTTCATTTTCCTCTAGTAAGACCATGCTGGTTTTGGGACACTGTCATTTCTTCTTGTACGCTCAAATCCCTGATTTTGAAGACTTCTTTGTTATGCTACTGTTTCAGAGGTTTTGTGCTTTTCAGTAAATGTAATGTTTATTTAGTAATTATTTCTGTAGGTCCCTTGAACTCCATTAGAAGTTGGAAAACAGTATCACTTAAAAAAATTGTTGTTATTATTATTATTATTTTTATTATATAATGAATATATAACAATGCAATATTTAGTATTCTATATAATAAAATTCTATATAATAGCATATATAGTATTCTGAAATATTACGTATTCAGTGAAGAACATGTTTTTATAGAGAAAATTTGTTTAATATGTAATATAGGAATAAATACCTGGGTAGAACTGGGTGGGTCAGGCTACTTTCTGAATGACCCTGTAAAAATATAAGAGCGATAATAAGAGGAATGGGGCTATACTGCTTCCATGACACTCCCTGGACATGACACTCATTTCAGTAATCCCACAGGAAAGCTTCTGCCATCATTGCTTGTGCTGCTCTTGTAAAGTCTGCCCTAAAAGGTTTAGTGCTGCAGATGGATATCCATAGCACTGGCAAAGTCACAGCAGTCAGATGTGTTAATCCTTTCCAAATGAGTGTTCTGGAGTAACTGCTCAAAAGATTTTTTGGGATCGAGTTGGTTGCTTTCATGGTATTATGGTTATTTGTCAGCTCTCTTTGGTATTCAGTCATCAGGTATTGGCCACATGGTCCCTGGGTCCTCAATCTTAGACAGGGAGGCACTCTTCAGGTTGGCTCATTTTCTGTTTCCTTTCAGGAAAGGGCCACTATTCTGCAGAAATCTTTTAACTTTAAGAAACTGTGAGTCAAATGCCCTTTTTCTAGTGCAACAGATCTTTTTTTAGTAATGGTAAAAGAACAGTATTTCTAACTCTCTGTGAAACAAATTACTGATATGAATCCACTTATTTCATTTTGCCTGTAATTTTGGATCCTGAAAAAGGGATAAACTATCATTATAAACTGTTAAACCTTTATCCAAAAAACCCCACAAGCCAACAATACAACACAAAACATTCTCAAACACCCACCACCCTGGTACTCTACTGGGAAAAGAAAGTATAGGGTACCAAGTAAATGGCAAAATGCAGTGCAAGAGAAAGTAGTGCGTTAGCAATGCTTATGGTTGATGTTTTATATTAAAATATAATTTATTTTTCCAGACAGAGTCAGAATTTTGTCATCTTCTTCCGTCTTTTACTGGAAAGCTTAAGTATATTCCTTGAAGTTGTATATATTTCATTGTCCGGCAAAAAAAAAAAAAAGTGAGAAATAATGAAAATGAAATACAGATGTTTCATCAGATTTTTGCCAGTTTATAATATACACAGGTTGTAAAGAAATTTAATAATTTTTAAATATTGTACTACCAGTCAAAATAATTCATGTTAGTTGCTTCTCAAAGGATTTCACAGAATTCAGATATGTCAACTTTTTTTTCAAATTCTCAAATAAGAAAAGACTTCAACAGCTTAAGATTATATATTAGATGGAAGCCCCATTTTTGAAAAGTGATACTGCTCAGTTGTTCCTCAGACCATGTTTATTTCGGCTGTATTTAAAATTGTTTCCTGACACCACTGGTTTTAAAATTTGCTTGCATCTAAAAAAACCCCAGCTTCTGTCCAAGATTGTTCTGATGTAAGACATGGTCCTGACCCAAATCAAAAGGGTAATGTAATCACAGCCTCTGCTAGGACTTTTGTTGTTCATTCAAGTACAAAAATAAAGGACAGGAGTGTGAAAGTCCCTTTATATGTATATTTTAATTATAATTCTAGGTAAATACTGTGACAGGTTTGCTTTTTAGAAATGTAAAGCTAATGACCCATGTAATGAAGAAATTAAATGGTTTTATTCACTTTGCACATGTTTTCTTACAAAATGAACCAGAAATGAGGAAGCTTGTTTAATCAGGGAATGTCTTGTTGAAGTGGATGTTTATCAGTCTCCCAAATGTAATATTTGCTGTCAAAGCTTCTGCACAAAATGTTTGTGTATTTTGCTTTCAACGGAGGGAGTCGTAACCAAGCAGCCCCTTAATTAGTATTTTGTCACATCTCTCCTCAGGCCATGTTTGTCTGGAACTGTGTTATTACTATGCAGGGTAGGAGGGTGTCACAGTTAATTTTTTTAAGAAAGACTAAGAATGTCATATTTTCATTGGGACATATGTGCCCTGCAGACCACTGCTGTCCCTTGGGAGCCAGCAGTGATTTGAAAGATATCGTTGTCTACCATTGACACTTTATTTGTTTAGCAACTACTTTGGTAAGAGTTGAGAGATTTTAGTCTGTTGTTGGGTTTAAAAGTCATTTGGACAGTGTTGCTAACTCCTGTTTACTGTAATTTCAAATTTTTCACCTTCGTTTCCATTTTCTCAAGATTTGTGTCCTTTGCAACAGCAGGAGGAAGAGGAGGATAAAGTGAAACCTTACAGGTAACTCTGTCAGTGTCTATTTAGGCTTCAAAAGCTGAAGGGTTGATCATATGGTCTCATCTTGGACCTTTAGCATATGCAAACTATGTAGTTACATTGTCTGATGCAACTCAGTCTTAGGCGTGCGCTTCTTATTGCAGTGAAAGTTAGTGGGTTTCTAAATGTTGCTTGTTAGTTACTCAATTATAGACTTAGGATATCTGATTTCAGAACTCAGCTTTGGTCAGATAGATCTAAATTCCCTAATGAAAAGCAGTTTCAGTAGGGGATTTTGAAGAAAAAAAAATTCACTTCAGCCAGAATAACTCTCCATTGATGTTGTTTGCTGTCCATGCCTAACTTCAGGGAAGACCAATTTGACTGAAACAACCTATGCTTTTTATCTTATCTCTATAAAATACATATTGATCTCAGATTATCACATAATATAAACTATGGTTTCATTCTATATCGTGCAGGAGTTTGTTCTGAGGTCTTCAAATCTACAAATCCCAGGTGGATAGAGAACAACATATTAAAAATTGTCTATTCTTGTTTTTTTTATGGCAGCCAGAACGCAAGAATACACAAGGGGTTTGCTCATATTTGCTTTAGGTTATCTGGATTAGGTTTTTGTTTATTTGTAGTAGGTCTGGTTTTATAAAAAGCAGTATGAACATTTTCAGGGCAGGCTGAACTCCATTGCATTCAGTTTTTACATCCTGTAGCAGAGATCCGTTATCACCAATAATCTAAGAGAGAGGGTGTTTTATAAGAAACAAAACAAAACAGGATTACTCTAATGATTAAGCAAATACTATAAAGTTATTGCAGGAACTTCCATTTTAATTATTTTAAGCTTGTTTGTACACACCAGAGAACTTTCTGCAATCTTTCATGGTTACCATCTAATGAGTGAGCTAAATTTGTTTACATGCCTGGAAGCCACACAGTCAAACACAGATTATTAGACTCAGTATATGGAAGCTTGAATAAAATTCTTCTGACCTGTGTTGTGCAGTAGGCTAGGGGGGGATAACCCCCTGGTTATTTCTATATCTGAAATGTATGCATAGTCTAAAAATAAAAGAGGACATATGTAATGAATTATGCCAACACTGTTGGAGAAAGCAAGTAATCGGGCATCTAGGATGTTCTCTTTTCCTCTTGCACAGCTCTTTAAATTGCAATGAATCTGGGAAGTGATTGCTCACAATCAGAATTAATTGAATTTTGAGATTTAATCCCCAAGACATTGTGAGAATGTGTTTGTATAGGAAGCCTGACCATTTTTATTGACTGGGGGCTTTAGAATGT
>NW_009259117.1:1023017-1035420 GCF_000687185.1 Egretta garzetta | reverse complement strand
GTAGGGAAACATTTTGTCTTGGAGACAGCCGAAATTCTTTAATGTCTCTCCCACAAAATTAAAAAATTGTCTCACAAACATTATGTGGAAAGCAGGAGTACTACAAAGAGTTATTGTGTTGTGTTTTCCTGATTGAATCTGGCCTGCAAATGTGAAGAAGTAGAATTTCAATCCTGCTTTAAATGCAGATCACAGCACAGCGATAGAAAGCAATCACCACTGCCTCTGCCTAGTCTGATACGCACGTATGTTACAGAAGGCAACGGCAATAGCAAGATAGCAACTTTGTGCCCTGGGCGGTCATGGCTAGAAGGTGCAGTCAGCGCTGGCTGTAGGTGTGATATGTGTCTTCTATTGATAATGAAGATTTAGCTCATCTAACCTTTTCAGTCAATAAGCCCTGTTTTTTTCTCACTGTTACATTATTTAGGAACTTAAGAATTTCTGGTGAATTGCTAGCAGCTCTGGTTGCGTCTCAGTCTGTGTCTTTGGGTCTTCACAGAGAAATGGGGGCCCTTGGGTTAAGGACCAGTGAACCTATCGTTGGCAAGGCATCTGGTTGTACTAGTATTGTCTGTTTTTCTGTTGGAGACTCCTGGGGCTTCCTACAGGTCTGACTGTTGCTTTGGCCAAGCACATTGCCTGGGGCTGGTGTCCCAAGGTCTGGCTGAGCCTCCTGAGCACACAGCAGCCACTGAAAAGCAGCTCAGGTATGTGACAGTCCTGGTGTTCCTGGCTTGGGAAAGTCCTGGTGGAGCTGGGGACTTGACCATCTGTTCAGTGCAATCAAAACAGCTGGTTTCAGCCCAATTTATGCCTTGGCAGGAGTTGAGAAAGTGCATGGTTTTGCATGATTAGGATTGAAATAAAATGTGCAAATGACAAGTCTGGTCATAAACAGAAAACTGGGTTTTATCTACCCCCTACTAATGATTCCACCTAGCTACAAAGCGAGCTGCAATCTTGCATATGTCTCACACATACAGTAAAGCATAGTCTTTGTACCAAACAGGTAAGACAAAAGAGTCTCCTCAACTAGACGCCAAGAAGAGTGAAATGTTTTGCCTGATGTATCATACATTCTGATGCAGAAATAAAATCAAGTTTTCAAATTGCCCATGGAGTACTTGACATCTCAAGTTGGCACCTCAATTTCCATCCCTCTTTTTCCTTGATCTGCCCCAAGCATCCAGTGTGTTGTCAATGCATTCATAAGATCACCACTCAGTACTTCACTTTTCTGTTAATGCAATGCGAAGACTGCTCACATCAGTTCCAACTATGTGTGCTGCCAGTTTTCAGCTGGTGGTGGTAATAATGTTTCTTCTATTTTCACAAAACAGATCTCGTGCTTATAACAAGTTTACAGCTAACATTATGTACGTGAACTGCTATCTCCATATCTGTCTGTGGCTGCTCTGTTTATGGCTTTTTACTGGTCCACCTTAGTAATTAACTTGGCATCAGGGACTTCCCATGAGAGTGACTGAGGAGCAAAGAAGATAGGGGAGCTAGCTGAAAAAAAAAAAAAGGCAGGGAGAGGCAAAGTCACTGCAGCCATCTATTGACTAATGCAGTTCCATTTCTTCATGCTCAGTTGTTGGCTCAACAATGAAGTCTGTTACAGGCTTTCCTGAGATGCAACCTAGTAAGGTCTTTCACAATTAGGATTCTCTGTTACTTCAGGGGCATCCTGGTTCATCTTTGTACAGCTCAACAGACGCTAGGCTGTTTTAGAGCACACCATGTGTCTCATGGAAATAAGGCATCATTGTTTGTCCGTCTTCCTAGCACTCAGTTGTGAAGGGAGTAACAGAAGTGTCCTCTGCAGAACTAAAGGTGAAAGAAATCAGGTTTTTTTCTTCTAGTTGTAGGGTGTTTTGCATGCCTGCTGGGCCAGGGTCTCTTCTTTTCTAAGTCTGAGCAAATGCATGTTGTGGGGTCTAATCCTCTGACTCAGCTTTGCACAAGCTTTTATGATTTTTGTTCCAAATGCCTTTGATTCAAGGGAAGACTCTCATGAGAGCCCATCACTACCAGCTAAATACTGTCAGAAGTGTATTTGCTGGCAGCAGGGAGAGGAGGAGAAAGGAACAGTCTCACCCCCAAGGGAGAGCTCTCCCTCCTGCAAGGAGTGCTTTAGCACCAATTCTTCTCCGTCTTTATGGAGGCCATGTGCACTCCTGAGCTAGAAGGATGCAGTAACCTAGTCTTGGACTTGGATCTTTTGTTCCAGCATCTGCTGCTGTGCTAAGGAAGAATCCTGTTCAGTGATCACTACCAGTGTTCACCAATTACTCTGAAAACATAACACTTCATCCAAACAACAATGAAAAAATGCAATGAAAAAGGGCAAAATGTATTTTCAAATTACTTACTGAAAGCAAAAGGTCAAAATCAATAAAATGGGCTACTCGCATGATACCATCCCCATTAGCAGAACACCTGTAAGCGTATTAATACATGCTAAAGTCTGGAACGTAACAGTTAAATGACAAGGTGTCTTTTCTTATCCAGATTTTGTCACTGAAATAACATTAGCAAATGGGCTTGATAAAAACAGGTCTGTAAAATGCAGATAACTAGGGGTTTAGAATTGCCGATGTTTCACTACATAATTTTAAAAGGTGGCTGTCACAAAATCTTACTGTCGCTGGTGTCATTTCTCTGCTGTGAAGGTGAAATATCACTGTTTCTGTTGTGGGTTGCCAAACCTCGTAGTCCAGTAGAGCTCCATGCCTCCAGGTCTCACCAGTAGTAAGGCTGACTGTGTATTCCCACCAGGCACACACATGTACACACTCTACAAGGCATACATACACATACGCATGGCCAGCCACACAGATTGACACAGGCAGAAAACAACACTCACAAACACCACTAATGGCCTTATCCAGGATGAAGATCCATTACTGGGTAATGCGTATATATGTATATACACAGCGTGGATCCCTTTGGAAGCTGGACTTAGACCTGAGTGGTCTGTCTAGTAATTACCAGTCTCACCTCTGCTGGCACCTGGATGTATGAGCCCCTGAGGCTCACAGCCCCACTTTGCTTACTGATACTGACTCCCACCCTTGCACACAGCAATGTGTGGGCATGCACACACACACTATGGATCCCTCCAGCAACTGCCCTTAGACAACCTAGAAGCTGGGTAGTTTAATGCACTCTTAGTTTACCCAGCTACTGAGTCCTGGATCTTCTTGTCTCCAGAGACACACACATATCCAAACAGCTCTCGGTTATCCCACAGATCCCACAGTCTTCTGGCAGTTGTCCCCCCATTATCCAGCTTCTCCTGTCATCTCACTCAGATGTGTATGTTCAGCGCAGACTTATGGCCCCTTCAATAACTGGCTCCCAGGTTGCTTAACCTGCTCCCCTTCCCTGCATCTCGTGCCCCTGGGAATTAACTCCCCTGTTCAGTCTGAAAGGTAATCCAGCGAGCATCTCCCATTGACTCATGGTGATGGGAATCAAGCCCAGCCCAAGAGGCTGATGCTTCTCCTGTGATATAACCCTGGGAGCAGCCAGGTGAAGGAACAATTTGGGTCTCCCTTGTTCCATTGCTCCTCTGGGTTCATTTGCATCCATGTGTGTGGGGAGATGACTCTTTTCATCATAGAATGCAATGGCTTCCTTACTAGTTTGATGAACTTGTAAGAAAACATTTGTCATTTCTACTAAATATTAGCTCAAGTCTAGATGAGTATGGCTTGAATTGTGCTTCAGCATGGGCCAGCAGTGATGTTGCAGCCCCAGGGTCACATTCAAAAGGGTGTCACTATGTATTGACTAGACTCAGAAGAACAGCTGGGCATGGAGAGGCTACCAGGATGATCCTGCATGCCAGGGGGATAGATGCTAAGTCATTTGTACATGAATAGAATATGGATGAAGCTTATGACTGTATAAGGCACCAGTACAGAAAAGGCCTTTTGGCATGTTAGCATAGTGTGGCCTTATTTTCCTTCTCCAGGAAGAGTCAGCACCTGCTCTCCTAACAATTAATGTAAACCAGCGGCTGTTTACCAGCTGTACGCAGGTGCCCACATTTTGAAATGCTCCTTGTTCTCAATGTATCAGAACCTCATATCTTGTCATTTGTTTGTATGCCACCTCTCACAGGAGGTCTAATATCAGAGTAACAACATGAGCTGGTAGGCCATAGTGGGGCTTTTTTGGTTCGGGGGTTTTTTGTCGGTGGGTTTTTTTTTTTGGTTGGTTGGTGTTTTTTTGGTTTGGTTTGTTTTTGTCGGGGGTTTTTTGTCGGTGGGTTTTTTTTTTTTTTGGTTGGTGTTTTTTTGGTTTGGTGGTTTGGTTTTTTTTTTTTGAGAAAGGGGGATTGTTGAGCTTTTCCCTTTTATTTCCATTTTCAAGAAAAAAATCCTTTTTAAAATTCTCCACCTGTGGCTCCATATTGGAGCTTGCTCCATGGGCTCTGTGGCCTGGACCTGCTTGAAACACCAGAAGGTTCAGAGCAGGCTTTGAGTAAACCTCAAAAAACTTGTGTCGTCTTCATCTTTTGAACACTGAGTAGCCTACTAAGAGGTTAATCTTCAAGAGGAGAATTTTCTTCTTCATCTCTCCTCTTCGAGGGAATCTGTAAGAGTTGTGGCGTATTGAACATATCTGAAAGCAGTAAAGAAAAGAACAAAAGCAATTTCTCTGAGCAGAGGAGGAAACACTAGTGTGTACCTGCAGCGTGAGACCCACAGCATCGCTGCTGGAGATGTGGGATGTAAGTGCTGTTTGCTGAAGTTCAGCTCAAATGTACTGCATGTCCACCAGAGGCTTCTCAAGCTGTTTAGTGTCTTATTTATAAACTGAGATATTTGAAGTTCATTTAAACAGATAGAAAATGGCCAGTTCAACAAGCTTGTGGTACTGTTCTCCCAAACCCACTCTCCTTAGCCTTCATTCTTTGTTTGGGAACATCTTTCAGTTGTTAGGAAATAGTTGACTTGTTTTGTGCAGCACTATCTGACTAGTTTTGACAAATAACTGACGAATTCCCTGCTGAGATATTGTTCTCCCTCACTGCTCTCCCTTTATGTATTTTCATGTGTTGTTTTTCTCTTCAAAGTACTCTTCTAACATATAAATTAAAGTAATCTTACTTGCTAGGTTTTGTTTTCCAGTCTTCCATAAAAATTGAAAAGCTTGTAAATTAACTTCTCTTTTCTTGTGTACTTTGATTCTGTTGCAGATTATTAGTTGCTACTTTACTTTCCTCTTCATGCAAAGACAACACAGGCATCCATAATTCAAAACCCAGAGTTCAGCTTGAATCACATTCCACCTCCTGCTATAATTCTCTTTCATTCCATTAAGGACATAGGCAAGTAGAAAAGTTCAGAAATAATAATGCAGCTGTAACTTTGCTACTCTGAAATTAAGTATGAAACTCTGGGATATATCCTTTCTTTGAATCATGTGTATACATCCTCCAAATTAATGGCTTAGATGTTCAGATCAAAGTCAGAGTATAAGTTTTCCATGTCAAGTGGAAGCTGAGTTTCAGGAATCAGTGGCTAGCAAATTTGACATCTTGGCTGAAAAAACTGCAACTATAAAATCAGCAAACACTTCAGTCAAATATAGTTCAGGAACATTTCTGATGCTCTTTAAATAAACAATAGTGCCCGGAGACAGTTATTTGCTAAAATGTTTTTTGGACAAAATGTTTTTTTACCAAAGGGAATAAATAGTTGGGTAGCGTGAGTCTTCCAAAAGCAATTCCAAATGATCAGAGTATGCAAAGGAGAGAAAATTAAATACGGAAGACTGAACCCTGATGAAGTATTTGAGAAAATCTGGAAGATGGTGTTTGTTTTTTCCATGTATTGTTTTTATTTATTTATCAGTTCCTGGAGCTGAGGAACTGCTGAAAACCGATTCATACCTGAAGCATGTCACTTAGTGTTTGACTATCATGTAGCTGCAAAGAATTCAAATGTGTGAACGGAAAGTTTCAAAACAACAGAAGAAAAAGAAAAGCCTGAAAAGCATATCTGTTTATTTTTTAGTTCACAACAGTTTTATTCAAATATCATGGCTCAGGAACACGTGAATGTCTCTGGTTTATCAATATTACTGGTATTCCCTACTGCCTGAATCCTACTGCATCTCCTGTGGGCTTAAGGGAGAAAAATGCAGTTGGTTAATGAAGAAAACTAAATTCCCTGAGCAGTTTCAAACAGCTTACCTCTGAGAGAGAGAAAGAGAGAGTAAGGAGTGAACATGGCACTATCAGCTGTCCCTTCCTGCATGTGGAAATGGGATCTTGCAATCGCTTCTACCACAGGGACGTTCAGCTAATTGATTACTCTCAATCTGCCCCTTCTCCCCTCCAAAACTGTGCAAGACACCTACTTTTGACTTTTGTGGGCTGAAGAGATTAGACGTATGCTTCTAAAATGGGTGGTTTAGATCACTTAAATATTTATTCTTTTAGTTCATGGTCTACAGGTGAGCTGCCAGTTTCTTCTTTTGACAGACACACAATCTCACGCACCTCACCCAAAAGTTTTACATTTTGTAAAACTTTCAGATACTCCCTGTGAATTACGTGAAACATGATGTATATGCTGTCATTGTGACAGTTACTCACCTTAATTGCTTATTTGTACTGGCTTGGGGTAATTTTCCTGAGGAAACTCCTCTTTTTTTGACGACACTCACTGTATTTTCTGTGTTATGAAATCACTTAACACAGGAGTTGGGTGGTAAGAAACAGCACAAAGTGTTTGTTCTAACTAAAGACATGTGTCAGTCTTAGTTAACCACTTATGATTCAAAATGAACATCCCAACACCACTAGGGAATTGTATTTGCAGATGCAGTAGCCCAGAAACCATTCTGGCAGAACAGCACTCATGTTCCTGTGGGCAGTAGCTGACGATTATCAGTTCAACTGATTAAAACCTCTGATAACTCAGCTAAAGAAGCAGCATGTTGTTTTCATTATAGAGTCTAGCAAATCTCCGTTAGACTTTCAAACTCATCTGTCTCCCATATCACTTCTTTCATCAGTGAATTCCAAATGTCCTGACTCTTACAGATCATCAGTCTTTTAGCAATTTGCCATAATATGCCCATTCAAAGACCATGGCATTACAGCCCAGATTCAGGTAGTCTTTCTGTAACAAGTATTAAAATCTGAGTTTTGATCATGAAATTTTCCCCATTTTCTTTTGAATCACCTGCAATATCAATACCCCAATTTTCTACTAGAGTATTTAAGGAAGAACTGCACCTATGACATACTAACGAGCTGGTCCCTAATTAAAACCAGACGTTAGAGAGAAAGGCAATTACATTCACTGAGCGAGTACTTTACATAATCAAATGATACACACCAAGACACTGAACTGCATTTTATCTGATTTGATGTTAGAGCTGAGCTCTTATGGCAGAGTGTGCCTAATCATAGGAGTTGGGAAATCCTGACCTTTTATTATCGGGTTCCACCACTGAGGAGATGAACAGTTCTCAGCAGCTTTAGGTTATCTGATTGTTTCAAATATGTGTTGGCAGAATGGAGACATGAGCGTTGCCCACAAAATTCACAGGGATGTTATGAATGCAGTTAGAAGTCACTAATCAGTATTGCTCTTGAGACCTATTTATTCTTTAACTCACATCAATGTGATGTTCCTTCTCTTCAATGGCATTGAAGATCTCTCCCTTTCCTGCACAAAGATGATTGAAGGAGATTTGCTTTTGCAAGGAGGTCATATTTTTTCTTTTGAAAAACTCAGTATGTTTAGGCCATACCTTGTGACTCCTGACTCACAGGAAGGAACAACCCTACACAAAAAAGGAAAGACAAAGCAAGCACTGGGTTTACACAGGAGCTTTGTTTCTGACGTCAACAGGTCCAGCCCGGTGAAAGCCATCACCCCTGACAATACCGTATGAACAAACTGCTCGCACGCTGTCACGGGTTGCTGCTGTGTTTAGAATCATCATAGAATCATAGAATCAGTTAGGTTGGAAAAGACTTTTAAGATCATCAAGTCCAACCATTAACCTAACACTGCCATCCCACCACTAAACCATGTGCCTAAGCACCTCATCTTAAGTCGTTAAATACCTCCAGGGATGGGGAGTGCAATGGGGACAGAAGGAGGGGATGGAGCAGGCTGCACATCTGCCTCTTTTGAGGACCTGCTGTTGGTAAGCTGAGCTTGGACAGCAAGGAAAAAGAAGGATGGGGCTTGAGATGAAAAATTAGTTTCCGGAACACATTTCTGGGCAGTGACAATAAGTGTGAGGAACAGCTGGTGAGGGACAATAACTCCCATGACAAGAAATGGGTCTGCTGTCCTGGAGGAGGCGACGACAGTGATGGTTTAATAGACAAGATCAGTGATAAAGTATTGTGAGTACTTGGGTTTGATTTTAACCGAGAGATTGATTCCCTGAGGCGGCACTATCCCTGAAACTGGGTGTTCTCAACTGGAGCAGGAGCTGGTTGGAAAATTCCTGTATTTTAAGTTTGTAACTAAACTAAAAGTAACCGCTGTGCTGATTTTGCAAAACTGGTTTATTAGGAAATTAATGTGGCATTCTTAAAATTACATTTCCAACTAATTTGACATCAGGAAATAAAGATTCGGCTAATATTAACTCTTTTTTTCCCTACTTCTTACCATGTTTCATTTTAGCACTTGTAGGAACAGTAATTGACATGACCATGAAAGAGGGAAGAAATGGAGGCTGCTAGAAAGTTTTATCATTCAGAGTTCCCCTAAGTTACAAAATTCAGATTTTGACCCACTGTGTCAAAAAGCCAGAGACAAGGGGGCAAAAATAGACCAAAATCTTCCTGTGAATTACTGGTTAAATACGAATATGAGAAGAACTCTACTGGGAATCAAACAAATAAATACCCAATATGGTGTATTGATTATATATAGGCAAAGTAATAAAAAGCAGAATTGGATACTTATCACTCCTCTAAATGTATTTTGGTGACTTTCTTGTTTCACAGGACAAGGAAATGCCAGAAAAGAAGACTAATCCAGTAGTAAGAGAGCTGAAATTGCTAGTTGTCTAAAAAAGTATTTTATTCCCCCCATATCTTAAGTCTGGATAACTAGAAAAATAAGAAAAGGACTTGCTATAGCTGAGGCGAAAGTGTATGTCTCAGAATATTTAAAAAATTCAAATGTACACACGTCAGCAGGTTTGACAAATTTGTGAGCAGACCATCAAAGGAAAGATTTTGCTACACAGAATTTAGTTATGCCGCTGATGTGGAAAATGGGTGGGGACCTAGAGAAAGCACAGAAAATGTAACTTTCCCAGCTGTCAAACTGTTGTTCTGGAAATATTGAGACAGAGGTGTCCACTGGCCTTTTTGTGTGCTCCCTGATGAAACCCTGGTGCTTCAAAGGGCTTCCTTCCTACCTTTTAAATATTCATTTCATACACAATTTATGCTGCTGGCATGTGGACCCACCTTCAGTACTGCTGGTACCTTGATGGCCTCATGCCGACATCACCTGATTGAGCAGTTTTTACCCTTTTAACATTTCACTAATTGCTGATGCTCTTCTCTTTCCTTTCCCATTCCCACTGGATCATCTCTTTGAGAACCGGTGCATCAGCAATGCCAATAACAAAGCAAGCTAGCTATAATAGTGGCAAAGAACGAAACAAATGGGTCATCATTCCTTATAGGTCTTTAAATAGATCTTTTAAAGGTACTTTTTTTCTTCTGTAGTAATTGCTTTGATTATTTTTATCGAGTTCTATGGAGTTTTGTGCAGTGAATGTGAATGCAATGCATATTTTATAATTAATTCTTCTTCCATATTGTGACAGAAGCCTTGAAGCTGTGAGGTAAGGTGATTTGCCATCTTGCATTTGAGAAAATAATTGTGTTAGCCCACTTTTATTCTTAATATTACTCCCTTGATGATTCATTTGAGGTGAATTTTTACCTCGTGCTCTGCCCTTATCTTTCTGAGCACAGACCACCATCACATATGCCACATTATAAATGCTATGTTACAGACATGATCACTTTTGAGCTTTTCTGATTAAATAGTGATTTTCTTTCCTCCTTTTATAAGTAACAATATGCCAGACAGTTATACTGAAAAAGTATTGGGCTGCTTTTTGAAGGACCTGCCTCCCGGCAGGTGAGAAAACTTGCTTTAAAGATCCCAGTTTGGATCTGCTTTTTTGTATGAACTAATGCAAATAGTCAAGCCACTGCTCAGTGATTAAGTCAGAGATGGTTCACAGGAAAGCAATTTGGGTGGATGTGATTTGGTGCAGAGCCAAAATGGAAGAGAGATGCTTTAGTACCGAATAGCACGATATAAATCTACAAGTAAAGCCCTGGGGTGGGGGTCTGTGTGAGGGCCAGCAGGGAAAGGAAGCGGGGAGATGATTTGGACTCTGCAGGCTGGGTGTGTAAGACCCAGCTGGGCAGCGTCAGGCTGCTCTCCTACCTGTTGGCAACTGGAGTCTTTTTTTCAGAAGCGAAACAGGTGTCCCCCGGTGGTGCAAATGCCATTCCTTCACCTCCTTCTATGTAACAAGCTGGTGGGTAAAGCCAAGGAAATTTCAGATTGGTTTCTTCATGAATATCCACTTGAAACAGACTTCCATCACAAACCAGTGCTGACTGATTGCTCCTCCACTGGGAAGCCAGACTGCAGAAATCTCTGACCTGGAGGTCCACCCCTGCGTAGCAGAAGAGCCGTGCTCATGTTAAAATGGGATGCTGTCAACAAAAAGCAGAGCAGTGACAGAAGGCCAGTGTTTGCCTTGCCCATGGTTACAAAGCCACCTCCTCCTTTCTCCCTTTTCATTTCTGTTTTGCAGAGCAGCCACACCTACAGCCTGCATTAAAATTTACTTTCCTGAGGCAGAACCCAAAACCAGAATGCTAGGCTGACATCCCTCGGTGGGATGCGCAGGATGCTCTGCACCCATCGCTTCCTACTCACTACAAGTCTGTGAGGCTGCAGAATATTGCCATCATTACAGAGAGGAGAGGTGACGGAGAGATTTATCCCACTGGTCAGGTGCTCAGCGGTGTACATAGGTGACTCCATATTTACACACGGCTGAATGAACAATTTCCTGATTGTTTAGATACCTATTTAAATATGTGGCCTAAGAATGACAGAAGAATGTGAGACTAAGAAAGAAATGAAGATGTTGTCCTCGCCAGTCTTGTGTTTAGGTGGTTACTCAGCTTCATTCTCAGGATTTCAGCTTTCTTGGCTGCTTTTGCTCTATTTCTGAATCTGTACTCAAGACCATAGTTAACACATGCATTCATGAAGTGTGATTTCTGCAGCTATTTGCCTCTTTTTGTCAGAGGATAAACTTACAGCTTCAGCCTACATATTTGCATGCTAAACGTATCTTTCTGCTCTCATTTATATAGTGCGCAAATTGCCACCAGCCTCCGTTAGAAGCTTTGGTTAATGTGTACAACAAAGCGATGGTTTTTTCTTGGTCCCAGTCCCAACTCAAAATGTTTTTCAGTCTTGTACTGGCTTATTAAAGAAATATATTGTTTCCATTGTCCTGTCCAATTTAGCTACAGCTGCCAGCCTTAGCACCGAGAGTCAGATCCACTGCAATTATTACTTCAAATTAAGACAAATACAACTTGGGGGCACAGCTTATAATGATTTTCTTTTAGTGTGCGGTAAAATAAATTTGCTGTTATTAGAGCCAGATGAATTTTTTCCAGGGGAACTGTTTTCTATGAGGAAAACCTCGATTAAAGTGAATCAAATGTTCTGATGACGTGTGTCAATTAGGACAAAATTTTTTTGGAAACCTGCCCCCTTCTTTTGTCTTGCCTGGAGGGCTGTTAGACAGGCAGACTCTGGACTGCTTTGCTAGTGGGTTGTGAGAAAGAAAGGGCTTCCAGGCTGGCTTTCTGCCCCTTCCCCCATAAGCAAACTGCTGGATTGCCTGAGCCAGAAGATCTACACCCACCTCGGTGTCCAGACTGCCCAGCTCTGATGCTGTCACATCAATAGGCTGGTGCCTCTCCTGCACCCCACAGGAACAAGCTCTGTAGCAGTGTGGAAACTCAGAAGCTCCCACTGCAAGTTTTCTTCAGGAAATATCCAAAGAAAATACTTGGGTTACTATATCCCCAGAACCCCTTTCCAGCTCTCCCCTTGTATCCTGACATCATCATCATCATCATCATCATCATCATCATCCTACTACTACTACTACTACTACTACTACTACTACTACTACTTCTACTACTACTACTACTACTACTACTACTACTACTACTACTACTACTACTACTACTACTACTACTACTACTACTACTACTACTACTACTACTACTACTACTACTACTACTACTACTACTACTACTACTACTACTACTACTACT
>NW_009259117.1:1020114-1022502 GCF_000687185.1 Egretta garzetta | reverse complement strand
GACATCATCATCATCATCATCATCATCATCATCATCATACTACTACTACTACTACTACTACTACTACTACTACTACTTCTTCTTCTTTTATCATTATTATTCTAAGTAACAAAAACTCTTGCACTCTGGCTGTGGTAGTATTTCTACCAGCTTTTGTAGTGCTTGGGCACAGGGTTAAAAATAAAAACAGGAGAAACCCCTGGGATTTCCATGGATGTTTGTGCATCAGTGAACCAATGTTTGAAGCACTGTGGCTTAAATTTCGTCCCCTCCTCCTATTTTCTTTATAAAGAAACAGGTTGAGAGACATTCAGGGTAAGGTCAGGCCATCTGTGCGCTGAGGCAGGACAGGTCAGAAAGGAAGCAACACTGGATCCTGTCCTGTTTGGCCACTGGAAAAAGCAACTGTTCAGCCATTAGCTCAGCAGTTAGAGAAAGGACTGTAGCTCTTCAGCTGTAGATCTGGGCATCCACAACAATCGTATCCAACTTATTCCCTATCTCATCTTCTTGAGCAGTAACAACCTATCTCTGGCAGGAGGCCTGTAGTGGTACAGGACATGCAGCCAGGGAAGTCTTCTTGAAAGACACCAAGTAAGTCCATTGATAGCTACTCTATACAATTAATATTTGCTGTATTATGTTGTATTCTTAATCTATAAACAGTGATTCAAAAAGCCATACATTGGGAAGCTGGGAAGTAGTGCATGTGAGGAAGTATATGTGCTTTATTACTCCTTCATATCTGCTCCTGTTCGCATCAGGAGACAAGACGCCTCATGACAAAGGTTCTGGGTGCAGCCCTAAAGTTAATGATCCCTCCTTAAAGCAATGTTGCTTTCGAAGGTGATCTTCTTTGCTGTCATTGGGGTCTCTCCCTTGCTCCTGACAGTTTGACATGCTCCTCCTCCCTTCACCTCTTACATTAAGCTGAGCACTATTACCACAAATAACATCACTCTGCCATGTTAAAATTAAAAAAGCAAAGAATAAACACTGAGGGCTTGACAGACAATTTTGCAGAATAACTTTCAATGTCTGGGGTGAGATAGAACGGCAGTAGCTGACAACTGAAGTTCCTTCTTTGTGATTGCTCTGAACAACTTGATAAACTCAACTGTAAACTAAGGTGGCAAGAGTTATCTCAGTTTTATAACAAATCTTAACATTTATTGTGACTATAATTGGAACTGGGAAAACAAGATGCTGAGTCTAGGAGTATTATTCATATTCTGAAATAAAACTCTGCCATGACAAAAATATTACTCTTTGGTGGCAGTTACGATAAATAAAGACCAGTGAATCATTGACAGTCATTCCCAGAAATCTTAAACAAAGACAAACCAGGCAGAATTGACTTCATTATTTTTTCATGTGATGAGATCATAAAAGCCCATTCTGGGGCAAACAGGCCCAAGAAGCACATGCTCTCTGTCAGGTCTATTTGTGCCAGGTGCTCTGCCTGGAGGACGGTGGGGAGAAGACCTAACCTAGGAGTGGCTGCTCTTCTCCCAGCTGCTCTTCTGAGACCTGGATTAGCTTTTTGCTGATTCACAACACTGAACTTGGATGAAGTAATGCAGTAAAAAGGTTTTTTCCCTTTTACTTTACAGACATAGACTTCCCCAGGATCTAAGGGCTGTACCAAACCTCTTTCTGCTGAGAGCATGGTAGAACGTGTCTCACATAGTGCTCATCACAGAATCACAGAATGGCAAGGGTTGGAAGGGACCTCGGGAGATCATCTAGTCCAACCCCCCTGCTAAAGCAGGTTCTCCTAGAGCACGTTACACAGCTCATGCTGCTGTGCATTTCAGAAAACAAAAAGATCCAAAAGCTCTCCTAAGGGACTATGTTCCACTCCACATGCTAAGAAAAGGAGGGGATGTAAACATGTGGTACACGCACAAAATACTGACGGAAGCCCCTCAGTTCCTGCAGTGATGAGTGTGGCACAAGAACTGCCATGAAAGAGACACTAAGAATCTTGGGGTTTGGCTATCTGACTGCTTGTATTCAAATTAATTTAATTTAAAAGACTGCCAGCTGAGAACTAGCCATATATATGTCCTGGCCTGCATCCTTAATGGCATGAGAGCCAATGAAGGTTACATTGTAACCAGGTTGATCGCTACAGTTTGTGTGCCGACTCAATTGCTTATCAACATATGAGAGTAAGGTGTGTTAAAAAGATGAGGATTTTGAGCAGCTTTTCTTCCTTTAGGTTTCATTGATATGCTGGTATTAACTTAGAGACAGCAATATAAAAAAGATTTTTTAAAAAAAGGCATAGGGGAAGTACCTATGTTTATTTAATTTTAATTATTCCTATATTTACAACCGCTTTAAAGCATCTCCTTCTTACTTCAGGATCCCTGACCTAAAGGG
>NW_009259117.1:987680-1020095 GCF_000687185.1 Egretta garzetta | reverse complement strand
GTAATTTTTGTTCTTGTTGAAGAAGAAGGTGTCATTTACCTGAAATTGAACATTAACCAAAAGCTTCTTCAGAAGGCGTGGAGGAACAGATACAGAAAATTAGGGAACTTTTTATTATTTGCCTTTTTCTTGGGTTATGCATTATAACATACTGCATTTGCAACTTAATATCTTTCCTCTCTTTTTAATGTGAAGAGATGAAGGTCTGTTTTCCTGGAGCTAGACGTAAAATCAATTAAGTGATCAGAATCAAGATATGCACCACATTTAAAGGAACTCAGCACTTGTAATATCAGCATAAGTCAGAAATGCTATCTTATTTTTGCTTTTGCTGATCAAACAAAAAATTTTGACTGTCAGTCATATTTATCAACCCTTCTGTAGCAATCAAAACATACCTGCAAATGTGATGCCCTGATCATATTAGGGACTTCCCAAAACAGAAAAGACAAGAGCTAGAGGACTTGAATTCTTCCCAGCTGACTTCAGACATCAGCCTTGTGCCCTTGGGCTACCTCTGTAATCAATGGGAAATAACAGGGAATTTCTAGAGACCAGTTAGCACACCTATGCTCAGGACTGCCTACTTAGTACTGATGTCGCACCTTGAATACTGAGTTCAGTTTTGGGCCCCTCACTACTGGAAAGATGTTGTGTTGCTGGAGTGTATCCAAAGAAGGGCAATGAAGCTGGTGAGAAGTCTGGAACACAAGTTGATGAGGAGCGGCTGAGGGAACTGGGGTTGAGCCTGGAGAAGAGGAGGCTGAGGGGAGACCTTATCGCTCTCTACAACTGCCTGACAGGAGGGGGTAGTGAGGTGGGGGTCAGCCTCTTCTCCCAGGTAACGGGCAATAGGATGAGGGGAAATGACCTCAAGTTGTGCCAGGGCAGGTTTAGGTTAGACATTATGAAAAATTTCTTCACCGAAAGGATTGTCAGACTCTGGAATGGGCTGCCCAGGGAAGTGGTTGAGTCCCCATCCCCGGAGGTATTTAAAGGATGTGTATACAAGGTGCTTAGGGACATGGTTTGGTGGTGGAATGGCAGGGTTAGGTTAATGGTTGGACTTGATGAACTTAAAGGTCTTATCCAACCTAAACAATTCTATGATTCTATGATTCTAACCCAAAGCACATTAATAACATGCCTGAAGGTAGTCAGGGCAAAACTAGGTCTAAGCAGCTCAATACTAGTAAGTTGTTGAGTTCTTGTCCAGCTGGACTTATGACTAATATTCTAGAAAGCACCCCAAACCCTCTTTATTTCTTTGTTCTACAGGGTTTCTTTTAGATTTGGTGTATGACTGAGAAACAAGAGTAAAAAAAGAAGGTTGTTTCATGTATGCTTATGCTGCTTGGGGAATCACTTAAACCACACTGCTATCTTACATACCTTCCAGAAGAATTGATTGTAAGGAAATTTTTGTGGGGAAAGAAGTTCAAACTGCAAATAGCTATCTGTCCTCAGTTAAAATGACAGAAAGACAAGAAGCTTGATGTGCTCTGCACTACATTTGTCGCGTTACTATTCAAATTTTTGCTCCATCTTTAGGGCCTGGAAAGCTTGCAAAATAACTTGTGTGCCAATTAAGAAGGTAAGCCTGAAATGATCTATTAAAGATTCAACAGAGTGAGCAGTGTTTCAGTCCAACTTGTTTAATTTACTTTAACATTTTTGAAATGTTCACAATAAAAAAATGGCGTACATCATACTAAGAGGAAAACTTGGTTTCACTGCAAATGTTAGTAGGCATCTACATGTGACAGAGAACACTATGCTTCAGCACCACAGTTTTAAATTAATTTATTTACAGAAAACAGGAGGAGCTGCTTGGGTGAAACCTTTTGAGTAGATGTTTTTATTCACCTGGGATAGTATCAGAGTGGAGGACATTCTGAAGAAAACTGGCTAAAAAGTATTTGGGTATTTCTAACAAAAACAGAAGAAGAAACATTCATTGCAGTAGCAGAGAGGTTTTAGTCTACAGCAGTCAGACAGAAGGAAGCATGTAACTGGAAATCTGTTCAATTCCAGTGAGACAACTAGCTACAGAGGGTGTACATGTGGAAGGTAAGTGTGTAAAAAAATGAAGGTGTTCCTGTAGCTCAGAGGAAAAATCTTATTGATGCCTAAATAAATAAAAAAAGCAAAGCACTGTTTTAAGCCTCCCAACCCATGTGGAGTGCCTCATGCAGATGCACATAGGCAGTCACTGCAGTGTCTAAGGTTAGATACAACAAAGACTTATGCCTATTCTTAACTCCAGAATGTGTTCATTTTTCATTCAGTGAAGTTTTTCATGTGCTGAAGGTTGAATTTTGTTATGATTGAAGCTTAATGGTGAGTGCTGCAACTTTGATGTTTCTTTGCTTCATAAACCTGAAAAAAGACTCTTGTAAAATTGTCTCTAAAACAGAACAGTGTTTGAAGTTAAAAATAGAGAGACTTAGGCGATCATTTGTTGCAATCTATAACAAGTTTGACTGCTGAACATTGGGTTCAACCAAAGTATGAGTTGAGACCTGCAACAGCCTTTTTCCAATAGCTGCAGTTGCCCCAGCAAAACCTTACTGTTAAATACTATGAAACTTTGGTTTGTTTGGTGTGGTTGAAATCGTTGTTCAGTAATTAGTGCTTATCTCTATTTAGAAATGTTGGTAACTTTTTTTTTTTTTAATCTTCCACTAAATGAAGTATTGTGAACCTCAGATAATGAGGTTGTGAGAGAGAGGGGAGAGAAATGGAGGAAATTCTCCATGACACAAATATCTTCTCAAATTCTGTTCTTCAACAGAGTTCTTTTATTGTATGTAGCCCCAGTTCAGAGAGCAAATCTGTCAGCTACTCTAATGAAAAGATTGCAGAATCACAGAATTATTTAGTTTGGAAGTGACTTCTTGAGCTCATCTAATCCAAACCCCCAGCTCAAGCAGTCACCTAAGGCAGGTTGCCCAGTTGGGATTTTAGTATCACCCCAAACGAAGACTCTTCTTCAGGCTGAACAGTCCCAGATGTCCCAGCCTCTTCTCATATGAAAAATGATCCAGTCCTTTAATCATCTTAGTGGCCCTGCACTGGACTTTTTCTTATACTGGGTGGCCCAGAACTGGATGCAGTACTCCGGATGTGACCTCACCACTGCTGAGATGAGAGGAAGGATCACCTCACTTGACCTGCTGGCAACATTCCTCCTAATGCAGCTCAGGATGCTGTTGGCCTACTCTGCTGCAAGGGCACATTGCTGGCTTATGGCCAACTTCATGTTCATCAGGAATTCAAGATCCTTTTCTGAAAAGCTGCTTTCCCAGTAGCTCAGTCAGCCCCAGTATGTACTCATGCATGGGGTTGTTCCTCCTCAGGCGCACATTTTATCTTGTTGAACTTCAGGAGATTCCCCTTTGTAATTCTGTGCTGACTACTCCCAGTTACAGTCTTGTCCTTCATGTGTTTGGAAATGACTTCCAGGATTAGTTGCTTCATCACCTTCCTAGGGATTGAGGTGAGGCTGACCAACCAACCTGTAGATCCCCAGATCTTCCTTCTTGCCCTTCTGGATAGGAGTTACATTTGCTTTTCTCCAGTCTTCAGCAACCTCTCCCAACTGCCATGACATTCTAAAGATATTTGGCAGAAGCCTTGAAATTAAATCAGGCAGCTCCTTCAGCATTCATCGGTGCAGTCCATCAGGCCCCATGGATTTATATACATCCAGTTTGTTTAAGTGCTCCCTAACCTTGTCCTCCCCCACCTAGGGTCTTGCTCCAGGTTTTCCTTCTGGGACTGGGGATTCCTGAAGTCTGGTCTTACCAGTGGAGGTTGAGGTGAAAAAGGCATTGAGCACTTTGGCCTTTTCCATGTCATCTGTCATCAGCTCCCCTGCCCCATTCAGCAATGGACCCGTATTTTCCCTACTGTTCCTTTTTCTGACTTGTAGAATGCTTATTTCCCTTCACACCCCTTGCCAGACTCAACTGCAGGTCATCCTTGGCTTTCCTAACCCTATCCTTGCAAGATCGGACAGCAAGTTTGTGTTCCTCCTAGTCACCGGCCCCCAGTTGCACCTCTTTTACACTTCTTTTTTCTGTTTGAGTTCAGTTAGCATCTCCTTGCTCATCCATGCCAGCTTCCCACAACCTTTGCTTGATTTTCTACTCATCAGGAAGATACAAACATACCAAGCTTTGCAAGTTGAAGACTCAGCTCTGGACTTGCATCCCAAATTTGGTCCATGTTTTCAGTCCACTATTCCCAATTAACTTTTTCCTTGTCCACTTCTTTCCCGAGAATCTCCTTTTCTTGGCGAGCTGTTTCCTGTATTGGAAGTGGGGCATTTGTTTGTGTGAGCAGTTTCCCCGAGTTCTTCACATACACTGTCTGTTTCTTGCCTTAATTGGGTGTATTTGAGACAAACAAGGGAAAAGAGAGACTAGTTAGCACTCTACACATAATTGCTACTGCTGTAGTGCCATGTGCATATGAAGTGATATAAATTGGAAGTGATAATAACACAAAATGGTAATGAAGAACTCAGCGAACATTTGCTAAGTACGAGTATAGCCAGTCCCAGCACATCTCCAACACAGCTGAACGGATTTTAGAGTCTCCATTCAGCTGAGAATATCAGGAAATATGGAGTGGCTTCTATGTATGCTCTTATTCACTCAACCAGAACAGAGCTCTCGTGTAATTGTGGTCTACCTACCGTAAAGAAGGCTGCACATAGAACAGGAGATAGTGGAGACTTTTCTTTAATCCCCTCAATAAAATATATATGGAAGATAAAATACTTGGAGAAAAAAATGGTGAAGAATGAAGCTGACTTTGGACTCAGAGAGTAAAACTGAGTGAACTTGGTGAAAGCTGTGGTGCTTTTTGTGATAGCAGAACAATTAAAATGTCTTTGGACTCAGAGAGTAAAACTGAGTGAACTTGTTTGTGATAGCAGAACAATTAAAATGAGCTTTGATATTGCATCCAAGTCTGCTAAACAAATAGAGTGAGACACCAGCATATTTTGCATTCATTGGTCTAGTAATACTTGAGAAAACACAGACTTTATCATGAGATTGTGCTATCAAGTCTACAAGTATATGAGCAAATGAGCCAGAAAAGTAATTAATTTTCTCCTGAAAAACAAATGATCAGAAAGCACTTTTAGAGATGGACTTGGAAAAATGGATCACTTAATATATGGCAATAAAAATGTTAGAGTCAGTAATTTCTAGCCGTGTGGCTGCATGGTAGTTTTTCTACTTTCAGTCATTCACAGTGCACCAAAAATTCATCTTATTTGTCTGAAATTTTCTAGACCTCAAACAGATGTTTGTGAAGGGTTACTAACTGTATCAGAAGTTACCTCCTGCAGTGGCCTCTCTTGGAATAAGTTTATCCAACCCTTGTCTACAAGATTTGGAGAAGTATTGCTGCTCCTGGGTTAGAGCGCAGAGCTGGGACATGACACTGCTGAGCTGAGGAAGGGAACTAATTGCAGTCTTCCACTACCCAAGGGTGTGGTGGTGATGATGTAAAGATGACAATATCTACAGATGGAGAAAAACTCTTTTTAAAAGATATGTACACTGAAAGGATGAGTGACAAGAGTGACGGTGCAGCAAAAGAACTCCCAACTGGATAGAAGCACAAAGTCTCTTCAAAACTCAATGAGTGGCTGGAACACGCTTCTTGGAGAGGCTATGGAATTTCCATCCTTGGAGATTTTCAAAACTGCCCTGGACAAGGCCCTGGGAAACCTGATCTAAGTTTGAAATTAGCTCTGCTTTGATTAGGACGTTGGACATGTTGACCTCCAGAAAGCCCTTCCATCCAAAATTATGCTACACGTCTATCTTAATGTTCAGTGAACAGTACTCAGGCACAATGTAAAGATGTGTATCTCATGTGACCATCAGCCATAGGCAAACCCTGGCTGTAAGCTCTTCACCCCCAGTTTAGAGGAACACAAAACAATCCAACCAGTAAGAACTCTTTCTAATTTAGTAGATGACCACCAACATTTAATCACATGGTTTCTCTACCATACCAGACACCATGATTAAGGATAAGCAAAATATCCACAGTTATTACCATAACCAACATCTCAAATGACCTCATCCTCTGCTAGCATGTGCAAAATCAGAGGAAGAAATAAAGAAGCTTCCTTTAGAGGGAGCAAAGCATTGGTTGATTAGAGCCCAATGAAGGAGTAAAAGAGAAGGTGCTCTAAGGCAAACCATCACAAATGATCAGGACTCACAAAGAACTTGAACAGTTCAAACCAGCATTGATCAATAACCTGTAGTTTATGCATGCAAAATGCATAGTAAAACAAGAAACAGCAGTTATTTGGTTTGCATTTTGCTTTTATATGTTTAGTTCATTACCGTTCCTTGCTGCCTGCCTGTTGCACGGTTGAGGAGCTCATGATGAGCTGAGCCAAATGCTGCAGCAGTGCACACATCACATGATGAGCAGCTATTTTTCAGATCAGACAGGGTTTGTGGCTTTATCGCCTCAGCCTCCTGGAGGGAGAAAAAGACTTTTGCTCCATGTGTGGATGAATACTAAGCTGTCTCTAATTGACAAGCCTTAGCTGGTTGGGAGCTAGTATTAATTAGTGCTGGTTATATGAATGTCACAGGATCACAGAATCACAGAATGGCAGGGGTTGGAAGGGACCTCAGGAGATCATCTAGTCCAACCCCCCTGCTAAAGCAGGTTCACCTAGAGCATGTTACACAGGACTTCGTCCAGGCGGGCTTTGAATATCTCCAGAGAAGGAGACTCCACAAACCCCATGGGCAGCCTGTTCCAGTGCTGAGTCACCCTCAGAGTGAAGAAGTTCTTCCACATATTCAACTGAAACCTGTGATGTTTCAGTTTGTGCCCATTGCCCCTTGTCCTGTCGCTGGGCACCACTGAGAAGAGTCTGATTCCATCCTTGTGACATCCACCCTTAAGGTATTTGTACGTGTTGATGAGATCCCCTCTCAGTCTTCTCTTCTTCAGGCTACACAAGTCCACCTCCCTCAGCCTTTCCTCGTAGGGAAGATGCTCCAGTCCCCTCATCATCTTTGTTGCCCTCCTCTGGACTCTCTCTAGGAGTTCCTCATCTTTCTTGAACTGGGGAGCCCAGAACTGGACACAGTACTCCAGGTGGGATACCACCAGAGCAGAGTAGAGGGGGAGGAGAACCTCCCTTGCCCTGCTGGCCACACTTCTCTTAATGCACCCCAGGATGCCATTGGCCTTCTTGGCAACAAGGGCACCCTGCTGGCTCATGGTCAGCTTGTCGTCCACCAGGACTCCCAGGTCCCTGTTGGCATAGCTGCTTTCCAGAAGGTCAGCCCCCCGCCTGTCCTGATGCATGGGGTTCAACCTCCCTCGGTGCAGCACTCAACACTTGCCCTTGTTGAGCTTCATCAGGCTCCTCTCCACCCAACTCTCCAGCCTGCCCAGGCCCCGCTGAATGGCAGCACAGCCTTCCAGTGTATCAGCCACTCCTTCCAGTTTTTGTCATCAATGAACTTTCTGATGGTGCACTTTGTCCCCTCATCCAGGTCATTGATGAATACGTTGAACAAGACCAGGCTGAGTACTGAGCCTTGGGGAAATACATTTCTACTCTATTTCTAGTATATACTATGCTAGTAAGTCTCTAATATGCCTCTTGCTACCTTTGTTAAGACAGAAATTCTTGGCATCTTTTAACTTCATTTCAGGCTTTTTTTTATTTAGTCATTGTTCTTAGCTGCTCCCTTCTGGTCACATCAGAGCTAAATAGAATTTGAGAAGATATTTCAAATCAGCATAAACAACTTAATTCTTTGTAGAAGAGTTTTCCTGTTCTCAGAAGGTTTTTTTACATAATCTTGGAAATATGTTTATACATTTATAAAGAAATAAAGGAAGTAATCTTCCATTTGGAGAAATGACTCTTGTCTTTCTGAGTTTGGAAATAAATGCATTTCCATTTCTTTGCAACAGTAGGCTTCTATTAAATATTTTGCAAGCACAAATTGCAAATCCCAGTAACCAACGCTTATCCAGTTTCCAAAAAGACAAAAGAAATCTAGAGAAATGTAAGCAAAACAGACAGTACAAGGGAACATTTCCAACAGTCCTCCATAACACTTGCATACTTGCATACTTGCGTTCACAAAGTTCATAAATCTCAGGGATTTGTCTCTTGAGGCTTGTCCTTGGCTAGCAGAACAGCCAGACTCGACATAGTTTTGATTAGCTTGAACATCTAATTTTCTAAAACACGTAATTCAGAGATAAGTATTTGCTCTTCTCAGTCTCAGTGGGGATAATAGTTTTCAGGGCACCTTTTCAGCACCGACAGGTTTGTCATGATTTGATGTATGAATGAACAATGTCGCTATTTTTGGCACCCATACTATACTATAACCTATACCTATACCAGCCTACACTATATGATATTCCACCATACCTATGCCAGGGAGTTTTGAATCTACATTTTTCTTCAGTTTCTCTGATACCTGACACATACTGCGTGTCACAACTTACATACAGACTACCAATTGATCTTTTTTTCCCCCTTGTTCAATTTTTTACTTCTTTCAGGTAAATAAGTGTGATAGGGCTGTGTGCTATATTTTTGCAGTACGTTTTGCTTTCTAAAGGTAAGATAAAATGCTGTTTTTCTTTCCTGGCAGAATATAAATCCCTTTGTATATAAACTCTGCTTGTCCAAATTACAAGCCAGTTGGATATGGGATCCTAGTTATTTGGAACATTAATCTTAGTAAATGTTGTATTATCAGCGCTTAGGTACCTGATGACTTCTCTACACCATGTGTCATGCAGAGAGTGCAGAAGAGTTTTCTCTGCCCCCAAAAGCTTTGAGGACAAGCAGAAGAATTAGGAAAGCTGCTGGAGCAGTGCTTACATTGGAAGGGTGAGAGGGCAGTGCAGCTGGGCAGCCACATCCCCTTTCCCCCTGCCTCACCTGCAGGTGCACGTGCTCTGCCTTATCTACTCTTATGACTGTGCTGCCCTGACCATTTCACCTCACATTTCCTAGAGAGACTCTACCAGCATTTTCCATTGTTCTCTTTCCAGAGACGGTTTTGCTGTGTTTCTATTTTGCGCAAGCCTTTGGAGCTCCGCAGAAACCAGTCTTGTCTCAGTATGCTCAAGATATTCGCTGGGCATCTGTGTTATGCAAATACAGCTGCAGCATTGATTGCCTCTGTTTAGCAATGTAGCAAGATGACTCCATCAAATTAGGAGTTGAGTAGAACTATACATAATGTAAAAACAGAGTAAGTCAGTAACTATTTTGCTGGTAAAAAATTTGTTTCCTTTGCATTAAACCAAGCAGAATCAGCTGGGGTAACATGATGCTTCACATTGGTTTTCCAGCAGAAAGCAGGTCTTCATTCAAAAGCTTGTCCTTAACTAAAGGTCCCAGTTTTCAGCTTTGCTGTACCTTCCAAAAAGGTTGTCCCAAACTTTGAGATCCACAGCTTACTGGCATAGTTTCCTAGGAGATTGCTATAGCACTGGTAGTCTTCTGCTTCTGGAAATTTTATTGTGAGATAAAGAATCTAGGAGATCTGGAGATCCCTGGGAACATCAGAGCTTCAATCCCTGAGAGCCTGGGGTAGGGGCTCTGACATTTGCACTCCTTTGTGAAGTTTGAAGTCCTTTTGAAAAGTCCTACAGAGAGGAAATTCCCGTTGATGAACAGGGTTAGTGGTAACGTGGGTAACGCAAACCCCATCTGACCACTCAAGACTGCAGCACCAGTGAAGCATGGCAGGCGGAGCTGATACTTCTCAGAGAAGCCAGCACTTTCACAGACCACACAGGTGTGCTAGCTTGGGTTTGGAAGCTTTCACAAAAGGGACAATACTGCAGTGCCACAACTAACCTCGTGTCTGGGTGAGGTGGTTTCTTTGGACCTAGCTCAGATATCTCCATGAGGTTGCACTAGGCAGTCCAGATGCAGCCACAGGATTTCTCTGAAGGAGACCAGTCTGGCCAGTTAATGAAGGTCAAACCATTACCTGCCTGCTCTCTCTTGGATGAGCTGAATTGGCTTATGGAAGTTTTCCCTGTTGGGATCTGCCCGTGTTTGAAAGATTCCTCAAGGCTTTGCTAATCCAGGCCAACACTGAGGAGCTCTGCAACAGGAATTGGAAAGGGGACACAGAGGGACCCAGCAAGGGACCGAGACACAAGGCCAGTTCTTCCCAAGTCCTTGGCATTCCTTCTTTTGACTGCAAGGTTAGGAGACAATTCACTGTTACAATTCTCTGCTTTTCACTGTTCTGGGACATCTACATCTGCACTGGGAAAATCTACAGTCACTAGGGACTTCATGTCACTAAAAACATTACCTCCTCCCTTTAATGCTACCAGGGAAAGACTGGAAAAAGATCCTTCTTTAAATTTTTAATTAGGAGATCCCAAGACCTACTCATTTATTATATTCAGTACAGAGCAGAGGTGTTATCTGAATGTCTGAACTGTGCATATCTTCCTTTAACTGACCTCCTCAGATTTATGAAGTTTGGTTTGGGCTTAATGATGAACTTCTTCTAATGTGATTTTACTCTTAGTCATATATAAAATATCCATTGTGATGTCCTTTTCTCCAGGTAATATGTACAAAAAAAGAACTCTGTATAGCAGGTGCCTCATCTGGCAGGATTTCAATGAAAAATTACCCGAGTTAATGAAGATGAAGGAATGCAAAGGAGAAAAATTATCTTAATAATTCATCTGTAACTGCTTTTGTGAAGAGTCAGAGATACAAATAATAAATACAAATATAATATAAATTAAAAAATAGATACTATGAAAACAAATATACAGATATTAATATGGAAAAAGTTATAAATTATTCAGAAAGTGCTTTGTTTAAATTTGTTTCCATGGAGGATTTTGTTCAATGGTAGTTTATCTTCCAGTCTGAAGATAATCAAAAATCCAATTCACTGTTGCTAGGGGCATTATTATTTTATCTTAATTTGGAGAAAACTGATTCTAATGCATTAAAAGTTTTCTTCAAGCAAGAGAAAGCAGAGAGTAGCTCTGTAATTAGAACAGTTTTCCTACGACTGGTTCATGGCACTACTTAAGAAACAAACAAACAAAAAAAACCAAAACCCCACATTTACTCCAAGTCATTTACTCTTTCATTTCAAGGAGGATTAAAATTTTGTCTTTACAGTAATTAAGTAATGTATTATTAGCATTCAGTATCAGTCACAATACTATAATTCGTTCAGTAGATATTTCTCAGTTACCTGGTTAACATAAAAATCCCAAACGACCTCTGATTTTACTTCAAAAACCAATCAGCCCTTTTGTATGTCATTTGCCTTTGAGCAGATAAGAAGCTTACAAAAGTAAAATTACAGTGCTTACTCAAAAATCTAATCTGCACTGGGCTGATTTGCCACCAGCCCCTCCCCAACCTGCAGCAATATTTTCAAAGATTCATTTTTCCTGTGGCCAATATTTCATTGCTGTCAATTTCAATTCTTAGACCAATAAATCAAACCCACTTATTTCTTGAAACAGTGAAAAAGTAAGAAGCTGAAAAGGAATACCTCATTTCTTGTGTAAAGAAAGAATACTGGATTTGTATAAGGGAGAGAAACAGAGGGCACGACTGCTTGTGACCGTGACAGACGAAACCGGTCAGGAGCTGGTACACCAAGTCCTGCGAGTCCTTAATGCAGAGCAGGAGCAGCATCGTTTGGTACCCAGCTGCACAGCAGGACCTGGAGCAACTCCTGCTCTGCATTCTGTAGCTTAAAAATGTGTAGTTGCAGGAACTACTTAGTGGAGTGGCCATCAGCTCCAGAGACCTTCTGCTAGTTGCCACATCCAAGCTCTCCTCTAGGTCGTAGACCCATAATTTCACTGGGATGAACTCATTTACCTTCCAGAATTTTCCAGCTCTTGCAATGGTCTTGTTTGCAGCACCTTTAATTGCACCATGGTCTGATCCAGACAGTTGGAGGAATGCCATCAACGCGTGTTTGACCCAAGTGGTTCAACTGGGCAGGGAAAACACCATTATTGATGGCTATATGCGTATGATTAGCATAATGATGTGTGTCAGGTGTGATATAATTTAGAGTGGGTGAAAAAGGCTGCTGATTGATACACTGAACATACCCATCCACAGTGTCAGGGCCTATACCCCTTGTTATCTTCACTACACCAGTGTACAACAACTCTTCTGACAGGATCAGCAGAGGTACCAAAGGTATATATTGATACAAATGAAAGAAAAATCTGGCTCCAAGAGAAAGATGAAAACACCTGAGAGGATATGCATAGTTCCTCAAGAGCTGTGTCTCAGTGTGCATCGTTCTAGCTTCAACATCTGAATAAAACTGGCCTGTGCCCCATTCACAGGTCATAACAGAGTCAGGAAGGCTGTTGAGTGTAAACATTAGCCATGCTTCTGAATCTCTGCAGTTTGGGTTTTTTGTTGTGGTTTTTTTTTTTTTGTCTGTTTGGGTTCAAAACGTTTTGTTCTAGGGGTAGAGTCATCTCTGAAAGCCTTGTAGCTCTGTTTGTAGGGATTGCACTTACCTTAATATGTTTACTTGAGAGGCAGGGTGTAGTAGCAGGAGATCAATCATTCACTAACAGGTCTGACAGGTCCCAGGACAAAGCCCACCTCTCATCATCCCGGCCTGGCTTCCCAGAGACACCAAATGGCGTCCCAGAAAGTCCTGGAGCAGTGAATGGGTGGAGGCACCAGAGTGCATCAGCAAAAACACATGTTTGGGGTGAAAATGCAGTTCCATCAAGTGTTATTGTTCACCTGGACGAGGGCAAGATTTCACATTTATTTCTGGATTGTTCTGATGGCTCTTTTATCTAGACTAAGCATCCACAGGTACACTTTGAAACACACTCATTAGTTTCTTAGACATGCAAATAGCCACTGAATTTAAACTGCCTTCATCCTCTGCCTCACGTACCTGAATCACTAAAGAAATGACTCAGGACATTTTCCTTCTCAAGACCAAAGGTGCATCAGAACCTTTTTTACTGACATGTAATCATATGATTCTAGACACTAGGAGAGCTCTTTAGTCCTAGACTAGACGCAATATTTCACTTATGCATTTAAGTAGATATTTCAATCTGTAACTTTACATTTTGGACTTTTTTTATATAAAAAAGAACCAGATAAAATCTACACTTTACTCAAGCAGTAACTGAAGAAAAAAATAACATCTCTCATTACATCTGCTCAATGCTACAACTACTTCATTTAAAATAACAGCAGTGTCAAAAAAGAAAAAAAACTTAAACATAACTATGTATTTAAGCTTTCCTTTTGCAATTGCTCCAGGCTCAGTTATGCACAACGTTCAGAGGAATTTGAATATAATTGAAGCTTTCTCTTTTTTAATGTGTGTGTCTCTGGAGGTGAGCAGACACCATGTGCCACCCACTTTACTATTTTGCTTCAGAGATTTGACTTATTGAGTAGTAAGCTTAATGCAAATAAAATGGCTTTCCCCTCCTGGCATTTGGCAGGCATACAGAAATGCAGCGGAAGAGCACAGCACCTAGAGACATGCGCTTCTCAGAACCGTGTTCGGAAAGAATAGAAAGCATTTAAATTCAAAACGAACCATCTGTGACAACCCCTAAGCAGTGGCTCATTTCAGAAAGTGCAAGCCTGGGAATAAAAGTGAAACTGTACATAACTGTCAATTAAAATAACCTAATATAGACTTTTCTGCCCTTGGGGGGAGGGTGGGCGCAGATTTTCTGGAAGCCCACTCTTTTTCATTTCCTTAGCATACATTTTACAGTTCAGGAGAACCAAAACACATCTGTAGCTCACGTATATTACACACCTCATGGGAGAAAAGGTGATGGAGGAGGCACTACCATTGCGGATCACCTCTCAGCGGTTCATATCCACAACTGGTATAAGCTAATGCAACTTCACATCAAGATTAATTCTAAAACAATTTCTAAGAGAAAAGTGACTTCATATTAGAAATGAGTTATTTACCATTCCGCATTTGGGAAATCTAAAATACTGTATGTTAAGACAGTTGTGTTCAGAAATTAAAACCAGAGTTTCTGTCAGTTTACTCAGATCAGAAACGAACCGAGCAATGTCAGCGTAGCCAAGGTAAGTAGAAACACATGGGAGCTCCTGCTTGCTCAAGCACTATATATACACTATACGCTGGCTGGCTACACCTTTGGATTGACAGGATTTAAATCAGATCAGAATTTGGTCCTCAGAGTATTCAACAGGCAGTTCTGGGAAATGGTCCAGAAGAATTCAGTCAGTAACCATGAAGACTCTGTCATTTCATAAGATATAAGTTGCAGACTGAAGAAATATGTATTGTTAGGCAGTAAAATTACAGTTTTATTTCTTATTGAATTTGGAGCTATACTGCAAGCTGTAGAAAATTCTCAGCTCATAGAACATTGTGTATATTGACTGAATCTGGAAAATACCCCCGGTACAGCAGCTCTCAATCCTGCCAGGATGCTTTCCATAGACACTGAGCTGCAATTGTATGTGTGTGAATACCAAGCGTTTTTCAAAGCCTTCCATTTTATTGCTGCTATTTAGTAAGCAGCAACTTTGTCAACTGAACAAGTATATGGTTATTTAAAAATGTAAAAACCTGAAAGGTATTTTAAATACTGTTTTATCAACATTCAGGTGTTAATCTATGGTTAAAGCAACCAAGATAGTAGCACAGCGGCAGCAGTTCAAGGTCTGCTTGCCTTGAATGCACGCAGAGTCCCACCACAGGCAAAGTCTGATCACAGGACTGGACTGCAGCAGTGAGAAAGTGGTGTGCACCTCTCATCACGGACTTGCCTGCACAGATCAGATCTACTTGCAAGAGGTACCCCAGGGCATGGCTGTGGCTGCGTCACCGTCACCAACCCCAAGGTCTCAGCTGTAACTCTTTCTTCCAGGTATTCCTTTCAAGATGAAGAAGACATGTTCATGGTGGTTGATCTCTTACTTGGAGGTGATCTGCGTTACCATTTGCAACAGAATGTCCACTTTAATGAAGGAACGGTTAAGCTGTACATTTGTGAGCTGGCGCTTTCCCTGGATTATTTGCAGAGGTACCACATCATTCACAGGTGAGTGAGGGATGGACTGCTTGCTTCTGGCACAGCAGAGGAATTTTATCACATACCTGTTGACATGGTTCTGTTTATTCGAAACCTCTGAAGAGTTTTCATTGTTATCCAAGGGTGGGATTCAGCTCTGAAAAGTTTTTTTTAAGTGGTTTTTTTTTTCTGCCCTCAGCCATTCAGTAGCTCTGTATCCTCCTCAATCTACCCTTTTCTTGTTTTTATTTCATGATATGATGTATGTTTTTTACTATGGTCTTTAAACACTAACTACAACCCATAACAACCTCCTGAATGCTTTTAATTTATTTTTAGTTCTCCAGTGCCCCAATGTTCCTGAACACAAAAATGTTGTTCTCCAGTACAACAACTTCACACAACAGCATCAGGGAAAGGTCACAAAACCAAAGGCTGAGAATAAAGAATATTTTGTTTACTTTCAGAATCTGCATGAAGGTCAGAAGGAGGAAGAGAGGTGGGGAAATAAGAGAAATAGTAGAAAAAAAATGGAACTGTGATAGATAGTGCATCCCTTTGCACTGCTCAGATTACATCAATCTGTTATTTTTACTGCCTTACGGAGGGCATAGTATTCATGTCAAAAAAGGTGTCAAATATCAGGGTCTGTTTGTTTTCCTTAAACAATTTGTCATTTAACTGAAGCAGAGGGTTAACTTCTCTTTTTATGTTTACACAGCAACTAGGAAATTCTGAAATGATGGGCTTGAGCCTCTGTTTTAGTCTTTTTGGGCTACATTCAGGACATTCCTCCCTCATTTACAGTGGTCTGAATACAAAAATAATTATGTTTGTGTGTTACTGAAGCTGGATGTGAGTTTCAGAGGCCAAACTAAAATAAGCTGTGCCATAGATCTTCCAGTGTCCAGTATAAATAAATTCCTCCAAATATATTAATTGAGAGTTTTCATCCTGTCTACCCACCAGAACTGCCTCGTGATTTAGCGAGAACCAAGAAAAAGTATGATCTGACTTTCTGAAGAGGGAGAGTCTGTACAAAATCTCTCTGATCTGAGGTGCAGGGGTAGATGGATGGGTGCTCTGTATTGCTGAAACTGTGCAAGAAAAAACTCAAGTGAAATTGTAACAGTTGTTTTGCTTGCAATTAAAACCCCCACAAATGTTGCAAGCAATTTCTGAAATTTTGTATCTTTAGCACAGTTCTTATTTTAGTACATTTCCATGTATTTTGCATACGTTTTCCTTCCTCAGTGAATATTTTAAAAGCGGAGCTCAGAATTTTGGCTGACCTTTGTTTCTATGCCTTTAGGAACATTCTTGGTGAAAAAAAAATTGATGAGCGTTTTTCTCACCCTCATTTAAATGACGAGACATTTTATGCAAATAGGCTGTCAAAGCATTCATGAGAGAATCCAGTTTGTAATCAAAACTTGTATTTTGCTACAAGCCTGCGACTTAAAAGCGTTTCACAGAAAAGTCTGTGAAAGGTGGCAGATGTCTTGAGAGAACGAAGGGCGGGATTGAAGTCGTCGTGGTTGTTTATGGTTTTTTGTGCCAGTGCCTGCATTGCCATGGTCCAACTGTGAAACTGGGCAAGACACTTTGTTCTCTTCTGTATTACTTCACCATGACTAGCAAGCACTCGATTTTACATAATTTTCTCTTTTGCCCTGGTTGTAGTACAGATTAACACCACTGGCTTCAACACATGTTGATTAGCACCAAGGCAGGGAAAGGCATGGGGGTCTGGAGCTCGTCGTTGGCTCCATGTGGGGGCAAGTTCTGGGATCTGGTTTTTGCTTTCACTCTACACTAAAAGTTTTCACAAGACCAGAAGTGTCAAAATACCTGTGCCTCAGCCTGTGGTGGGTCTCACTGGCTGCTTAGCTCAGATTATCATTTAGGGCATAAAGGATCTGGTTCAGGGCTCCACTGTGTTATAGAAGAGATGTTTATTTTGAAGCTGGCAGACCCGAGATCTGAGCATGGCTCTCCCACTTCACTACTTACTGCCCCAATCACCCAACCGTGGCACAAGGAGCCTTTCATCTCTCATCTCCCACCAATTACCATAAAATCTCGAATGATGCACATGCCAGTGAACATGTTACTTAGCCAGGAGAGTCCCAGCACATTCTGCCTTCTGCCTCACCACCACCTGGAACAGTACTCTGTGGGACAGGGCCTCAGCAGCCATAAATCTCTCTAGCGTGGCTGGCATCAAAATGCTCATCTAAATTGGCTCCAGAGCTGAGCCAGCAGCGATGCACAGCGAGGAGATGTGTAGCCACTACTTTACCGTTGCAAAGACACCATCTCAGTCAGGTGTGAAACCAATGAGCTGGCTGGTGTTCACACCTTGTGGTAGCAGACCTCAGCAATATTGCAACCAAGTCCTTCCAGGCAGCATTCAAATGCTAACCCACAAAACTCTATTAGATCTTTCACTTTTACATGAGACCACTGGAAGCAAGAGGGAGAAGAAAAAGGTTAGTGAGTCACAGGGTCATTGAGAGAGACCCCCACTAAATTTTGTCTGTGCTACAAAGAAAGAATGGTTGAGTGATTCATCAGACTGGGTGGGTGGATTTTCAAATTGCAGTATTGTAGAGATGAATATATGATGTGTGAGTCAGGAACTTAACTCCTCCTCAATATTTACAGATGTGTATGAAATGTGTTCAGGTTTCCATTACTATTGCATCCGGCAACATGACAGATGGTTTTTTCATGATTAACCTGCAGCCCCAGGAGTTTGCTATGAAAGAAAGCGGTAATGAAGGAGACAGGAACTATCAGGCATGTATGAATGGACGTACCAGAGTCCAGATCCATGTTATGACAGTTCCCCTTGGAGATGCCATACAGTGCCTCTGCACTTGCCGATGTGGCTAGCGTTGCGTGCTTTGAATGGGGCAAGCATTTCAGCAATACAAGTATTGTTTCTGCAGGGACAACTTTAACCATAAATTGTGTAAAAACCACTACTGCTCTGCTGTGTTTATGAAACTTGTAGTTTTTATTAATCACATCCATGTATATAAATCCATGTTTGCCATGCACAATCCTGCAATAGAGGATGTATTTATTATGACACAATAATAAATGCTGCACTCTGTGTCTCGCTTGCAGCTCTATTGTAAATTTTTGCATTTACATAGATGTTCTGCCAGAATTATAAAAACTTTAAAAAGAAAAGCTATAAGTTTCAAGCTATGATCTGAAGACTATTCTGGGCAAATTTTTCACTTAACTTGCACAACACCTAACTTAATATTGAGATATCTCCAAATTGTTTGTCTTGGGTAATGGCTACATCACAAAACCTTATTTCCCCACAGCCCTGCTGTAATAATATTTTATCTGCATTTCTTAAATGAAAAAACATTTTTTTAGAAGTTGGGTGAGTAATGTTTATTATAGACCCTCGGATCCAGTACGCACAGAAAGATTTCTGACAATTCACATGGTCCCATTCATTCCCTAATGCTGGATCAAATCCGGCACCCTGCACTAGCGGACATCGAGTTTCAAGGTGGAATGACAAAAACATTCTTTCCAGCACTGCCTGTATAATACCAGTGAATAATGTGTTGGACAAAAGTTTTCCCATCAAAGGCTGAATAAACTTATTTCAACCATGGGTAATTCAACCTCCTCCTTTCACAAATGTTGCTGTTCATACATTTCAATAAAACCACCTGCTTCCTCAGCAAAGCAGGCTGCCCATTTTCATTCAGCTGATTCTTCCAGCAGTAGCTCCGGTGTTGTCCCTCCCAGGATGCTCTTGCAGCTAGAGCCTGGGCTGGGTGCAGCTCTGGCCCTGCGGTGCTGCGGCTGCTGCCCAAGTAATGCTCTCATGATGATAAAATCACATTTGCTCTTTCTAAGGGGGCAAGTGCTAACTGCATTGCCCTTACAACTTTTCATCATCATTTGGCTCCATCAGTTTTCATCTGCTCAGAAAGGAGGCTGGATGTGGCAGATGTCTGGAAAAGAAATTGCAATAACCTTCCAGCACAATTTGAGGATACTGGACTAGCTGTTTGATCTGCATGCCCAGGGCTTTTTTTTTATTTCACTGGGGTTTTTTAAATGCAAACCCATTTGTGTGTGTATGTGTATATATGTAAGCACCAATATAAATTTTTGGTTGAAGCACAATATGACTGGAGTCAGTCTGGCTTGGCAGGTCTGTGCCGCATGGCTACTGTGATCACTGCTCTCTTCCATTCCTGCAAGTTCTGCTTCCAATGGAGAGTAGCACCAGGAGCTATTCCAGCTCTGAACAGCTACTTAGTAGCAGCGCAGGGTAGGCAAAAGCTAGTGGAAAATGGTGACAAATCAAGCATTACATTCTCCTCTGCCAGCTGACCCGCTGCAGAGTAGAAGTGTCTTGCTACTACCAGCCAGACAAAATGTAATCTTCATTCAGCACTGCTAGGCTGGGCTGTGGTGCAGGAGATTCCTGTTTGTTCACCACCATTGGGCCCTTCAAGGCATCCAGCAGTCCGGTGAAATAAGTAATATGTCTACATGATTAGACTCTTCTTTAAAACAGGCCTTCCCAGTCTCACTTGTGACACCATACACCAAAAGAACAAACTCTAATTTAAAATGTTCCCTTCATAACACTATCCATTTAGTATGTAAGCAGTAAATAGGTTTGGAAATGATTCGAAAATGGAGAATTTGCCTTTTATTTTTTTCTCACAGATGTCACAGGCAGAATAGTGCCAACCTGAGATTTACCAGGCTATGTTAAAAGGACACAGTTCCTTTCAGATTTCAGTAGTTTTTTCTTGCTGATAAACATGTGCAGATGAAGAAGAAAATGTAGTAGATTCTGAAGTAGATGAAATAGGAAAAAAATAACCACAATGTGACTGCTATTCATAGGCACTACCAAAGATCATGACAGGTCAAGAGGCCTGTCCATTGAATTTTCTTAATTTGTCTTCCCATGCCTCTTCCATGGCTGTGTATTACATTCCTTAAACAAGTGCAAGCCCACATTATTTCCAAGGACAAATTGCAGGAACCAGATATTGAGTTAGGTAAGAGAAGCAAATTGGAAAACATATTAAAACAGCCAAAAAAGAAACACCATGCAAACCACAAAGCACAGAAAACCTGCTGAATGCTTATGAACCAGCACTGATCAAAAAGAAAATGATTCACAAATTCTAGGCACAAAAGGTATTTAAATTTCAGTTGTGTCCTTAAAAAAAAAGTTAGATATCACAAGATATGAATATGGAGAGAACAAGTCTTTCAACTTTTGAACGGAGTTCTCTACCTACAAGAACAAATTAATTTTACTTCTGTTTGGCAATAGTAAAAGAAAAATTTATCTGATGTACCAGATGACATACTGCAAATAAATGAAGTTGGTTTGGAAACACAATGAGATTTCAATATCCAGAGACTAGATTATTAATGAAGTAAAACTGCCTGTACCGGGGAAGAGATGCAGGGAGCACCGAGATGCGTGCTGCTCCACTGGGTGCTCCAGCCCTGCCACTGGCACTGGTTTGACCTTTTATTGTGGGCATAGTGTGCTCTCCCTTCATCACTCAGGTGCAATACCAGAAGACACCTGCCAGACCCTCACTCCTTTCGTACCCCATTGCTGAGGGATCCTCGTTGCAGTCAGCAGGGGATTGCTTGGCTCCTTACAGTTTTCAAGTGAGTAGATGAAGTTGACCCTTGGCCCTTTCTTTCCCCCTCCTTCTTCTCATTATTGCAAAGTTGTAAGAATGTGCTTATGTGAAATATTTTCTTTAGTTGAGGAAAAGTCACCTCACAAGCCCTACATCTTTTAAAATTTAGGTGTCCAGTCGATGTTAGGAGAGGGAAGATCTGAACTGTAGGCTGAGTTTGGCCAACTATCTTGCCTTAGGTGACAAACTTTCAGTGGCCAAAAGTGACCTAAGTCACCCCCATCCTAAGTGCTTGTTCTTGCCCTATACAGCTCTAGGGAACAAGTGTCCTTCACTAAAAAATAAGTTCTGTTACTGTAGTTGATTTTCTTGTTGCTTGCTTCTCTGTTTAAAAACAGACACCCAGGCAAGCGTAAATATGATCCACAGAGGAGTGTACAACATGCATCTAGAAGAAAAAGCTGTATATTAATTCTTCCTAGTTCTTCTATAATGCAACTAGAAAGCATTTCAAACCATTTTATCTGCATTCTAATGTTTACACACTGATTTAAAGGTTTTCCTGAATCCTTTCTCACCTCACTGTCTCTTCACTGCAACCAACAGAATAAAGATGAAAACATCTTGCTTTTTCTAAAACTATAAAATCATAACACTATGTCTAGGGCATTGCGGACTTATATGTGTCTGACTTGCTCCTGCTAGTCATAGCTCCCTACTCCTCACTGCTGGAAAACACAGCTCTCCTGGAGCAAGGTAAAGCATTTGCACAGAGGGAATCAGCACTCAGGCTGTTCATGGCTAAGTACACAGAACAGGAGGCAATGTAGAGAAACTGAGTTCCAGGCAAATTCAGACTCTCTGCCATGTCAGAAGGTACAAATCTTTTTGAAAATGGGCAACAAAAAGCTACTAGGGAATTACCTTGCCATAGAGCTTGCTGCTGCAGTGAGCGTAGGTATTATACACCAGTTGGCCAGTTCCATGCTCTGTTTCCCACTTTCCAGTCACTATGCCAGGGCCTACACCATTGGCTTTTCCATCTATGTCTGTCTTCCAGAGACTTTCTTAAAGCCCATTCTTATGTTTATTTGGGGGTTATAATGATTTGCTTCTACGAATTGCTTCTAGTTTTTGCAGAGTGCACCCCCACCTATATCAGCTGCCATCTCCTTTCTCTGTTACTGTTTTTTCCCTCCTTCTGGTTTTCTTTAGAATCATAGAATCGTTTAGGTTGGAAAAGACCTTTAAGACCATCAAGTCCAACCATTAACCTAACCCTGCCATCCCACCACTAAACCATGTCCCTAAGCACCTTGTCTACCCGTCTTCTAAATACCTCCAGGGATGGAGACTCGACTACTTCCCTGGGCAGCCTGTTCCAGTGCCAGACAACCCTTTCATTGAAAAAAATTTTCCTAATGTCTAACCTAAAGCCTTTATTAATCCCTTTACGTTAATCTGCCTTTTAGGGAGAAAAATCTTATACAAGCAGTCTTCAGGGCACATATATAAAAATACTACACGTCTGTCATCTCCACAGTTTATCACCCTATTGATGGATAAAGAAAGGAAATGGTATCCTTCCTTCCTTCCTCCACTCCTCAGTACTGAAATTCTGATCATGAATCATTTTCAGATATTCAGACACTGAAGCTGAAGATGCTGACAGAATTGAAGCAGAGCTCTGTATTCAAGATTATCTCAGGTCTCCATCCACAAATCTGATCTGGTTTATGCTAGTTTTCTGCTTCAGTATATTGCTGGTTTCTTCATGGCCAATGCAGTGTATGATCAGAGTCATCTTTCTTTCACAGAAATCTGTCACAAATTTCTTGGTGTGGCTTTAAAGCTTCAAGTGATTTTAGTATAGGCATCTGCTCCCAACTTATGTATACTAGCAAAGACCACTGTATTAATAGCATATTGATATTGTAATTCTAACTATAATAACCAAGAATATTAACAACTACATTTAAATACTTTTGAATAAGTAATTAAGATGATTAGGCACTTCATCTAGAGAGGCATAACAGTGCCCACAGTATTAATTGCTGGCCTCATATGGCACTGGTTTGGTGGCCCTTGCCCCCCACCTCCCATCCCAGAGCGGTGCTGCTGTCCCGGCCTCCCTGTGCCAGTGGGAGGGGAGGAGAGGCTCCTCTCACCAGCAAGATCAAATCAGCAGTGCAATGCAGTGAAGTCTTAATTAACATGGGAGAGAAGAAGAGCTAACCCCCTCTGATACAACATTGATCCATTTTTCCAAAGCTTTGGCGTTAATGTTATATTAAAAGTATTCTGATACATTTGCATCTTGGGAATTTCACATCATGGCAGTATGCAGGCCTATGCTCTCCACTGAAGTGGCAGATTTGCATGCAATGTGCTTGAGTCATTTTCTTTGTTTGTAGTCAGTAAAGAAATTTAAAATCTTCAATTAAAATATGTAGACGGAGAGAGGGAATATGGAAAAAGACTGTTCTCTTCAGACTGAGCAAAGTATAAACCAATAGCAACATATGGACAATTTCTTCTTTCTCCTGTTTCTGCTTTAATGGTTGCAATATTTTTTCAGCTTGGATGAGCAATACATACATAGAGTATTCTATCATTCCCTTGGAGATTTCCTTACAACATAAGTTTTGTTTTAATGTATGGAAATATAACAAAGACTTAAGGCAAAAAGTGCACATTGCATTATTTCCTCATGAGTGCAATAGTCTTTTATATCTCAGGAATCGAGTAGATTGTCCATGGTGTGGTAGAAGGCATTTCATTAAGGATATTGCAACTTAAGCTTCCTTCTTGCCTTAGAAATGCCTTCAACAGCTTTCAGTACAGCTTTGATATTTCAGGTGAGATGTGGTCTGCTTTGTACAATTTTTGACTTAGCAGATACAAGGAGGGATGAGAAAGAGCGGGAATTGTAACACTGATCATCTGACAGAGTTTCATCTTTTGAAACAAATCATCTGGCGGTCAGGGACTGTAATTAAAATACAGATTGCCACGATATTTGTTCTGGTGAAGTTGCCTTCTTGACTTGTTTTCTCTTGCATTTATTCTCTATATCCTTTTTCTGGGAGCTCCTCAGGGCATTCCCTCAAGGTTATTTTCAAACATTTCTGTATCCTCTGTGAACTCCAGTCCCAACTCCCCGGATGGGTTTTACAGAGGAGAAAGCACAGCAGCTCAAAGCTTTGATGCCGTAGGACAGACAGTCCTACAGATGAGCCTCCGCTTCTCCCAACACGTGTGTACTCCGCTCATGCTCCCCTCGGGCGAATTTCCTACTGACCCCGTGGGGCTAACTGCACTTCCCTGCAGTGGAGGAGGCAAGGCAGGCTGTGACTCGGCAGCTGGAGTGCTCTTGCACATGCAGAACTCCTGTCGGCAGGGAAAGGCCTTAAAATGTGGTGCCAAACGGGGGCCTTGCAAGGTGGGAGCAGCACTTGGTGGACAACACACTTTTAATGAACCAAAACTCACTGAATTAGATTCTGGTGAATTTAGTCATTCTTTGCACTGATGATCAAAATAATCTTTGCAGTCAGCCTAGCAAGAATGAGAAATAACCTCTGCCCAGTGGCTACCGGTTTTATTCAGCCATTTATCTGTTCGTCTTGTTGTACACATAAAACTTTGGCGCTGTTCTGAGTGCAGGGGAGTTGCTTTCTAGGCTACTGACAAAAGCAATAGAAGGCTGGAGCTTCTTGACTATTCTGTGTCTAATCAGGTTATAGTCTCACAGTTTATTTCAGTGATATTCCTATTGCACATTTCACACTTTTTTTTAGGTTTTCAGGTTTAATTATGAGCACAGGTACTTTAGAAGATAAATATGAGTTTCTGATGATAAAACTGTTGGCCTTCTTTCACAGAATCACAGAATGGCAAGGGTTGGAAGGGACCTCAGGAGATCATCTAGTCCAACCCCCCCTGCTAAAGCAGCTTCACCTAGAGCAGGTTGCACAGGACTTCGTCCAGGCGGGCTTTGAATATCTCCAGAGAAGGAGACTCCACAAACCCCCTGGGCAGCCTGTGCCAGTGCTCGGTCAACCTCAAAGTAAAGAAGTTCTTCCACATATTCAACTGAAACCTGTGATGTTTCAGTTTGTGCCCATTGCCCCTTGTCCTGTTGCTGGGCACTACTGAGAAGAGTCTGACTCCATCCTTGTGACATCTACCTTTAAGATATTTGTATGTGTTGATGAGATCCCCTCTCAGTCTTCTCTTCTTTAGACTAAACAAGCCCAGCCCCCTCAGCCTTTCCTCACAGGGGAGATGCTCCAGTCCCCTCATCATCCTTGTTGCTCTCCTCTGAACTCTCTCTAGGAGTTCCTCATCTTTACACAGATACTGTCTCTACTGTCAGGTTTAGTTTAGGTTGTAAGCATTTTGAGGTTCAAAACGTATTTTTCTCTGGCTTTATTCAGCTCTCAAACTTCATTAGTTTCTGGTAAAAACCAATACTGCTTAAAACCTCATCTTTCTCTGTAGTTGTTATCATTCAACATCAAATGATGTGCAATGGAACTAGAATGATAAAAGACTTCATGAATGATACAAAACACTACAAGAAAAATAACAGCACAGAAGGTATCAATTTTTTAAGAGTGTCGGAAAACCAAGCTGGTCAGACAGCCTTAGACCAAGCTTTGAATGTCTAGTTCAAAGTCTGGACCTTCAGTGAATGTGGCTGATTTTTCAGCCAGCTGAGCAGTTACATTTTGGAGAGCCAGTAGCAAGAAAAAAAGAAATTGGTGGTAAGAGAGATGACTTGAGCATACCGAGAAGAAAAAGGACATCATCTCCATGCATAAAGCGTGGAGGAGATGTCCAGATAGGCACTAGGAAGGATGAAGAAGAGACCAGGGAGTGCAGAGTGTGGTGTGGGCAAGGGAAAGCTGCTGTGGAGAGGGGCAGTCGCTGCAGGTCAAAATCAGGAGTGGCCAGAGAGAGGGGAGAAGGTGGGAGAGAGGCACCATGAAGCTGGGAGGTGCCATACCAGGCGGAATAGGGAGGCGATGCCAGTGTATGAATGCCAGGTCAGAGGGGTAAGGCTTACTGAAGCTGAGAGGTGTTGAATATGTCTCTCTTGGTCATCGCTGGGGTCAAACAGCTTTATTCACCAGCTGTGAAAAACCTTGCTCAGAATTATGCAGATAGGAATTAATACACTGGCATAAAAATTATTCTCTCTGTGTATTCCTAGAAAAGGTGCTGATGTGGGGAAATGCAGTCTTAGATTTGCTGTGTTGCTCTCTCGAGGTGCTACAAAAACTGAGATATGTCCTCTTTAAAAATGTCAAATCAATAGGTCTACTCAACGAGTGTCAGAGGTCTATTTTGGATGCAAGTCAATAAACAATAATTGACTTATTGTCAATAATCAATAACAATTACTAATAGAGTCACTTAGCAAGACTTGCTGAGTGGAAAACCTATTGCCAGAATGCTGCATTTCTCAGCTGTTATGCTAATTAAATGTATTAGTTATCTGGAGTTCTGCCTTTAAAATCTACAGAAACTTGCACCTTGTCTCTTAATTTGAGATGCTGCAGAATTTCCCCCTGATGGTGCACCTTCAACTCTTCTGCAAATGTGCTCAGCCACAGAAACACTCTACAGGCGGACCCCAATGCAGACACATGCACTTACATAAGTATAGAGAGTTGAACACTAATTAAAGTACCAGCTTATTCCCCTGAGTCCCAGAGTGCCTCTACTGCTGAAACTAAAAATTATGAGCATGTAAGTAAGGATGTCCATTTCCAGCCAACAGTCTTTTATCCTATCATTATTGTTTAATATTTGCTTTTGGAAGATAGAATGTAGAAAAGGAATAGCATATGAGATCTAAAGCTGAGAAATTGAATTATTAAGCCTTAGCTGTCTAGATTTTTTAACATGTACATCAAACCAGTGTAACTCTTCAGTTAATGGGAAGAATGGTGGTGCTCAGTCATTGCCTGCTCCTCCCTCCAAAGAAATGCTTGGTCACCAGTTTCCTTACATCAGACACGATTTTATCTCCCTGAGATGAAACGTGGCTCCAGTTGTACAAAAGCAGCTCTGCGTGGCAGCCGGCTGAATATGAGCCAGCAGTGTACCCAGGTGGCCTAGAAGGCCAATGGCATCCTGGCTTATATCAGAAATAGTGTGACCAGAAGGAGCAGGGAAGTGATCGTGCCCCTGTACTCGGTGCTGGTGACGCCACACCTCGAATACTGTGTTCAGTTTTGGGCCCCTCACTACAAGAAAGATGTTGCATTGCTGGAACACGTCCAGAGGAGAGCAACCAAGCTGATGAGGGGCCTGGAACACAAGTCATATGAGGAGTGGCTGAGGGAACTGGGGTTATTTAGTCTGCAGAAGAGGAGGCTGAGGGGAGACCTGATTGCCCTCTACAACTACCTGAAAGGAGGCTGTAGTGAGGTGGGGGTCAGCCTCTTCTCCCTGGTAACAGATGATAGGACGAGGGGGAATGGTTTGAAGCTGCGCCAGGGCAGGTTTAGGCTAGACATTAGGAAAAGCCTCTTCACCAAAAGGGTTGTCAGGCTCTGGAATGGGCTGCCCAGAGAGGTGGCTGAGTCCTCATCTCTGGAGGTATTTAAAAGAAGGATAGATGAGGTGCTTAGGGACATGGTTTAGTGGTGGGATGGCAGGGTTAGGTTAAAGGTTGGACTCGATGATCTCAAGGTCTTTTCCAACCAAAGTGATTCTATGATTCTATGATTCTATGATTCTATGTGCCAGGTACCCTGGATGCCACAGAAAGCTGAGCTTGTGATGGCCACCTGCCTGGAGGAGAGCGAGGAACCCCCGGGGCTCCTTCCTCAGACATCCCCCGCTTAGCCTCACCGGGCTAGAAGACCATACAGAACCTCAAAGGCTTTCACGCCGCAAATGAGGAGGATGTTTTATTTGATGGCACCAACTAAAAAAATCCGTAAACGTGCAAGCTATTTTAACTACAGTACAATTTATCATGTATGAAGGATTGTGTTCTTCGTGGTGTGAGGTGACGTCAAACAAGACAATGAGCGCCAGAAGCGTGACTCCTGCAGGAGGCTTAAGTACCTGCCTGCACTTCTGTGATAACACATTACAGTCATTTGACTCGAGAACACCACCAGTTGTTTTTGTAATTCCACACAGCATGCAAGATATTTCTTATGTTTCTAAAAGCTTATTCCACAGTTCACCAAGATCTAAAGGCAGGAGTCTAGTTTTTTTTTAGTTGGCTGTCCAAGCAAGTGGATACCTAGTCAGCACAGCCAAGAGAATCTAAAAAGCTATTCAGCTCATCCAAAACCAGACATTTAATTATCTGTATAGCTCTTTACACTCCAGTGACCGTGTTGTTTATACATCCATTGCATATAAATGGGAATATAGATGCCTAATTCACAATAGAACTTAATCCAAGTATCTTAATCTGAGAGTTGAATCCCATCTCTATTTTAAATCAAATAAGTAGCAAGAATAATCCTTACAATAATTTCAGTACAAGTAGTTACTGTAACAGCAGTTTCTCTGAACGGAGGCTTGTTTAAGAACACACTCACTTCTTGCCCAGTAATTTTAACCAGGACGTGGCTATTAGAGTCTGTCAACTCAAGTAGCTCAAGCCAGTCTTTCAATCCTTATCCAGGTGCAGCACGAGGAGTTGTAATATTTGGCTGTTTGATTCTGAGCAACATGTTGTTGACATCTCTCAGAACAGGGAGACTTCTTAAAGAGGTGGTGTACTGGAATATGACTTGTGGTTTGGGTCAAATGTATCCGGTCAAGCCTCATCTATCTTAAACAGCAATCTCCAGGAATGCATATATTTATTGCTCTGGGAGTTTCTTTGTAAATGTTCCCTCTTAAAAGCATCCAAGGTTATTCTTAGAAGTAATTTATTACATTCCTTTCCAGGATAGGTGAGGCTGGAGGTAGAAATGTGTTGTGAGATTTCTGTTCAAAACATTAAAGATTGGTTGGAGGGAGCAAAATCAGATATTTGCCCCTCAGTTTCAAAGAATTAACCCATCGGTTGGTGGATTTCACAAGAAGGCCTGCCAGCTTCTACTGACATTTCAGGTAGTAGCAGGTCAGGTTTTTTAATTATTTACCAAATCCAATTTGCTTTCCAAGCATAGATTCTCACCTCCCAGCCTGGCCCTACTGCAGCTCACTTTTACATATATTATATCTATAGAACCAAGGGAAGCATATGCAGGACATCAAAGCTCACTTGACTGTGGAACTCACCCAGCCTCCTCCCTGTGATATGTCTTGGTTGTTTAGGTTACAGAGTCTGAGGTGGTCAATTTGAGACATAAAGGCCCAAATACTTACACCTGTGGTACTCATGGTATGGGCACGAGCCAGTAGAAGATGATGGCAGTGGTGAGGGCAATGCGGAATCTGACATTCATGCTAGCATTTGAGGTTTTGGATCAGAGTGAAGAGCATAGCAGTGCATGGTTGTTTTCCGCTTGCTGTTCTACCACCCTTCTCCCTGCTACACTCTGCTGCTGAAACGCGGGTCAGCACAAAATGTGCTTAACGGGAAGCTCCACTGCCGCCCTGAAGGGATGACTGCCCAGGCGCTTGCTGGAAACCTGAAACCTTTGGAGGTTGCTGTCATCTTCCTTGGCCTGCGCATGCAGTCCACCATGCTGTACCAAACTTTGGTGGCCAGCCATGTCAGCTGTAATTAATTGCACTTTGGTATGGACGAAGGAAACAGTTGCTAAACAATGTGATATTATTACTGCGCATACTGCTGTTCTAACAGGCATCTGGTGAACTTTTACGTACAGAAGTTGGTAGGGCTTTTAAGGCAAATTTTAGGGATATTATACAGTAATTATATACTATGTACAGTGGCTGACTTAAACACACACATGTGTTTGGAATTCTGTATATTTTCTTTTTGAGTTTGTCTGATAAGCAGATCAAATTCTTGGAGATGGGATACATTTGAACGGATCTATTCTGTATTTCACGGGGTGTGAAACAAAGGAGCAGCTATATGAATCTCAGATGTTGCGAAACACCACCCTTTCGATGCTAGCTTTTTACAACAGATAAAGCCAGACATGCTTATCAGCAACAATGCTCTCCTGATTTATCTTTAGGCAGAGCACAAACACCATCCATTTCTTCTCTCATTTTGTTTCATGTATGGATTTCTGCCTGTGTAAATTGGAAGAGAACCTATGCTTTTTACTGGAAGGAGACTGATACTCGTTCAATTGCTGGCAGAGTACATGCTGAGTACATTCTTCGCCTTACTCCTAGGCAAAAGCTCTCACATGGTATCTCTGAGGAAAGAAGCATCATCAATGCACTGTATATGCTTTCCTGCTGGACCAGATTATTCTTTCCAAATGCCACACTCCAGTTAGTGTCTAATGAGTCGCGTACTTCCCATGGTTATCAGAGATGTCACCTGTTCTTGAAAGCTGATTCACACGTAGGGGTATGACCCTGGTACTTGTACGCGTATAAGGTCTCAGCAAGACTTGATGCTACAACACAGAAAAGATTAGAGTCATCGCCTGTGAGATTATCCACAAATCACTGCTACGTGGTGATTCTGCGTGATTCCTCCATGTGATCTGGAGAAGCATTTGGCTGAAAAGGCTTTTTGTTTGAAATGTGGTGATTTGGCATCATCACAGTGTTGACAGTTGTTCAAGGTTCCCCTCAGGGCTACCCAAAAGTCCAAGGACTGTCGTCCTGTCTAGTGTTAGCTCTAGAAAGCAGTTCTAGCAAAGGAAGTGGCACATTTGTCGTTACTTTGAGTCCTTCGGGCAAGCTGAAAACTAACCACTGGATTGCCTGCAAGTCATTTGTGCTGGGTAATGTTCACTTGGAAAAGGACCACTGTGTCCAGAAAAGGAATCCTGGATAACATAGTCTGGGCTTTGTTACGTAAAGGCTCGGTTTATATGGTCGCAGTGGCACTTTCCAATCCCAGATTCTGAGACATTGTACAGTGCAACCCAGAGGAAGCAAAGCACAGGTTCATGTTCTCCTCTGGACAACTCTTTCTAGCTTTTATAACATTAAAGAATCTTCACGTATTTTTCTTGCTATTGCAGTATATAATTACCTCTGTGATGAAGTCATATTGGATCTTCAGGAAGAACAATACAATTAAATATTCTGTGTTTAATATTTTTATTTTAATTTAGCCTCTATGCAAATTTAGGAGCTGAAGACTGTTATCTGGCTCTATATACACAGAAATATGAAAAGTTCAGTATAGGATTCCTGTTTTCAAAAAGGTCATTTTCTTCAACCTGGGATAGCCATATCTGCTACAACTATTTCTCTAAGCTAAAATCGACAAAGTGTTTCCAAAGATTGGCCATTTCGACAAATGTAGATATCATTACTGCCACCTATTGTTACAAGTAGAGAATTGAAGATATTTTCATTGTATTTTTCCAAATTGAGATAAAATTGGAAAATAACAAGCTTGTTCCAGTTGAGGTATTTGTAAGTAAGCGTGTTTTGGTGCCTTCTTTAACAGCTTTATTTTCAGAGCTATATAAAATTGTCTAGTACAATTGCTAAGAAAATCCAAGGTCTTCATGGACACCTTGGAAAAAATAGTACTAAACCAAAAAGGACCCACAGACACCATAATGCTCAGCATCACAGTAACATATTTAGCTATAGGGTAAATCCAGGTGTTCAGACACTCTTTAGAGGTGCATAGGAAAAGGTAGGGTCTTCAGCAGCCTTCGTTAGTGAGACCTTTTTCATTTATAATTATTACAGCAGTTATATCTTGCATATATACTAGAAAATGGTCTTGTTGCCACACAGGTTGCCACACAGAAGGAAGAGGCTCCAAAGTGTGATAATGGGCTGGGTGATAGCATTCCCATTGGTGTCATATGAATGCACGCTACCAGATAATTAATTGGAAGTAGTTATGGATTTTTCATTTCTGCATTAAAGCCCTAGGGGTGGGAATTGCAGAGAAAACAAAAGATTTCAAATAAAAGAGAAGATTTTAAATAGGAAGACCCAATAATTTTTTTTTTGCAAAGCCTCCTGACTTGTTGAGTTCCTCAGGTTCATGAGTAATGCATCACAGATGGTATAATAACAAAATTACATATTTCTGATTGGTGATATATATTGTTTGGGATTGCGTGTATAGAATCTTGTCAAATGTGTTTCAGTTTTATGGACTGAAGCATCTACTCATTTTTTTCACACAGAATTCTGTGGAATTCTATTTATTTCTAGATTTAGAAATTTCCTGAATGAGATTTCAACGTATAATTAAAATATCATAAAACTATTAAAACACTGTGACAAAACCAGATTACCTTTCAAGTTGTAATGTTTGCTAGTCTGAGCCTTTCTTGAAGGGAAGAGTTAATTCTTCTAAGACATCTGATATCTATCTATCCACGTGCAGGTTCTTATTTGAAAAAAACATTCTACTGGAATTTGATGATTCTGAAACTTTATCTGGTAGATCACTGCAAAACTACTAATTTGGCTCCATGTTTTATTTGCAGTCTGAAATGCAGATTTTTTTTTTCTGAATGGAGGTGGGGCTGTGCCATGGTTTAACCCCAGCCGGCAACTCAGCACCACGCAGCCACTTGTTTCC
>NW_009259117.1:970591-987318 GCF_000687185.1 Egretta garzetta | reverse complement strand
AGGAACGAAAGCATCCCTGTGCTACCAACACTGTTTCCAGAACAAATCCAAAACACAGCCCCATGCCAGCTACTGTGAGGAAAATTAACTCCACCCCAGCCAAAACCAGCACAGGCTGCCTAAGTATGTTCCACTGGACAGAACTTAGGCGAATTAATATTTTATGCTTTTTGACATTTCAGACTAGAATAGGGCACTGGAAATGATGCCCTTTGACATTGCAAGTCCTCTGTGTATAACAGGCTCCAGAAAGTGCAAATGGAAATGGCTGAGTTCATTGAATGAATTATTGTACCCTTTGATTCTCAGAAGGTGAATTTATGCATGGACATCCTGGTGCAAAATCGCAGTTTAATTTGCTTTCAGGCAGAATTAGTGGATCTCAGCTGTGCTGGAATTTCCTCCTTACTCAAGAGAGAAATAACTAAAAAAGGTGCATTCTTTTTTATTTATTCCTAGAAATAGCTCAGCTCATCAAAAGCCGTATAACAATAAATTACATGTGTAACTTGTCTCTGGTTGTCAGTGAATTAGATCAGGTCTAAATATGTAAAAATCAGGACTGGTACTTTAATTTTTCATCATCTCAATCACTTGTTTCTGCCTCTGCTGTCCACACCGATGACCAGTGGCTTCTATTAACAGACGTTGTTTCCTCATTCCTGTTTTAGCCAGACACCGTGAACTGTGAGAGCCTATTTCTGAACTCAATTATTCTGGTGGCTTGGGTGTTAGATGTGGTGCCTTGTGGAAGCACATCCAGATTCATACAAATAAGCATCCACAAGAGGTTTTCTTCTTTACAGATCTCTCATAATCTAATTCCACATCTTCTCAGCTAATTTCCAGTTTTACTGAAGTCTTTAAGTTTCAAAATTACAGTGATTCACAGGATCATGGCATGGCATCGCATTCATTAGAGCAGGAACAGAAGGCTCTGAAGGTCTTTTTATGAAAGGACAGTAAGTGCAGCAATTACTGGTGAGATCTAAGTGAGGGGTATGTGACCTGGCAATCAGAGGTCTGGAGAAGCTAGAAGTCTTGCATTCCCATCCAGTTGATTGGAAATAACAGTAAAGAACTCTAAGATTCTTACTATGATTCTATTTTAATACCACTGAACAATTCTTGAAACTAGGAAGGATGTTGGTCAGGAACAAAAACCTAAAAAGAAAAATGAGTGATGAGGTGTTGATGAAAGGAAGAGAGGATGCACCAGACTTCATTAAGGCTATTTCTTGAGCAAGCGCTCTTGGTAGGTACCCTGCACGGTTCAGCTCTGGGGAATACAACATTTCTGTGCTGCCCTTAGAGAAGCAAAACACCTCTGACCAAATGCGTCTCTTGGTTGTACAGTGGCCAGTATATATGGACTTTTCCTTCATTCAAAGCTTCAACAAATTTGCCATAAGAGAACCTCACTACGCAGGTACTCACTTTCTTTATGAATCGCATGCCTTGGACTTCTGTATTATTTGTGAATCTAAATATCAGATAGGAAGGAAATCATGTCCCTATCTGTGAAAATCAGAATTTGTTCACATTTCTTTCCATAATCAGGGGAAAACCCTTTTATAATTTATGATATGGTTCACTTCAGTGTTCTCATACAGTGATAAGCCTCATGTGAACTTGAATAATCCATAGCTGAAACTTGTATTTCCCAACTCATTACCATTTTTATGGCTGTTAAGAACTGTTACACAGCTAATATTAATCTTAATGAAAATTGTCCAGAACTACTCATGTCACATTGGTTTATTATTATGTGGCAGGTATATACTTGTGATTTAATGTGAAACATTGGTGTGACTAATGAAACCTAAAAAAAAATAATAAAAAAAAAAAGGCTCTGGTCAGGTATATTCTGTAGTATATAAATGAGTTGTGAGCAAATAATTGAGAAAAATTTAATATTTGAGAGAATCAGGTACTCAGTAAACTGAGGTTATTGGAAGTATCCCTGCATGACTTCAGGTTGTTATCCAGAGGTTGTTGCTTTCTACTGTGCTTTTTTTTTTAACGGTAGCAGCTGTCTTCTAGACTGTAACGCTTGCATCTAATAGTCAGTGCAGACTCCTAGTCTTCAAATAGCATTCCCTATATCCAAGAATGTAACCAATGCTCACCTTCAGTTATGACTGTTGGAACTATTTTGGCAAAGAGAAGGCAAACAGGATTGTGAAGGTCACAATAAATTAAAAATTAATTAATGTGATTTTCTGTGATCTTAATACAAGTTTCTTTTTCCCAGTGAAAACAGTAAATTCAAATGCCTATTTCTCCATAAGGAAAAAAATGTTAATGTAATTAATGTGCTGCATAATTAAGAAAAATACCTTTAAATTCAGTATTTCAAGGTTTATTCTACACAATGTACAGTTAGATTGTCAGCACTAAAGAGAAAAGAGTACAAGAAAAACTTTATTAGGGTTGAAACGGTGTCTACTGAAGCCAATGCAATCCTTCCATTGACTTCAAGGGCCTTTGTCTGGATCTTGCATGAGCATGCAAAATCCACCTAATTTATTTTCTCTGTTGGATATTTTGAAACAATCTCTGAGAAAAAAATCCTTAGCATTCTGCAAGGGCACCGGCTGCCTTAACTGTAAGCCAATGAATTTTAGCAATACTCATGGAAATATTGGCTCACCACATCCACACTGAGACAATCATACCTTGTGACCCATGGAGTTTTATTGTCAGTAGGCTGTAAGCATTACCACCACCCCAGTGGAGGCTCATTATGGGCTGCGGGTCTAGGTGTGGTTTATAGGAAGCTGCTCAGTTGCTGTTCCTGACTTGAAGGGTGGAGAAAGCCCTCTTTGCTCCCTGCAGAACTTGCTTAAACATAAAGGATCATAGGAAAAATTCAGGTTGGAAAAGACCTCAGGAGGTCTCTAGTCCAACATTCTGCTTAAAGCATGATCAGCTATGACATCAGATTAGGCTTCCCAGGGATTTATGTAGTCATGTCTTGAAAAACTCCAGGGTTGATGGCCACACCATGCCTCTGGGCAGCCTGTTCCACTGCTTGTCTGTCCCCACAGTGAAAGTTTTCCTTTATATCTAATCTGAACCTCTCTCGTTTCAATTTACACCCCTTGTTCATACACTAGATTCTGTCTTTTGAATGAAAGTGAGTCCATGTCTTCAGTTTATTCAAACAAATGAAGTTAAGAGCTGCTTTTAAAAATCTAAGACTTCATTTCATGAGTCTGGATACAACTGAGTTTTCTCTGTAAGTTACCTTTGGTTAATGAAGGTTTGAAACCTCAACGATCTTCATTTGGAGAAAACCAATCATCATTAAAAAGTGGAAATACTCCTAATAAGCCATGCTGGTAAAACTGCTATCAGCTTAAATGCTCATAGATGTTACTGTGGGATTTTAGGAGCTCAAGAGAATGGAAATGTGATAATAAGTTAAATCCTGCTCTGAGCCAGCAAGGCAAAGAGTGAAATCCATCATACGTAAAGTTGAAAGAACGCACTTTGGGTTTTTCCTGATGCCAAATAAAGGGTTAGAGGTTATTACACATGTGAATTCAGAGCCATCCAGAACTGTTATAACTGAAGTATTTCCTCTGATAATACTAAAAAGCAGCTTAGACTGGCAAATAACAGCTGCCCCTGTGTTGGAAACACATGAACCCTTTTGATGAAATAAGGAAAAAATATTGGCAAAAGCAAAAATCACAAATTTAAACATGGCAGAAACCAAGCCTGTGGTGTTTTCATGTTTGCTGTAAAATATGAAAGCAGAATAGAACAGAAGGGCAGTGTTAGTTTTTCAGTTCTCCCAGATTTAAGGAAAAGCACAGATCTTGTGTTTGGCATTATTATTGATGCGATTCAAAAATGTGAAGGGAAGACAGCATCTGTACTTGCTGCAGAAGTGCTTTCCTACATCAGTTAGATTAATCTTAGCTGGAGGAACTCTAGCTGGTGGTTCTGTTATTCACATCAATGGCTAAATCCTTGTTTAAGCCTCTGAAGCATTTTTACGCAGTTATGTCTTGTAGTAATGGACTTGAGTTTAACTCTGAGTTGTATAAATAAAACCCTGTTTGCTTAGTTCACTTCAGTTTTCTGAAATATGAACCTGGTTTTCATGTTCCAAAAGCAAATAGAAGAGTTCTATTGACCATCTAGGTGCTATTTATTATTTTATATGCCTGTTACATTACATCTTACAAATCTCTTCTGTTAACTGAACAGCCCTAATCTATTTGTTCTTTACTCTCAGGGAAATTTTCTGTTCAGTCTTCCCCAGATCTTTTCTTTTTTGACTGCTTTCTTTCAGGTGCTATGAAATCAGGTAACCCAAAGGACCTACCTTTGGTTTAAATTGCAGCATAATGTCCTTTTTTCATATTCTTCTGCAACCTACTTAGAATTAGGTGTCATCAATGTGAAGTGGTATTCAGTGAACCAGCCATTACATTTTTTCCTTGAGAAAAACTGGGCAATTCATGGTTGACTTCACCAACCACACACCTTTCATTTCTAAATCAGTGTCTCAAGTCCAGTCGATATCAGTAGAGATCAGAAGTTACAATGTCCTGGTTGCTAATTGGTAGCAGCGCATGTGAAACTTTTTTGGAGATTGTTCTGGATTTTGAGCTTTAGAGCAAATGGCACCACCACGTTTTTCAGTCTTCTTTTCTATGACTCTTTGACCTACATAAGGGACATAAAAGTGTGACCTCTGGAAGGTTATTTATGGTTATTAATCCCAATGATTAATTCAGATTGTCCCCTTCTGATGTACGTATATAATTTGTGTCTATAGTTCATTTTATCTGGTGCTGGCAATATGATCACTTAGTTTTGCTCACTCGTACTGAGATGTCTCAGAGTCCTCTTCAAGTGAAATACTCTTCATGCTTTTACCACTTCACATAGCTAATAAATACTGTGTTACACCTCTCCACTACTGAACTGCAGAGCATTTCAATTTTAACCTCCTTTTGTGCTGAAGATAAGCTATTTATTCCTACTGTTTTCTTAATGAGGATTCAAGCCCCATGACAGAATTTAACATGCGGAAGCTCTGACTAGCTTCCAGCTGCAGTGGACTATGCCAAAGACTCACTAAATTCTACGTATACAGTCCTCTCCCAGGTCTCTTCAATCTTCCATGAACTTGCCTGTAGCCAAAAGGAGGGTGAATAAGAATAGTGGACTTTGAACTTGGATACATTATTTTTCATAGACTCACAGGCTAATTTGGCCTGGAAGGGACCTCCAGAGGCCTCCAGTCTAATATTCTGCCCAAATCAGGGTCAGCCTTAAGATCAGACCAGGTTGCCTGGGGTTTATCCACTCTGGTCTTGAAAACCTCCAAGGATGAAGACTGCACAACCTCTCCGCTTCTTAATTTAGAAATCTGCTTCTACCCCACTTAGTAACACCAGAAAGAAGCATTGATGGAAGTGGTAATTAAACCTGCAGGTAAGTGAGCCTGAGTCCTTTATAATCATTGTGCACCTTTCCAGTGAGTTTCAGGGACTCTGACTGGCACATACAGTGAACATGGGTTAAGCCACGGTCATGATTTTCCTCCATGCAGAGGGAATATCTTCAAGCACTGGATGCCCACTTGGCCTAGATATTACAGAAGATACAAATAGATTATTAATCATTCTTTCCCATTTGGAAATTATATGCAGCACCTTCTTACTGTACTTTCATCCTTCAGGAAGTTTTAGTTTGATGTTTGTAGCTAAAGCAATTGAAGAAAGCTAGAAATGGTTTCACAGGCAGTATCACAAGTGGCAATTAAACTGCAATTTTTCCAATTTTTTTCTCATTTGTCCACACCTCTGGGTTTCTTGGGCCAGCTGTTACATTAGTTATGCCTGGTCCTGTCACTAAGGAAAGCTTTGAAGGTTTCTCTACTCCTGTTTTTATGTTGCTCTGATTTTTCTGTGTATAAAAAGAGTTGGAGTAGCACTGGTACAGACTGAGAAAATCATGTTTATGAAATCAGTATCAAGGACGCTGCCACAGTTCTGCTGGTCATTGCTCGCTGAATGCTTAGAGGGCAGCCCAGGGCTCTTCTGAATCCAAACTGTGAGTAAGTTTTCTCCCTGCAAAATTCCTTCAATTTATTTCATGAGCTGGTTCAAGATACTTGGATTACGAAATGAGTGTTTCAATCCATTCTCTTAGCTAGGGATATGCATAACAAGACATCCCTGAAGCTAAGGTGCTGAATTTCACACCTTGTTGTTTGAACATGCATGCTAAGGGTAAAAATGTTTTCTGAAAAACCGATGTGTAGCTAAAACAGAATTTCACTTACTTAACGTGTTTGAATTACTACTTACACAGTGTTTTTACTATTTAAATGAATTTAAATGGAGTATTTACTTAAAGGAACTAGCTGTCTTTTGTATAATAGCTGCCAGAAGCCCATTCTGAATATATCTGGTAACTTTAATTGCAATGCTCCTAGACCTGCCAGGTCTTCCCATTGACTGTGTTGAATCACAGAATCACAGAATGGCAAGGGTTGGAAGGGATCTCCAGAGATCACCCAGTCCAACCCCACTGCTAAAACAGGTTCTCCTAGAGCATGTTACACAGGACTTCGTCCGGGCGGGCTTTGAATATCTCCAGAGAAGGAGACTCCACAACCCCCGTGGGCAGCCTGTTCCAGTGCTTGGTCACCCTCAAAGTAAAGAAGTTTTTCCTTGTATTCAACTGAAACCTCTTATGTTTCAGTTTGTGCCCATGGCCCCTTGTCCTGTCGCTGGGCACCTCTGAGAAGAGTCTGGCTCCATCCTTGTGACATCTACCTTTAAGATATTTGTATGTGTTGACGAGGTCCCCTCTCAGTCTTCTCTTCTTCAGGCTGAACAAGCCCAACTCTCTCAGTCTTTCCTCATAGGGGAGGTGCTCCAGTCCCTTTATCATCCTTGTTGCTCTCCTCTGAACTCTTTCTAGGAGCCCCCACCCTGTGGCCGCAAGCAGCGGTCAGTGCAAGGGTGGAGCAGTGGCCTTGCTCCTCTGCAGTCCATGGCGCTTTCAGAAGCTGCCCCTGGAGAGGAGAGCTTTTAGTGTTGTGCTGTAAACTGGGGATAACCACATCACAGAGTGCTGCTGGAAGCCACTCTTTACTGTGACCTGTCACTTTTTGCTTTCTCACCTGCCATGTGAATCTAGGCATCACGCACATCTCCAGGTATGTCATCCCAAAACAGCAGCATCTTACTTAAGAAACTTGTTCACCTTCTGGCTTATGTTATCCCATGGATTTTCTCACTGTAAAAGCAGTCTGAAATAGCCTATTTTGAGATTTGAGGCACATTTATGAGTCTCTCAAGTTGCCTCAGGGACTGAGGGGTTGGGCTGCTCTGCACAAGGCGGTCCCCCAGCCACAGTCCTGCCCCGGAGCAGAACGAGAAGTCTGCAGAGCCCACAGTGGGGAAGATCCCTTAGATGGGAAAGGCTTTATGGGCTGTGCATATCTGTATCAAGTATCAGCCGCTGCCTGAATTAGTCACAGAAAGATAAGCACAGACCTAATTTTACCACTCAGCTTTCTGAACATTACAGATGCAACTGCATGAAGAATATATTTGATGATACATACAGTTGTCAAGTGGATTTGTCTTTTCTGGTGGCAATAAAAATGTATAAAAAAGTCTATTTAATGGTGCATTGTCATAGCAGATATTCAACTTATTTAAACTCACCTTCTTAAAAAAAAGATAGAAAAGACACAGTCTTGTAATGAGCAATCCCTGGATGCTGCATTTTTATCCACGTGGCAGTAGCTCATAAAGCTGAATTTCTCCTTTTGATCAGATTTATTCTTGGTGAAGGACTAATGATTGTACCATTCCAATTCTTAACTTTTATTTTCTTGAACTGGGGAGAAGTTTGGAGTGATGTTGAATGTATCACTGATTTTAGGAAGCCACAGAAAGGCCCTAATGTATTTGGGTGTGACCCCAATCTTTTCCCCACATCAGAAGTGCAGAGTCAGATTGTGCTTTTTAAACTTTGTGGAGACAAAGTTTAAAATATTTAATTCAACAACAGTCAAAACTATGACGTGCTTATTTCTGCTGAAAGTCATTGCTGTATTTTCAAGTTGTGGATCAACCACAAAGACTATTGAACATGAAATCACAATTCCAACTCTTATCAGAAAACCACTACCAAAACCAAAATCTTGTTTTGTCACTAGTAAATATATTTGATACCAGCTGAACAGTAGCTCTTCCAAAAATTGTCTTATCAATTGAGAGATCAGATATAACATTACATATAAAAATGTATTGAATTTCCTACCATAATACAACCAAAGAGAAGTTTTATAATACAAGCAAAGTTATTTAATCCTACAGTTTGCCTGTAACTTACAACTTCACCCATATGAAATCAGGGAAGGAGATTGTTTGATATGGTAAATGATATGACAAGTGACTACAGGGGAGAGGAAAGACAAGTCAGAGTTTGGGGGTTTGTGGATGACGTGGGCTCTAGGAGAGCCTTCCCCTTATATTACACATATAGCTGGAACTGCTACCGAATCAGGCAATTATAGATAGCCTGTAAGTTGTGCAGAAGAAATACAGGATTTCACACTGAAATATTGGTATAATTTTAAATTTCCATTCCAGTTGGTAGTTCATAGTGAGATCCTTTTCCTCACACAGACATATACACATCCTACATTATTTCCAAATGTGCAGGGAATGATCCAAAATAATTTCTTATTTATCCTATGTTTCCCCAGCTGCTGCTACACAGATGTATGTATACATAATCAGGTATATACATTATATACATAATCTTAGTGTACTTCATAATTTCATATGATTCTCAGGAAAGGCCAGAAAATGTGGAATTCAGAATACTAAGCTGTAAACCTCCTTCTTTTGTCAACAAAAGGGTCAAGTTTGGGTGATGACTGAGCTCATATCATGCAAGCAATATATATATTATGATTGCTATTGCTATGTTATTCCTGTATGATGTTTCCTTTAGAAGTCATTCTCTAATTTAAAAAACAAAAAAAGGTGTTCTGGTACAAGACATTTTTCTTTTGAACATTTTGCTTTTTCCTTATTTCATTTACAGGCATGCTGGACAAAGCTTGTTAGTGAAATCTAAGTATGTATTAATACGTATTTCAGTCAGGATAGAATTTTCTGAGAAATGTTTAAATTAGAATAATCAAGTCATCCCTTGGCTAAAAAAGAATTATGGAGGCGGAAGTTCTTTGGGGTTCATTTGCAGACTCATTCAACAGCTTATTTTGACAGTTTACTGTGCCTTCTCTTTTGAGAGCAGTGGAAAATTCAGCCCAAGGGGCAAATGTTTTGCTCAAGGTGGACTGATACATCTCCCACTCTGGCAACACCACACCAAGAACATGACTTCAAAATTGCATGAACGGCAAGTTGCCAGTGAAAAGGCAGTGCCACACAGCACTGCCACATCATACTCACCGAGACACAGGGTGAGCCAAAGCAGGGACCGATCCTGGCTGGCAAAGGGAAGAGATGAGTTTCCCCCAGAGCAGTTCCGCACCTTGAGCAATGGCGCTGGACCAAGAAAGAGAGTGGGAATGCCTGACAATGGTTGGGAAAAGCTGTCTCCATCCCTCCTGGCAGCAGCATGAATGTAGGTCCATGGCAAACAATCCTGAAAGTGCAGCTCTCTAGGGCAATGTTGTTCCCTTGTGCTAAGAAGGGCAGAGTTGAGCTGATGCTTCAGCACATGATGATGTCCACCATCCCTTATCCCCGCTCCTTTCCCCAGCATGCTACCTGCCATTACAGACAGCCAAGTGGGGATTTGGGGGCTAAAAGGAGAGCTGCTAGGCTTACCCAGTTAGCATAAGATAGCTAGCAGGACTCTACAATATGAGAGTGATCATGCATGTGAACATGGCAAATTAGTGGGGTCTGGCAGAAAGCGTAGATCACTGATGTTTCCAATTAAATGATTTCTTGGGTCTGTCAAATGCAGAGTCCCTGAGGCAATCAGGCACCTTCTAGATGAAAATCTTCCATCTCATCATTCCCGCTGCTATAAAGAATAAAGTCCATAATCTTGAAAACCAAATCCATGTCAATGCTAAACATATGAAAACAAAACCACATGAAATGGAAACCTTGAGAGTCTCTTTAGTATGCATGTTTTCTTGGGGCAGTAAAAAGATGTAGATAAAAATAATTTCCCTTTGTGTATGGTATGGTTTTCCTTGGGTTTGTAATGATTTAAGTGACTTGGCCCTCATACCCAGATGGGGAAATCAGGTTGCGGGTTTTCTTCGGCTATGAAATGTAATGCATTCCTTTCCTTATTTTACAGGGACATCAAACCTGACAACATACTCCTGGATGAGCATGGTAAGTGAATATTGACTGCTTTCTCTCAGATATCTCTAATTCGTGAGATCTCAGTGACATGCTCATGACATGCTTTGTAGATCAGCCTCAGATGTTGGATTCCCATCTAAATCTGGACTTTCTCTGTCCCTCTGTCCACCTTGTGGATTTTGTAATTTGTGCCTTCTGTAATATTTAAAAAAAAAAAAAAAATTATTTGACACTTGCAAGACCTGAAAAGGAAGGAGTTTGATGTGAATTGGGAACACCAGGGACACCTGATAAAAAGAAGTTACTATTTTATTAACGGGATTACTGTAAATGACCATAAGACCTTTTTAGGGACCTACCAGTAGAACAGTACCAAGCATTTATTTTCTCTTCTAAAACACCTGAAGGGCTAAGAAATTTTATATAGCAAATTGTTTCTCATGCACATATCTGAAATTACTTCCCTAAACTTAGATACGGAATTTGGAAATTTGCCTCTAAGTCTGCAAAAATTTTATGGCTCTATGTGTAGTTCTGGCTTTAATGATTAATAATGCTAAATAATATTGGACTTTTAAGCCATGTAGAACTTCAGAAATTTAATGTTTCAGACCCATAAGTGCTAATGTTCCCTAGACACTAATATCAGCAAATAAGCATGAAATAGCAATCTCTTGTCTTTAAGTCTTGGGTGAATTAAAGATGTCAAAGGCAACATGAAAAGACTAGGAGTGTGTTAAATCTCTGATTGACAGCCTTTGAAGTACGGTTTGCCCTTATCTCTCCTTGTCCCTCATCAAGGTCAATTACTGCACAAAATCAGCCTCTTGCGAGAGCTTTCCTACGCGGGCTCAAATAATGCAGAGAAGCAGCTACCCCAGAGTGAGTGCTATGCTGCAGAATGAAGGGCTTTTGGTGATCATAAGCTTTTCAGTAACAAAGTTAACGATAACCAGCTCGGAAATTTTGGGTGGATAGCCCCTTTTCTGCAAAGCAGCGGAATACTGCTCCCTCATAGCACACCTGCAGACAAGTGGTGAAACAACCGTGCTTCTCCAGACTTGCAGATAGACCTTGGTTGGCAGAATTAATCAGCTCATGGATCTTTGGTTTACAGACATGTTATGTGGTTGGGATATGTCATTCTCTCACCTGAATACAGGTCCACACACTTCGACTCACTAAATGAGGTTACATCGGTAGGATGGGTGTCTCCTACCATGCTCGTCACCACAGACTTTCTTTACAGATAACTGAAAGACAGACATGGATTAGATCATCTGATCTAGTTTGGATGGCTGCACTATACACCGGTATCTACTTCTCTTTGGTGTCTAATACCTAGAAGTTTTGAGTAAAGATGTAGATATCCAGTTTATAGATGTACGTTTTGCAAGATGAATGCTATCCTTGAAGGCCATAAAAGCTTTGATTAAGCTGCAACATAGTAACATCATTTTTACAGAATCATCAGATGTCACTTAATGGAAAAATGTGCTAAATATATGCAACATAAATACGCTAGGCTGTAGAGGAAGCATAACAAATTCACCTAATATACGTCTAACCAGGTGCACAGGAAGGAACTTTATTTTAGCCTGCGGCCTCTAAGATGGCACAACAGTTTCCTATATGCTTGGCTTTACCCCTGGGCCTTTCTTATAGTTCATTAAACAAACTGCGCTTACGCGAAGTATTATGGAATTGCGTATGCACAACATTTAGGACTGAGGGTTTGTCTCAGTGAGTTAGATTGCTTTGACCTCACTGAAAAAACCTGTTTTGGCTGAAGTCAAAGTGAAGTGTTAGGCCCTTGCCCTTGCCTTACGTCTTCAAGCAGTTAAACTGACTGACTTTCATAACATATACCAAGATTGTAGATTAGAGATATTTCTGCTCATTAAAACTAGTTTCACAACAGTTTATCTGTATGGCTTAGGGAATATATCACAGGAATACAGAAGCAGTGAAAACAGGAGACTTTTCTTAACCCATAAAAATGATCAACCTAATTTGCAAAGAAAAAAACTTCAAAAATGTATACAACATATTCAAAATCATTCTGGCAGAGGAAGCCTGAATTTTTGCATATACTTTTCAGCAAAGCCACATCTCAGCTCTGCTGAGCACAGGTTCTGATGCATCAGTGGAAACAAATGTTTGATGATCACAAGAAGTGTAATGTTATGTGAGAATGGGGTAATCAGCTGCTTAAAATAGAGTTCAGCCCCTACCAGAAGACGACTGCCTGGTCTTCTGGAGAGATTCTTCATCCCGTAGGAGAGTCTCATCTGAGGAGAGACAGCAGGGATATTTTCAGGTTTCACTCTCTGAACCAGAATCAGACCTCTCTAAGGAAGTGACTGCTGTCCATGAAGCTCTCTTGTTACGTTTCCCTCTCAGCATTCCCAGAAAGCTCTTCCTCTTACAGTTAACACTAATCTCTAAATATAGGAGCAGTGCTCTGTTCTGCTAACATGCAGCTGAAACAGAATTATTCCGGTGATAGCTGAAGGGACTACCTGACGGTTCAGGAGAGCTGTTATTATTGTATTGTACAGAGAAAAGCATTATAGAATACTCTTAATAACAGTATTCTGCTTCCTGCACTATTCCTTTCATATTAATGGCTTAGGACAATATAACTGAAATAATAGTGATCACAACTGAAAGCTGGCAAGTCTGGTCCATGTTGTATTTTTTTCTGAAATGTCAAAGAAATTAAAGGTGTCCTTAAATCGTTCCACGATTTATTAGCTATGATGTCTAAGGAGATGTGGAATGCCTAAAATACAGAAAAACAAGCAGTAGCAAACAGATCAGTACATTGCCTTTTTTCAGAGACGATAACATCATTTCTACAGCTATTTGGTAGCACCATTGATATTATCATTTCTGATCATTCTGCAGAAATTATGAGGCTCTACTTTGGCACCCAGGTTTTGCATTGACCAGTGCCCATGCTGTTATTACACTCTGCCTTCAGGGAATTTGCAAGGGTTTGATTTCCTCTAAGTTTTTCAGGACATCATTTCATAAGACCCAGCAAGGTCGCTGCTTGCTTTACTGAGGAAGAACTCCCTGGTGGGTCAGACCCAAGACCTTGGTTGGTATTCTGTCACAGCCAGTAGCATGAGAAGCTATTCATGGAGCATGCCCTTTGCCACTTCTAGTCATCGAACGGTTCAGTGCTCCCTATCACCCACCTTTTTTGTATTAGGATATTAGAATATCTCTGTATATTCCCCTTTAAAATCTGGATGAACCTTTGTCAATGAGTTCGTCCCTGCCTCTTTGAAGCTGCTGCTGATATTGGCCTCTACAACCTCCTGAAGCAACGTTGTAGAAATTCACCATCCTTCATGAAAGAAAAGTGTTTTCTTTCATCTGATTTAAAACATTCTCCTTTCAAAAAAACATCTACTTCCAGAATGGCAGGATTTGGTAAATACTAGCTTACAATCACAATCTTCATGACATTCAAAAACCCATTCAGTGCTCTCCTGTCTCAGCTGAAGAACCTCAGCCTTTTTCATTTCTCCTCATAAGGCACCGCTCCATTCCCTTTGCCCCTCTCTGTTGCCATAGATAGTGATATGGATACGCAGGCTTTCAGTTTCAGAGCAGAATGGCAACCACACTGGATCAAAGACCCATCTAATTGAGTTTCTTATCTCCAAGAGTTGCCAAAAAGTGAATGACAGAGCAGGATATAAAACGAGGAAGGATTTTGTGGTACTTGCCCCACATATTCACTCGACCTCCATCTTCAAGTATTTCCTGAGCTGGATATGGTTTCCATGCATTTAATAACTTTCAGTGGTCTTTTCTGTGGTCTTTTCTGGTGCTTCCTTGAGTGGACAAAATTTTTAGCATCCTTAAAGTCTTGTGGCAAAGTGTTCCTTAACTTAAACACAGATTATGTGAAGGCTCGCTATCTGTTTGTTCATTTTGAAGGTGCTATCTGCTAATTAAACTGAATGCCTCCTACTTCTGGAGTTGGAACTGCTTCCTTGTGGTTCCTTCCATACGAAATCACAGGCCTAATATTTCACTCTTAGCCTTAACAGGTCTAATTATGTTTTATTAGGTTTGGGGTTTTTTTTACAATGGACTTTTGCATGTTAGTGATAATTTTACTCAGTAATTATTTCTCTTATGAGAGAGCAAGGCATATTCAAGCTGCCATTTGTATGTGCCTCTTTATATGTGATTATATTGCTTTATGATCACCAAGGTTTTCCTTAAACCTCTATTTCCTTGATTACATGAAAATCTCAGCTCTCACTTGAAAATTAACAGCAAAATTGAAAAATGCAGCCAATGAGAAATCCTGGTCTTAAATCCAAAAATAGGATGAAAAACCCACCCATAAATTCAGTATTTAGAACCCTGATGTTAACTTCTGAACAACAGAACTGGCAACGTTATTACTCTATAGTGATGTCCAGGAGATATAAAGTGTCCACTAAAGATGTACCTGGTGGGACTGCATTAGGGCTGGTCCTCATCATAACCCGCAGACAGTTTTCAAGGACTGTGTCTCATTTAACCCTCTGATGTTGATTAACAAGATGAGTGTCCTGAGCGTAATTCATTCACGTGAAGCTATCTACACTTTGAAAATATATTTGAAACTTTTGCATGCCTACATGGCCATGAAACAGCCTGCCCTTTTGAAATGCACAGCCCCGCTGAACCCCTCTACAGCAGCGCAATAAGGTTTCTAATCATCTCCCTGATGGGAAGTGGCAGACTGCCAAGTCAGGCCAAGTTCAAGTGCATACGAGCTTACGCTCTTGTACGTAGTACAGATGAACCCAGAGAGACACTTTTCAAATTGTTCATAGGGTTTGACCTTCTGAGGGCAAACCAGAATCTGAATTTACTCTAAAAATGTTACTGTGTTGAGATTTCCCATCAGCTCTGATGTGCGCTGAGCCGGTGGCATTAACTCCAGTCTGGAATTTCTTCTCTTTGCCCTCACATTCACCCCTTCGGTTTCAGACTCTGAAAAATTCAATGAGGTTTGAAGTCGTGTACATTTTCCTCTGCTAAATGTTAGCCAGCCAGCCTCAGCCACCTTGCAGGATTCATATTAATATCATTATGATTTGTTCTGATTTAACAAAAAATAAATAACGGTCCAAACAAAGATCATTTGCTGTTTACCTCAGGCACTGGGATTCAGGCCATGTGAAAGAGAGAGGCATAAAAGCCACACCTTTTTTCTTTTTTTTTAATTGATTGGAAACAGAAGTGCTGAGGTACCAACAGGCTGACTCCTGTTCTTACCTCTGGTGTCAGAGTGGTTCCAAAGAATGTTTATTAACATGGTGATAGGCGCTTTATATATATAAATATTATATATAATTATATACTATCTCTATATAAAATATATAAATATATATATATATAAATACGAAGCACATGCATAAGGCTTCTCGGAGTCATACACTGCACTGGAGGTATTAACTCACAACTTTTCCCAGTTAGAGCCTTAACTGGAAGCTGCTTGGAGGAATGCAATTTTTGAAACAATTTCCACTGAGGTACTTTCTGCTTACAATGTACATGTTGGTGTAAGTGAAGTCTGTGCACTCTGGGATGATTTGAAAAATCCACTCTTCGGAGAGCCGGAGGAATGCGGCCATTTGCCTTCTCTTCCCTTCTCTCCTCCATCATCTTATTATCACATGGGGTCATGCAGCCTTGGGCATTAAGCAATGAGCTCCTTCCCTGTGATACTTGAATTTAGGTAGGTACTGCTGAATTTGTTGTCCGCTGCTCTGCTTCACAGCTCCTAAAAGCGAAACCCAAGGGGCATTGACACATTGCTTTGTCCAATGTTGTACCTGAGAGGGGAGCCAGGGTACGGGCTTGGGTTTGACATTTAGTTGTTCACAATAATATCCAGAAAGTACAAGGTGTGAAGGTCAGATGGGAAAAAGTCCCCCTGAACTGAAATTTTGGAAACAGTATGAAGTAGCCAGTACCACGGCATATTTACCACAGCAATAGCTACCTTTCCTTTTCCTATATGCAACAGTAGAAGATTTATTAGAGGCTGATTAGAAAGACTCCTATAGAGAATTGGGATCTAACTGCCTCTTGAAATACTCACTCCAGGAATAAAAAACTTAACCCCACCCTCAAAAAACCAAGTCACTAGGCTTAAAAGAGTTGAAAGGGTTTGGTGGGGTGCGCAGGCAGGCAGAGCTCTGCCTCGCCATCCCTCCAGCCCTCCTCCGCTGCCGGCGGGTGCAGGGAATTCATTCCCCACCACCCCCTGCTCTGGCTCAGCCCCAGACAGAGCCTCCCTCCACGCCCCAGGCTCCCACCGAGCCCTGCCATCCGCACGCCTTAGGGCCACACTTCTCT
>NW_009259117.1:938531-969788 GCF_000687185.1 Egretta garzetta | reverse complement strand
AGCGGTACCGAGGCGCCTCTGCTGCGTGCTGCTCCGTGTACAGGAGCTGCCCCTGGCCGCTGGATCGGCAGCAGGATGCAGAGGAGCTACGCAGAACCTGTCCTCCCAATCCATCCCGTGCCTCGCAGAAAGGCATTTTTAGCAAAACCCATCAACCGGTGTGTGCAACACTTCACGTGTGCTACTTTGTTAAATGAGAAGAAATCTAATAAAAGGGAGAGGAAACAATGCACGGCAGGAGGGGCGATTTTCATTGCAAAACAACTGTTTGGATCGGTCTGACCGGATATTACGCGACAAGTGTTTTGCAACAGGCTGTCCTGCCAGCACGCGAATCGGGAGCATCACTTACAATGCTGCCATTTAAATGACAGAACTTCATATTTATCTGTCAAAAAAAGAGAAAGCATTAGCCTGCCGAGATCCTTGCAGCTTTTCATTCTTTGGCGCACACGGAATCGCTTCAAACTACTGCCATGAGGCGGCTGCATGTGGTTCACCTATCTTTTTCAAGAAGCCTTCTGCCATGGTGTTTTATTATTGCAGAAACAAACTGCAAACATGTTACGGTCCGTCCGGCAGGAAGGGGGAAAACCTCCCTGCAATCTGGTGGCAGGCTGGGCTGGGCTGGGAACACCAGGTCTCCTTCTGGCAGCCTAACACCCCCCAGCCCTTAAAAAGCGATCGCTTTCATGTGCTCGCAGTTTTGTCTGCTGTGTGCAGGTGTCTTTCTGGGCTGGGTGTCTTAGGAGGAAAGCGTCCATAAAATGGAAGCAGCTGTTTTGAGAAAACTGCAGAAAGCATGCAAACCATTCCATTGAAAACTTCTACTGCGTTCGGAGAAATAGCTTTAAATTTGGTGGTGGGACATGCCACCTTCCTTTTTCTCGTCAAAACCAGCTCAGATCAGGCTAAATTAGGGGACTCTGGGGATTTCAGTTCACACGTGGTGGCTGCAGACTTGTTAGAGGTTGGGAGGTGCCTTCCCTGGGGACTCTGAGCAGGATCTGGGTTAGACTGTCGGAGCAGCGTAAGCGTTTGTTGAGACTGCTGTTCCTCGGTCGGGCACTGCCGTAGCATTCAGCATCAGGCATTTGGTACACTCTTTTCATCTTTGGCAGCAGACACGATAACAACCGTCCTCGCTTAATAACTGCATCATGCCCAAAGCCTGCTCCATTCTGTGGACTGAATGAGGTTGAGATCTTGAGCAAAAGAAAAATCACAGGAACCTGTCATTCAAGAGTCTAGTTCAACACACAATGTATTAATCCTGATCCGAGCACAGGGCTCAGCCGTGGAGGGGAGCACCTTTCCCTGTACTCTGCCCTCCACAATGGCATTGCCAGATGTAATCACAGACAAAAGAATGTCTGCATCACTCCACAGTATAAAACTAATCCTGAAGTGGAAGATGCAAAACCTAACAGCAGACTTATCAAATTAAAAGTCTGCAGATACATTTTCAGGCTGGGTTTGCATTCAGTTTACCTGCCTGCAGCAAGCCAGGATTAACAACTCTTGCTTCGCTATGACGGAGCAATTTAACCTATCCTTGTTTTAAACCACCCCAGGAAAAAAGTCATGACAGCAGGCTTGGGCCATCCACCCCGATTAGTTTGGTTTAAATCAGCTGTCTGGCTGGTCAGGCAGCAGGTCCGCCGGCTGGCTTGCCTCACATCTTTCATCTTGCAACCTGCTGTCAAATGAGTGATCATTTGGGACCTGCTGCTGTTACATACACACTCTTCTGCTACCGTGGATCTAATTTTATACTTACTGCACGATAAAAATACCCTTTTTCTTCTCGGCTCCCTTTTTGCCCTGAGGAGACTCAGAAAAAGCCAGGCTGATGGTACCCTGGAGTGGATATGTGTGTGGTTTAGCCCCAACCAGCAGCCAAGCACCACCCAGCCACTCGCTCACCCTCCCCCCCGGCAGGATGGGGGAGAGAATCGGAAGGGCAAAAGTAAGAAAACTCATGGGTTGAGAAAAGAGCAGTTTAATAATTGAAATAAAATAATAATAATAATCTGTAATGAAAAGGAAAACAATGAGAGAGAGAGAGAAACAAAACCCAGGAAAAACAAGCGATGCAACTGCTCACCACCTGATGACCAATTCCCAGCCCATCCCTTAGCAGCGATCGCTGCCCCCTGGCCAACTCCCCCAGTTTCCATACTGAGCATGACGTCCTATGGTCTGGAATAGCCCTTGGGCCAGTTGGGGTCAGCTGTCCTGGCTGTGCCCCCTCCCAGCTCCTTGTGCCCCTGGCAGAGCAGGGGAAGCTGAAAAGTCCCTGACTGGTGTAAGCACTGCTGAGCAACAACTAAACCATCAGGGTGTTATCAGCATTCTTCTCATCCTAACTCCAAAAAACAGCACTATGGCAGCTACCAGGAAGAAAATGAACTCTATCCCAGCTGAAACCAGGATAAGGTGATAGCAGACAGGCGTCACGAGTACCTGAGAGCTCAAGGGGTGGCTCTAGCCCGAGACAAGGAGAGCTAGGTTTCACATGTAGCTTCACAAAATTCGGCGCTGTTCCTGCACATTACTGCTCTAGAAGAGAGTTAATGCCCCTAACATTCACAGTGTGAGGGGGTTTGGGGTGACCAGCACAAAACATTCTGCACTGTGAGCAGAGAGTGGACACAACCATATAGGAAAAGTATCCCATCGTTTTGCTGCCAATATGATTTTTCTATTTATGAGCAACATTTAATAGTAAGTTTCCATGACTTGTTATGAATATTTCCAATTAAATTTCTTTCCATTACCACTTAAATGTTAAACAAAGGAAGGGATATTTGTATGATGTGCTATTTTAACTTCTTTTTTTTTCTTTGTGTAATTACAGGACATGTTCATATCACTGACTTTAACATAGCAACCATAGTGAAAGGCTCAGAAAAAGCTTCTTCTATGGCTGGCACAAAACCCTATATGGGTAAGTTTTCAAGACCATTTAAAAAATGTAAGAAAGCACACACATTAATGTTGATTAATGGTATATTGCAAGGATTTTAAGTTGTAAAAGCATACAATAAATGTGATTGACTTCTTTTTTTGACAATATAGATGTGTTAGCAATGGAAAACATTGGAGATGGAGGGATTGGGCAGGAGTCTGGTCTTAACACTGCTTTTAGTCAGGTTCTGTTTGGTTTTGGGAAGCAAATTCAGTAGAGTTTCAACTGTATTAACTTGCTGCAAACCCCCACATCTGGAGACAAGGATATGTGATTGTGTCTGCAGCACTGGGGCTGTGATCTAGCAGAGAACACGCCGGTTTAAAAGCACCTAGGCACATCCTGGATCGCTTTGCTATGCTGAGCTCCTCACAAACACATCTATTGGAGTAACATTTTTAAATGTGATGATGACAGCATACATAACAATAGAGTCCTTTCTAAGGTTTCATTAGGTAGTCAATTAAATAACTGGTTTGATGGCTTTACATATTTAATCTTGAAGCGGTTGCACAGTTTTACATTGGAAAGCATAATTATTATGAAAGCAGAAAAAAGCTGAGTACATGCTTAAGGGTCAGTTAGCATTTTAGCATCTGTCTGTCATAGTCCAAATGTGTGTAATGAAGAGATCGCCTGGTGGCTAACGATCAGACGCAGATTAGTTAAAACAGCTGGACGGAAACATATGTGAGTATTCTTTCAACATTTTGCTGAGAGTTAACAGGAAACCTAGTGTCCTTTGGGGCATCTTCCAGCCCATCTGCGCGCCACCTTCTTAGTTCATTAGTGGTCTCTGTTGGCAGGCTTTTCTCACAAAAAAATAACTAGCTTTTAACAACCAGAAGCACCAAAATCTGTAGCCAGTGCCAAGTACCACAATTCTGTATTTTAAGGATAACATTATGAAAAATGACCCCGTCCTTTTGGAATTCCTACCCTCCACCCCCACCCCAAGGAGGAGCAATAACTTGTTCTTTGTGTAGCTGATGTTTGCCAAGAGATAGTACAAAGAAGGGAAGCACTGAGATTCATCTTAGAAAACCTGCCTATTCGATGCAGAGATGTTCAAGTTCAGTCCATCCTGCCTAAACTCTGCTTATGTCCCTTTGCATGGTATTCTCCATTTGCTAGAAAATTCTGGACTCCTTATATTTTGTAGGAAAATACTGATCTCTGGGACAGATACATCCCTATAGCCCTGCTGTTTTGCAATCATTCATCAGATTGACATCATGGCAAATATTTCTCTGACCTAAGCCTGGAGTGCTGTAGACAGCTGAGCCTTGTTACCTTCCCAGGAAGCTAAATGAGTTCCTGGAGAGTCCAGAAGGAGCCCAAGCTGGCCCAAGGAAGGAGGTGAGCTATAGACCTGGAGTGGAGAGAAGATGGGAGATGGGAACAAGATTTTAACTTTACACACATTGGCAAGCTGCTGTTTTGGTTCACCTCAGCTAAGGAAGCTGTTCTACCTCTGAACCCTCCTCCCCACATATCAGGCCTCCCCCATGTCCAACAGTCTCACAACAAAGAAACAGAACAAGAAAAATGCTCTCTTCCCTTTACGAAGCGACTATGGCACTATCCAGCAGCTTACCTGCTTTCCAGTCTGCCTTCCTCACCTTTTGGAAATGCAGAAATATGTCAAAAGCCACAAGTGCAGTCTTCACTACTCAGAAAGAGTCAGAAGAGTCATCCTTGCATTTATCTGGAGCTGTAAGAAGGCAGGAAAGATTTTAGAGCTGTAAAAATCCTCTGTTTCAGATGAAAAGTGATGGGTGAGGATTCTCAGTGGCACAGCTTGGGTATCAAAGCTTCAGCAGACCTCAAATATTAAGAGTTTGACGGATATGGCCAGACACTCATGGGTGCTGCTTTTTCCTCTAAGTGCATTGATTTCACTTCCTTTCCTCTTTTGGTTTACGCCTTTAATGTAGTGAAGAATCGTAACTTTAGTGAAATGCTATGAAGGCTTCAGTTGCAGCGCTCAAATTAAGAAAGTTTGGGGGTTGCTCCTGATAGTTTTTTAAGTCCGTATGGTTTCTGGCTTTAAGGCTGTATCAAAGACTTTCCACATGGCTTCGCACAAAGGACTGAGGAGGTTGGCTCTATGGTCGGTAGTAAGCTTTCAGTACCAGGAATTTAAAACACACTTCAACCTCAGTGTAAGAAGACAAAATCACCTTCAAGCAAGGTACTTGCTGAACACCAGAACCAAGGAAACTTAGTGGCTCCTGTAAGACATGTCTTGCACTATACTTGTTTTCATGATGATGAAGGTATGACGTGATGAAAGCTTTTTCCCCCTCTCAGAGGTTTATAAAGGCTTACTCCCATGTGGATCCTGTTATGTTTAAAACAGATATGAGGGCACTCTCCAGCCTTTCCCTTAGTAGAGCTTCTTACAGGATTTTTCACCTCTTCCTATGGCCAATTTAAGGAAATAAACAGAAAAACATTACCTCTAAAACCTCCATTCCTATTTGAAGTCAGACTGAAATAGGCTGAGAAATTGCTAGGGAGCGATTTGCTCACGTGCAGCACGACTGCGTAAGACTGGTATCCAGGAACAACCACAGTGAATTGATATTGTGTTGTAAAAATGCACTGGCTGTTCTGGTTCAGACACCTGTCTTGTAATGCCTGCATGGCAGGAGCCAGCTCCTGCAGCCTTTGCTTAATCCCACTTCACATTAGCCTTTTTGCCCCATGGTCTTTCTCAGCCCGAAATTTCCCCTGCCTATTTCTCTGCTTATTAAATGGTTATGCAGAATGCAATGTATCCGAACCTGAATGTTTCTTCAGAAACCCTGGTAATTTCTCTACATCCCCCCTTCCCAGCTGATTCATTCAGACAAGCAAAATACCCACCACACATAAGGCACAAAAACGTGGACAACGGTGACTCTGAAAGGAAGGAGGCCAGGAGCCTGGCGGGACGGGCTGCCCCCAGCCGCTTCTGCAGTGCCGCTGCTCAAAGCTGTTGACCTGAAACGCTGAAGTGAAATCAGCTTCTTAGTGTTCGGGAGTCTTCAGAGTTTCTGTTCCATGCTGTTCAGGCGGCGGGAGCTGTGAATTACGGTGTGTGCCTTAAGCGGGTTTAGGAAACTCCTGTGTCACCAGGGCCTTATTTTATCATTGCAAATTCACTGCTCAAACCTTCTGCAACACCTGCGATGACTGAGGGTGTTGGCAAGGCTTTATTGCAGGAACAGCCCTTTGGAAACACAGTCCTCTGGCAACACAGCCCTCTGGCAAGCAGTGCAAAATTGTCCTCTGAGACCTCGCTGGCTTTTGGCAGGGATGCCTGCTGCCAGTAAAGGAACACAAGCACTTGTGGGGGAGCCCTCCAGTCTGCGCTGGGATGCGGACCGGGAAAGCCAGTGCAGGGCAGGACACGGTCCCTGGCCGCAGCCCGTGCCTGGGGCATTCAGCTGCGGCGCTCTCTGCCTGCAGAAGGCTCTCCATTAGGGCTCCTGTGTTTAAACAAAGTGTGCATTTGGCTGGCTCGGAGCACCTGTGTAAGTGTCTGATATTTTCAACACTGTTCCATCTTCATAAGTGAAAAAAAAAAAAAAGAGATGTTTCTTATATTGGACCCTCATGCAGGCTGCAAGAAATAGGCTTGTGTCTCAGAGAATGTGGTCAGTGCTGGCCCTCTCCCCTGCAACAGGTTGGTCAGCTACAAAGCAAAATGCTAAATACTAAAACATATCTAGAAAACATTACAGATATTGCCTTTGGTTTATTCCCCACTCTGGCAGAATTCAGGTGTATCTGAGTCCTACCGCACATGCCTGTTACTCACTGAAATGTTTCCTTTTTGAATGATCAGTTTCTATACATCTGTATATTATTTGTTAGTGTTGCAAGAACTTTCCATTCACGGGTTATAAATTTTGGGGGTTTAGGGTTTATTTGGGTTTTTTTTTCTATTTCTGGTCATAGGAAGGTTAGGGGGGGCTAGGTAGAGGCTTTGTGGTTTTCTTCAGCAGAGGCTGATGGTATCTAAATAATGCACCGTGGCTTTACTTCAAATCAAACCAATAAAATACATTTTATGATATAAATACACCTGACAAAAATCCAAAGCCAGTAAAATCAGCCTTAAATTACGTGAGAAGGTTCAGCTACCCCCTTCCTATCCTACAGGCTTGTTATCTCAGGTTTTCACAGCTGCGTTCCTAAGCTGCTGTCGCAGTGGAGAATGGCTGTATGCCTGAGATTGCCAGAGGAGCGTGGATTTACAGAGGTCCACTGAGCTTCTAAGGTGGATGAGTCATCCATACTTCTTAATTAATACTCTCTGGGAGTTCTGTTGGAGCTGGAGGAAAGCTAGAGCATGTCCCTATACCAACCTTACAGGTAAAGTAAAAATAACCTGTAGGGCTAAATTTGTTCCTGAGGCGGTCACAATTTAGCAGAGACAAAGTTGGCATTGGGTTGTCAAAGGTGTTCAGCCTTGGTCCTCTTTGTGCTCGTACTAAACAGCGCTCTGAAATTAAATAGTGTTTCGCAGCTCGTTGCTGTTTGAGTGAAGCTGAGGCAGTGTTTAGGTTTTTAAAACCCCCACCTTTTCCTATCAAGGGTTTGACTGTACCTACAGAGAGCCGCTGATGATGTTGCTCCCTACCCTGTTGATCCCAGGGAAATACCATGATGCCAGCGTGAGCCAGGAGGCTTCTGTTTGTTCTGATAAGCAAGAACCGAGAGCGGACATGCAAGGCTTTGAGGTACTGAAGTAAATACTCGCCGTGCGGATGGGGTTTTCAGCTGGTGCTAGGAGCACAGCAGCTGAGGGGATTAAGCATTGAGCTGTGAGTGGGTATTCGGGGTTTGGCTCTGCTCTGACATTAATGAATAGGCACACAAGCAGCACAGAAATCTCAGGAGATCAGGAAAGAAGTTATTGTCTCCAGCTGCTTTTCCACCTCTCTCTGCTTTCTGACCTGCTACCATCCTTTGAGATCTTCCAGCAAAACTGCTAATATAATAATTTCTTTGACTATTTCCGTCAAAAAAACCCTCAGACTGAGATCAGATGGTAGTTTGGGTTTGAATTTTCTTTTTTTAGCCTGCCTGAAAGGGCCTGAGCTGATGCAGAGATCCACAGGTGGACTTGAGGGGGAAGAGACCTCCCACAGAGGTGGGAGAGGGGGCAATGAGTGGGGACTTCCAGCAGCCCAGTGGGGCACTTCTGCCCCCCCAGGTAACTCCTGCACAAACTGATGCAAAGACATTTACTAACCCGGCAGGAGTATGTGGGGCAGGAGCACGCAGAAGCGCTTCAGGTGCATCAGGCACACAGTCCATCCTGCCAATCCCTAGTTATCCAGACCAGTTTGCTTCAGCACTGGGGCAGAACAGCCACCATCCATACACTGAGCTGATCTTCCAAATAGCAAATGGATATTTTTGGACACAGTCCCTTCAACAGGTTGCTAGAAAAATTGACACTGCAGCCACTGTGAGCTTTTGGATGGAGTGAGGAAGGCACTTCTGTACAATTCCACATTCAGGAGCCCATGACACGTTCATTGTTGCTGGGCTTTCTTTTAATGCAGCTGGCAACTTGAGGTTGTTTCTCTGAGGTTGATCCAGGCGTTCAACCAGAAAGGGCTTCTCTGTGCAAATGCAAGTGCAAGAGCCAGGTTCTGTTCAGTGGCTGAGTAATGCAGAGGGGTTTATGAGGACAGCATTGGGTAAGGGCAAGAGAGGTTGTGTAGCCATATGGCAGCCTAATAAGGCATTCTAAATGCAGTGTCTGTATTCGGGTAATGGTATGTAAAGTATTTACTTTGATTGAATAATTACATTAAATATGAGTATTAAAGCTATTGAGGGGTATTGTGTGAATAATGGTACAAAATCAGTAACGCTGTTGTAAGAAGTCTAGACCTCACACTAGAAAATTGCCAGCCCAGCATGGTCAGGCTTTAAGCGCACTTCGCCTTATACAGGAGAGGCCAGCGGCTGGCGAGCCCAAACCTCTGAGTCAGAAAGCTGTCCCTCATAACTTAGACCCTTTTAGCACATGAGAAAGTAAACGCCAGGAGGTAAATTGATAGTTTACCAAGTCCACACTTATATTCGGGGAGAGGAAAGCTGCTTTCTTTCATTTTGTTCTTAAAACAGCCTCGCCTCTAAATAGAAGATCACTTGTCATCACTGTAGGTTGATTTCTGTTTTCTCTTTAAGCCATGACCTAGAAGAATTACTGACCTCCAAATTTACTTTTCAAAAAAAAAAAAAAGAAAATTAATATTTTCTCACCACAATGCTTAGAAAGCAGTTAGTATTTCACTGAGGCATCTCCATTCAAGGCTCTTGGAACACTATTTAAAAAAACAAGTTCATTTTTCATTCAGCTCAATCTGACATCCATTAAGCCTGATTCAGCAGGGTGAAACCGTGAATGTGTTATATACATCAAGTCATTTGCATATTTACAATTTGGACAGGTCTAAGCTTTTAACATCTTATCCTGTGCTAGGCAATCAAAATACTATTTATACTCTGAGCACTGTATATATGTGTTTTGGTTTGGGTTGGGTTTTTTTGCATGGACTAATGTGAGGAAGGAGAATGATAATCTGGCAGTCTGGTATCATGCTGAACCTCAGTTAATGACACCAGAATCTCGTTTCTTCTCTATGAAATCTCAGGCATTACAATAAAACTCGCGCCACTGAGGTGTGTTTTGCTACATGACTAGCCACCTGTATTGCTTTGCAAACCCAGAAACCTCTGATTCCCCTTACTGACATGTAAAGCCTCTGCTGAGACGCAAATAGACTACAGAGCACTCTGGCTAGCCAGCTGGCTGACCAATGTCAGGGGTTTCATTCCTGAGAAATCTTTTGGATGTGCCCATGTGAACTTCAAAAAAATTGAGGCCAAACCACTACGGCTTTATTTTTTATTTTATTTTCAGATTGTCGTATTAATAATATAGGCACATGGCATTTTGTAGGAATTAATGACCAGCTCTCATCAGCAACTTTTAGCTATGCATGGGCAGTCAGCTCCTCGCAGCTGATTGTTCTTGCAAGGCTCACTTGCGAGTTATCGCTTACATATACTGAGTTGTTAGTCTGTAGTGAAGGCCACTTGAAGAAGGGTCTTGTGAGTTCATCTCGCTGCACTTTCCCTCTTACCAATTTTGGAAAGTTTCAAAGCAGCCTATGGAAGTTAGCAACGCTTCAAAGTAAGTAACAGCTCTGTCAGCTCCTTAATCAACTCTTGCCAGTCTCCCGGGCAGTGGTGGGCAAGTACACTGGGCGCTCTCTGATTAGCTTCTTGCTAAGGAAGAGAAACTTAAAACATTTCATCAGAAAAGAAATGCCACATTGCGCCAGACATGCTCCAACCTCTTCATTTTATGATTTAGTCTGATGAATTATCTTTATGATTAAAGCAGTATGCTCCATCAAAAATAATAACAGCTATTCTTTGTGCCAACCATTCCAAGTGATAGACCTCAGATTGACTATTTTATCATGGGCAGCCATTTCAAACTCACCGTTGGGCCCCAAATTAAAATGGCCTGAATTTCAGAGACCTGGAGCACTTACAGTTTAACTATGGAGTTAAGTGTTACCTATGAATACCAGACAGATTTTTAGAAACTCTACTTCAAAGTATTTTACCCTATGTACAAAATGCTTTTTTACAGTAGGGACAAATAGTGAAAATTGGGTTCAGTATTGTTTGCGCTTACATTGATATTCTCTTTTATTTCAAGCTCATGAATCACATTGTTAGATACTGATAATATTCCAAAAATAAGGAACAGAATTACCAAGCAGTTGAGTAAAATTTCAGTTTTGTATGTGGAAAATATGCATACGATAAGAGAGGTGTTCTCTACATTACTTACAATGTAGATCATTTGACTGCTGTGGCAATCACAGTGGGTAGTTGTATATATGAATTGATTTGTCAGAAATTACGCTCTATTTCACAAAATTATTTGGAGCATGGCTAAACCCATACAACAAGAATATGGATATCCCAGGAAGCCACTGCCCCTGAGAGGGATGCAGACCCACTAGATTTGCTTTCATGTTCATTTTTTTATTAGCCACTCTCCAGTGTGCTTTTATTTTAAAGCAAAATAACCATTTATTTACTTCCTTGGAATCTTCCTCTTGGTACAGAGACAGTCTACATTTCTGTGGTATTACTAGAAAGATACAGTGCAAAAGCAAAACCTCAGAAGACAGAATCAAAAGAAGAGGATTTATTTTAATTTATTATTTGGAAAAAAACCCCAATATTAACTGGAAATACATATTAGGGACAGCCAAGAAATGCACTGAAGCACACTGAATGCAGCATAAAGGTGGGCTCATTTTATGTCATTTTTCAAGAAAGCAAAGCAGATAAAAAAAGAAAGCATGAAAGTATATTATTAAGAGAAAAGTGTAGAAAAATAATATAAAAAAAGCAATTGGAGGATTTTTAGCTTGGTGAGTTGCTGCAATAAAGTATGTGCATTTACTCCTTATCATACAAGACACAGAAACATTCCTGATTTTATTGCTTGCCCTGTTAAAATTAACACAGATGTCTCAGCTCAGAATGTCATTAGTTGTAAAATGCTCTGTCTTTGTAGTTACCAAAGCCTTGCGTGGAAGGTGGTGGATCACACTTCTGCCACATATGAAGAGTAATCTCTCAGACCAAAAGACTGCATTGCTTCTGAGATCGAGACTTTCAAAAGTCCCCAGTACTTTGGGTGGCAGGTTTTCCAGGTGTCTGAGTGAGGGTGAACACCCCAGGCAGTTCATGATGACTGCCAAGAGGAATAGGCTATAAATGTCCCACTGGGACTTCTGGCCTTAGACCCTTTCATCACCCTGCTCGGATGGGCTGTGAGAAGGTGGTTGCTTGATGTTCGTCAGCATCACAAGGTCATAGGATGATTCACATTGGCAGGGGCCTCAGGAGTCTCTTGTTCAACCTCCTGCTCAAAGCAGGGTGAGCAGTGAGGCTGGACCAGGTTGCTGCTGTTGAAGGCGCTCTTTTGGGCAGCTCTACTAAAGAAGTTTTATTTGCACTCTTTTGGCATAGAATGGTTTAGGTTGGAAGGGACCTTTAGAGCTCATCTAGTCCAACCCCCCTGCAATGAGCAGAGACACCTTCAACCAGATCAGGTTGCTCAGAGCCCCATCCAACTTGGTCTTGAATGTTTCCAGGGATGGGGCCTCCTCTACCTCTCTGGGCAACCCGTTCCAGGGTTTCACTACCCTCATTGTAAAGAATTTCTTCCTTATATCCAGTCTAAATTTACCCTGTTTTAGTTTAAAACCATTACCCCTTGTCCTGTCACAGCTGGCCCTACTAAAAAGATTGTCCCCATCTTTCCTACAGGCTCCCTCTCAGTACTGAAAGGCCGCAATCAGGTCTCCCCGCAGCCTTCTCTTCTCCAGGCTGAACAAGCCCAACTCCCTCAGCCTGTCCTCATAGGAGAGGTGCTCCAGCCCTCGGATCATTTTTGTAGACCCTCTCCAACAGTTCCATGTCCTTCTTGTGCTGAGGGCTCCAGAGCTGGACGCAGTACTGCAGGTGAGGTCTCACCAGAGCAGAGTAGAGGGGCAGAATCTCCTCCCTCGACCTGCTGGCCACGCTTCTCCTGATGCAGCCCAGAGTACAGTTGGCCTTCTGGGCTGCAAGTGCACATTTCCGGCTCATGTCCAGCTTTTTGTCCATCAGTACCCCCAAGTCCCTCTTGGCAGGGCTGCTCTCGATCCTTGATAACAATGGAGCAGTTCTCCATTATCTCAAAGATGTTTATTCATGGGGAGCTGTGAAGTCCTGTAAGACCTATCGACTGCATCACTTCTTTACTCGTCTTTGAATTCACTCCTGCTGCTTGCCAGACTTGCTATTACTTGATTTAGCTTCACTATTTAAAAGCTGTGCTTCCACTGTGCAGAATGCTACTGCCTTCACTCTGACTGCATGTGATAGTAACTACAGCCCTCAGGCAACAGAATCTGCAGGATCAGACCCAGTATTAAAACCACGTTTTCCTGAAAAGCCTTTGTCCAGTAGAAATTGTTTGAGGAAAAAGATCTGAAACTCTCGTTCTTACTTTTGTTCACATGAATGAACTTCTGCAGGCAGAATCCTTGCATTTAGGTAGATGCATGGGGGTAAAAGATGGAAGTATTCTTCTCATCCTAAATCTTTTATAAGAGAGGATGCGTGCAGAAAGTGTGCACACAGCAGAGCTCTTGCCCTTGCTGCAAGCTGGCAAGCTCAAATCTTACCATCCTTTGGAAGAAGCTACTCACAGCAGGCTGCACGATAGCTGTCCAAGCTGAGCCTGAGATCAAATTCAAATTTTAAAAGATTACAGATGGTCTATTGTAATAACAATCCTAAAGAAAATCAATGTAGAATTTTAACTTTTCTTTCAGATTTCTTATTTGCTTTTATCCTAGCCTCTTTGCACTCAGAATTGGTTCTCCTGACATAATTATTTCTTACAGCAAAATCTAATGTCATGTTCTGCATTTCACAGCTCCAGAGCTTGGCTAACCCCACCACTTAGAGGATCTGCTGTCTTTCTGTAAAATCATGCTATGCTTCTGAATGAGCAGGCAAACTCCAGAAATCTGCTGTACAGGCTGGAGACCTTCCTTTGGGCATCATGCCTCAGCTCAAAAAGGCTTTTAGACACATTAATAACAATCTTAGTGTGAGGTTGGTATTTAACAGCCTTGCTAAACTGGGGAACGATCTTTTGTCTTCAGTAGGGTTGAGATGCCACCTTGAGAATCAACCTGTCCGTAGGACACTGTAAATCGTATTGCACCTTCTGTCAGTCCCCCTGCATCGTGCGAAGTGGGTGCTTTCAACCGCTTCACTGGAGCCGACTGAAGGCAGCGAGGCTGTCCAGCTGGAGAGCAAGGAACGCTGCGACAGCAGGGGAAAAGGGGCTCTCTGCCTTAAAAACCAGGAGCCTAACTTCCCATTTTCTGATCTAAGCTCAAGGTGAGGAAACAGAGCTTCAAAACACCAGGGCCAGTGGGCAGAAGAAAGCATTTTCTGCTGATCTGCTTAAGGTGGGATGAGTTGACCTTGAAGCTTTTAGAACAAACAAATAAAATAAAAGTGGATAACTCAGTCGCTGAACTAGCAGAAGAGCTGCACCATTCTGGCAACATTGTAGGTTACCTCAATAAAGAACTTTCATCTCTACCTCACAGAAATCAAATAGTGATCCGTTGCATTATTACAACATTAAAGCTATAAAAGAAAGAGTGAAACCAGTATTATACCTATATAGCTCAGTAAAAAAGTCCACAAAGGCTATTTTCTGTAATGAGATATTATACATCATCTAGACACAGCAGGCAAAACCCATAACGAATGTGGCTAAATAAAGCAAACCTTCACTACAAGGTGCCTATGGTGATGTTCAAAACATGACTTTGGTGCCTGATGTGCAATTTAGGTGCATTGATCCAGTAAAGTAACATAAAAAATCCTGCCTACTCTTTTAGTATCTGCGTAGGTGATAGACTGCACACGTGTAAGTTGTGCCTACACAGATCCCCAGCAGCATGCAAACAAGGTCTGAAATACATCTGAAGATATAGTATGCTAAGTGAAGCTGTGTGATCTGGAGGTGAGACAGAGCTAAGCCACGGTGAGGACTTTTATGGTGTTGTGGATTCGTGCCATACTGGATCACAGCACAAGCTTACCTGTGCCAGAGATCCACTGGTCAGCTATCCTCTACACACAGGTATCCTGGCAAAAATGTTTATTTATGTGCCTGCAGTTCTTCTACCAAGCCTATTTAGCAATGGTCCTGCTGGACAGAGAGTATAGGACCACTTTCTTTCATTCATTGCTTTTTATTCTACAGATTAGGGTTTTGCCGCATCTAATTCATGGATGCCCAAATGCTCTGTTAGGTTTGGCTCTTCAAGACTTCCTGAACACAGGTCTGAAGTGGTAAGTTGTTAGGTTGCCATCCATAATGATGCAAGGACTGCAAAAACTCCGCTGGAAGGCATGCTTTTCCTTTAATTACAGGTGCTTCTTGAAATGCCATACATAGCTAAACCCCAGACTGCCAGTCAGAAGTGTGACCAGATCACACTCCTCATTGCGGTATGCCCGTTAGAAAGTGATGCGACGGTAATCAGGTGGCGATGTGGTACATTAGACTCGGTATCATGGCCAGAAGAGGCTCACATGGTAATTGCAATCTAGCATGATGTTATGGTTGGTGATAGTGTTGTTTAGAAAATCCCTAGGGAAAGCGTTGTTTTCACAAAGTGTACCGAGATTCTGCTGTGAAATAATTAGAAGAGCATGACTGACTTTTCATTTCATTTCATATCCTCTCTTACTTATATATGGTTTTCTGAAGAAACTTCAGTGGCATTATTTAATATGTCTGTCTTGCTGAAATTAGCCAACTGGATCCTGATTTTGAAAAGATCCATTTTTTTTTTACCCCAGGAAAGTTATTTTTATGGAATTCATTACTTTATTGACAGTGTGTTTATTTCCAGTCATGACAGTTTCTCACAGCATACAATCAGTGTCAGGATTTGTATTTAATTACCATATTCCTATGTTGAATACCTTTAAAACTCATCTGATTAATTTATCGAAATGCAGAATAAGGATGAGATTTACCATGTTCAACACATCAATCACAAGGAATCACCTCGCTTGCATATTTGTCCCATAAAATGTTTGCATTACCCTAAATATTCCAAGTCACGCTTTGGTTCAAGAACTCCCCTCCTATAACTTATTTTTATTCACATAACATAAAACTTAAATGGACCGGGTAGAACTTAACATATAAAATTACTCGCTTTTGAAAAACCCTGACCAGTGAAGGTCACTCATTGCCAGCAAACCAAGGCACTGAAACTGCATCCTAAAAAAATATTGCTTTTACAAATGCATTAAATTCCAGTTAACGGCATCCTTATTCATTTTTCAAATACCAACATTAATGATCCATAGTCTAACCTTAATATAATGCTTTTTGTTTGATTTATTGTTTTAGCTCCAGAAGTGTTCCAGGCCTTTATGGATGGAGGTCCAGGATACTCATACCCTGTAGACTGGTGGTCGCTAGGAATCACAGCGTATGAATTACTGAGGGGCTGGGTAAGAATGATGGGGTTTCTTCTTGTTTCACACATTGACTGACAGAAGTCCCAAAGCTTGTGGTGCCCCTGAAGCCACCCTTCACGATAAAATTTGAGTGGACGAGGCTGCAGTTCAGGTCAGAAATGCTGTCCTGAGCCCTTTCCAAGCGGGAAACATTCTCGGGAAAGTTTCACCATCATCAATTAGATGATGAAAGTTTGCCTAAAATGGACAGAGACTTTCAGTGTGTGCTAAGGAAGAGCCTAATGTTTTAATGACTTCTCAACAATGCTGAACTGGAAACAATAGTATTTTTTTCCAAATAGAAGTTGAGTTACTTCAGGCTTCATTATATCTTTGATTGTCTTGGCTAATACCTTAGAAGATCTAATGTAATATTCTAAGATGCTTGGCCCAGCTACAGAAAATGCTTATCTGCCAGTGCACTTTTTACTTATCTAATCAATTAGGTGAATAAGCTTAATGAAAAATCTTCCTGAGCATGGTCAAATATCACAGAAGATAATGGAAAATTCTATTCCATTTTGGTTCAAAGGATTGAAGTTGGTTGCTTAAATATTTACTATTCCCTATGGAAAACAGTAATTTAGATACTATTTCAGGATAATGACATAGCTGAAGTAGCTGGTTATTGTAGTTCTTATTTTGGGAAGAGGATTTTATTGCATTGCTGTATGCTGGTTTTAAGGAAGGAATATTTGTTATCGTATGACACTAACACAGTACCACTACCCTGTCCTGCTAGGCACTTTGTAATGGGAGAGAATCCATCCCATAAAGTTCTCACAGTTTCATGCAGGATAACAGGCAAGGAAACTAGAAATAAAGGACAATTATTATGCCCATTTTTAGAAGGAAAACTACATTTCACAGTGTCTGTACGTTGTTACTTCAATCCAGAAGCTACCTTTTTCAAAGGCCTAAAACTTGGCCAAACTATTTTGTATTTCCATTCAAATGACAAAAGTCATGCTCCTGATGCAAAGATCTCTCCCATGCCAAATCTCAGTCCTGCTCTCAAAGCACAGGAGCATTAAAAACATTTTTAGGAAAAAAAAAAAAAAAGAGTCTTTGCAATCTCTGCAATCTTTTGCAGTCTCTGCCATCGTTCTCAAAAATTACTGAGTGTTTAAGCTAACATTCTTCCCAGGATGGAAAATTTTAACCTGAACAGTTAAGGTCTGGCAGTGATAAGGATAATACATTCTCAGCCCTAGTCACAGACAGTAGTACTGGCTGTACATATAATAAATTAAAAGAACATCCTGCTGTTTTTATACCAAGCCCTTCACCAGTGAGTGTCTCCAAGAAAGCAGCACAACGAACGATTGTGTAAGGAAAGCTGAACTCCCAAGACAAATCACAAAAGATACCTAGTCACTTTAATAAATGAAAAATTCTATAGAATGGTATCCCTTTGCCAAGAGCTGTACAGTGTTCTCTGAATAAGTCTATCTGGCTACAGACAAAGCAAAGCTGAGACTGAATTGAATTTTTTTCTTAAATAAAAACATTGCCATCTGTCCATGCTCCAGTCAACCAAGCCAGCTGCTTGTTTTCTCCTGGAGAGTGGCTCCTGCCCACTGAGCAAGCCAGAGGGTGGCTTGGCAGTCCATGCCTTTGTACGGACTAGGAAAAGGTGCATTTTTTCCTGAATTGTATTTCTAAATTTTTCCAGTCTAGGCAAGGCCTAAACTGACAGGACTGGTGACAAGAGAAGTAGCGGTGGGTTGAGGGAATGTGCTTAACCTGAGGCATGTTGCTGCCCACACCAGCCCTGAGCTCCCAAGGTCCGTCTGCTGCAGCGGCCCTGCACAGATGGCTGCAGAGGAGCAGCTTGTGCCTCCTAGGTTGCAAGCTAAACCTGCAGGCAGGCAGCCTCCTCCTCCTCCTCCACGTTCCCACAGCACTGTGCCCAGTTCTGGGAAGAAAGCCCCATTGCCACAGAGCAGACGGGTGGGTGCTTGGTGCAGCCCACCCGCTCCTGCTACAGCCGCCCTGGGGAAAGGGGAGGGTGCTGCAGCGGGCAGAGCCACCCGGAGGTACAGCTTTCTGCAGTCGGAGCATGGTGCGTGCTAGTGCATGGGGAAGGCAGGAGGGAAGGGAGGACGGAGCATTGGAAATGAGAAGCGTTAGAAATTTTGATCATTTTCCACCTCTGAGCTCTGCATAGAGTATGACACTGTCTGCCTGAATCCAAGAGGAGCTAAGTAAAAATGAGTAGCTTTCTATTGAGATGAATTTTTGTTTTTATTTGCCTCTACTGTTACGAGATGCAAGAGTCCTCAGAGGAGGCTCAGGGTACTCCAGGCATTGCAGCCATTCTCATGCCTTCCCCCCTACTGCCAGGTGGCCAAGACATTGCTGGGAACAGGACTGTAGCTACAGGAGTAGGCTGCATCTGCTACAGAACGGTCTGGACCATTTTTTGATTGTAGCACTAGCATTTCTCAATATGTTGTAGGCACATTTCTCTCCTTCGCCAGTTGTTGATAAAAGACCTAACAAACCAAAAAGTAAATTTATAAAGCTTTGCACCATTGCACTTCCCCAAGTCCATGCAATTAAACTGCTTGATGCAAACCATGACTCATGTCAGTCTCTTCCTAAGCTGTAGACAACTGCTAAAATATTATAGTAACTGTATATACCGTGCCCTGGAGAGACACAAGGTGAAGGAAAGAGGTAGTAGGTGGGATTCTTGGACTCTGACTTTCACTGTGATGTGAACAGTTTACAATGAATTCAGGCAAAACATCACGAACAAAAGCAACACAGATCTTTTTTCCTTTCACAAAATAAAACAGAAGGGATCTGACCCTCAAGTGGATTGAAGAGCTGAAAAATATGGGATCTATAGGTGTGAAGGACCTTAAAAGACCAAGCTTATAATGGCCATTTGTAGCTTAAATCAACCGAGAACAATATTAAAAATCTCTGCAAAGCTCAAAAAATCAAGTAAGACTGCAGAATGCTAATAAACTTTAATATTAGTCAAGTTATTTAAGAATTTTTCTGGTGAGGTAAAAGGCATGTGCAGAAACTTCCTTAACAGAAAAACTTCCCTATTTTTATTCTCACTTTTTACTTCTTTCAAATATTCATTGTTCCTTAAAGTTGCTATTTTTAGAGCAAAGTCACCATTTCCAACAACTGGTGTAAATTCCGGCTCAATGATCATATTGGTCACATTGTTATATCAAGTCCAAATCAGCAGTAGGTTACTTCATGGCAACAGACAGAATGTTAACCTTTCATTTTTAATAGCCGTTTTATGGCAGCATCACCACAGGTAGGGAAAAGCATGTGACAGACTATTTCAAATGACAGTTTTGAACCTGATTCAAGAAAATTATGTATTCAGAGCATGCATTTAGGTCCTGTTGAATTCATATGGACATTATAATGTTAAATGACAACAGACTCTCTGAATGTGAATCAAAGCAAAAACATTCAAGCAATCCTTGGATTTATTTTTAGAACATCCCAATGCCTTGGAATGGACTTGGTTTCATACAGATGTTCAAAGTTAAACATGCACATGAATCTTCTCAGAATAAGAATATTTTCTGGGCCTTTATGAAGAGTGGCTCTAATTCACGTTCAGATTAGGTAACTAACACCTAGAAATATTCTTAAATTATAATCTTATACCAGTACACGCTAGCAAAAGTCAAGGGATGATTCAGTTCTTAGTGAAGGTAATGAGTGTTTGCTCTGTGCTGTTGAGGCTATTGGATTAGAAGGCAACTCTGTGTTGTGCATGAATTACGATGCATCAATTTGCACATTGCTGCTATGATGGCATTTGCCTGCAGATCTCATATCCCATATCACGTATTTGTCACCTGCTGGGTACAACTTAATTCACAAGCACTCCACACTCTATCCTTGTGTAAAAGAATACATCAACATAGAGTGTCATTCTAACAACTTACTTCACAAATACAAGTCTTTAAAAAATAGATGCATAATAATTAACAATAATATCAATTTAGACGTAGTACTTTCATTTCCAAATGCTATATTTAATCAAAGATAAATCACAGCAGTCTTCATGAACGAAGCACTGTGAAGCCTGGAGCTTCTCCTATAGAAGAATTTAGGCACTGCAAAAGCAGGACAGCTGGTCCATATAATCCATAGGTCCATGTAATGAGTTAATTTTAGAATTCAAAAAGGGCAAAGGAGAAAGATTGGGATTTGGAGTCTACTTTTTTACTGTGGTTCTTACAGAGAATTTTTTGTAAGCTCTTTTTAATTTCTCTTTCTACTACTCAGTAAAATCAGGATGACAAAGCTCCCTTCAGCCACCACTTTTCCATTTTGTCAGTTTAGATCACAAGTACATTCTAGTACTACAAGTGAAAAATAGTAAATAATCCACATTTCACGCAGAATGCCCCAGGAACAAAATTATTCAGCCATCTCATTTCAACTGATACTTCTTTTCATGAGAGAAAAATTTGCTGAGGAAATGAATCTATGAGTAATTACATTCATTACGACCAAAGGAAAGCACACATGCAAAGAAGAATTAGCCTCAAAATTGTTATAAGATGTTTTAGTGGTTTTGATATTTCCAGCATAAACAATACTGAGCTCAGGAAAACATGAATTGTCTACAGTCTTTTGTCCATTCTTGCTGACTTGATATTGATTTAACTTTGTCCCAGAGGCCCTATGAAATTCATTCAGCCACCCCCATTGATGAGATACTCAACATGTTCAAGATAGAAAGAGTTCACTACTCATCTGCGTGGTGCAAGGGCATGATAGCACTACTGAAAAAGGTAAGAAAGCACAAACACCTTCTCTCCTCTCTTCTCTGCTCTTCCAGAAGCCCCTCCAACAGTGCAGAGGCATCAGGCAAGCACAGACTTTAGGCAGTCAAAATTTCAAGGATAGGAAAGCAGTGCTTATTCCTAGACCTTTCTGAATGTTAGGGATGCAGTATTCTCTCTTGAGAAGCTGGATTATTCTTAAACTTAGACTAAGGCATTTAATGGCCTCCAATAAATAGAAATATTTTTTTTTGCTTGCTTATTTTAAAACTGATTTGCTAGTGATGGCAAAACTTTGGGGATCGGTAATTCCCACTCTGTGCCTTGGCCCCATTATCTCCAGCCCTAGTTGTGGACATGGGAAGGGGAAGGAAGGACCACTCTGCCCTCTGAATTTCTGCCACAGTTTCCAGCCAGGGACCTTCTAAGTGAAAAAGGCTGTATCCCTCCCTGTCCCATGTTGCTATAGTTGCAACAACAAAAGTTGAGCCACTTTGCTGTAAATGTCACTAAGCTACAAGCTGTGATTCTTTCTGAATGCATGACGACCCTAGAAATTGCTTTCCTCCTAAAATCCCAGGGTTTTGTTTGGCTTCATTTTCTGGCCATGCTGCAAGGATCACCTGTCTCTTTTAGGCATTTCAGACCATCAATACCGATATCTGAGCTGGAAATGTTTGTGAATGTGTGACTAGAGCAACAGAAGATCAATCTCCTTTGCAGCAATGAGCAATCTATTTTTGATAGATGGAGCAATGAGGTGGTTAATTTTAACTGCTGCCAGGATGCTTGGTGTAACTACATCTTCCAATAAATTAAAGATGAAATACAAATTCTTGGGTAGCATTGAACTGTGATGTTTCATGTCACTCAGACTCTTGTGTATTTGCAAACAGACTTTTGTTACTAATACATTTATAGACTTCATGCCTGCAACAGCCATCTGGTGGCAATTAAATTATATTCATTTTCTATGAGTTATTACTTTTATTTTCTTAGATTGGGACTTCTAGGAGTTGTTAGAGGATTCCCTAGCCATTTTCTTACTCTAAATTGTGTATCATACAATTTATGTGTGATATGTTTACTCTTTTATATGGCATCCGGTTCCTTAGAAAATGCCTTGTGCTTGATCGCAGCTCCTCACTAAGGACCCGCAGTGCCGTCTTTCAAGCCTTGCAGACATCCAAAGTTCTCCATACCTAACTGATGTCAACTGGGATGCTGTTCTAGAGAAAACTGTGACCCCAGGCTTTGTTCCTAACGTAAGTCAGTATTCCAGGTGAACTGTGTTTGCAAATTCCAACTTTAATTATCACTGCTGTTTTATTTGTTTATGCTTGCATTTATTGCTCTTCAGTGGTTTACTTCTCCAAGCAGCTTTACTTTGGATTCTGATTTCACTTACTCAGTCACAGCTAAGGGAAAATTTGGTCCATCTCTTTAGATCACAACAAAAACTAATTAACCTTGGTTCACTTTTTGTTCCCTTTCAAATAAAAAAAATTTCTAGACTTTGCATTTCAGCCGTTAGAGCAAAAGATTCTCAGAGTTAACTCTGAGCCAAAGAATACCAAGCTGACTGTTACTGCTATGGAAGTTAGGCATCTAAATAACATTTTCAAGACTTTCTAACATCTCAGAGTCCTGTTCCTTTTTCACTTAAAAAATACTGTTCAAAAGACCAACCTATTTCCTTTCTGACAGTTTCCTACACTAAAACATTCATTTTTACTGTGGTTCCATTTTGTTGATGTTTTCTGGATATTTCCATTTTGATCATTCGTAAGTTAAATGGATTTGAGGGCCATGAATAAAAACCAATGCCTGTGGTGTTGACATGCTTCTCCACTTTGTTGCTTGCCTACTTTGTGAACTTGTCAGTGTTAGGTTTACGGGTGGACACGAGGATCTTGAAAGTCTTTTCCAAACTGAATTCTGTGATTCTATGATTCTGTGTTCAGTCATATTGCATCATAATTCTTCTCCAAACAATACATTTGTAGCATGCTAAGGATTGTTTATATCTTTTTACGCAGCTGTGAATAAAGATGAGGAAGGGGGAATAGCTAGACCCTATCCTCATCCAGGGGCACATTAGAGTTCTTGCTAAATCTGATGGTGGCATGGTCCAGCCCTGCAGAAGCTGCTGGAGAGAGGGCATTGCCTAATGGAGTGAAGGCAGCCAGGTGGGTTGCCAGGACAGTGCTGGCAGTGTTTGCTGTGCTTCCTGGCATCTGACCGGAGTCTTTCCTGGAAGCAGCATCCTGCAGGAGAAGAAAGATGTGGGTGGGAAAGCAGGGGTGAAATGTCTTCCTTTCACATTTTAGCTCAATGGTGGTGCAAGCTGAAAACTTGAGAGGTGAATATCATATTTACCAAACCAAGGTCAGGACTCCTTCCCTTTTACGCAACATCCCTGCAGCTGGAATAATTGCTATGCCATGCCAGGCCCTTCCCCTGCACTTTCCCAGGTTGCTACCCTAAGCAAAACACTGCAGAACAAAGCTTCTCCCTGGCCTGCTGGACCATGAACTCCATCCTCCAAGGTGGCATGGATCTACAAGATGAATGGAGACTGCTTTTCCTCTTTTCCTTTTTTTTTTTAAGTTAGAGTTGCCCTCTGAGATATCAGAGGAGTGGGCTGACTCTCAGACAAAAAACAACTCCTAGCTGAAGGTTTGATCCGCAGCTGTCAGCATGTGGGAGACTTCACACACCTGTTTTGTGTTTTAGAAGAAGGATCCAGTTCCCCATACCCAAAGGTACAACATAAACGGGGATCCAGGAGAGTCCAGTCATGCCTATGTACATGTCTTAGGACTTAAAGTCAAGAGAGAGGACTTCGACCTGCTTCAGTAAAATGGGCTACTGAAACCTGCCTTTGGCAAGTGTTCTCTGCTCCTGTTGCTGCCCCAACATTATTCGTTCCTTCGACATCTCAGTCTCCTCCTTGCTCCCATTTAAGCTTGAATTCATAGGGCTATATCTTCCATTTTCACTCTGCTCCCAAGGGTTGGACTCAGCCCAGCTTTGGTCCAGGAGCATATAGCCAACTAATGCAATGTGTGCCACCCTGCCAAGCCTGCCTCCTAAGCAGTGAGGTATGGTCATTTGGCTGTGGTAATAGGACCTAATAAAGGGACTGCAAGTTTTTCACATTCAACTGGCTTATGCCCAGCCTGCCCAAATCTGGCGCACAACAAGAGTGTGATGGTCTGTCTGGCCATAGACGAGTATCTCCAAGTCCTTAATTCACAGTCCTCTTGTGGCTGTTTGCTTCTTTCCACCTGGGTTTAGGTTGCTTTGAGGGTACCTTACTCCTGAGAGAGTATAGATAAGTTTCCTGACTTCTTAAGAATGGTGAAAAAAGCAATTTTAAATGTAATTTCAGATGCAATTGTGGAACCTATGTGTCTGGTAGTGCTCTATTAGCCAAATGTCCCGTCTCTGTGGTTGATGTTGACGATGGAGAACATCACGGAGACTGAGAAAAGAGGAAGGCCTCCTGAAATATTTTGAACTGTCTGCCATTAAACAAGTGTCAAAAGACAGCTATTCTTTTTCCATGTGGATTCACCTCATTTGTGTTTTGGAAGGACTCTATTATATTGGAAGGTAATCTGTAATATTGGAGGGAAAATAATATTCTATGTTTAAAAGAAAACAGGAGTAAAAAGTTACTTTTGTCTACTCAGATTAATCTGAAAGTCCCATTAGAAGTTGTATCAGACACTTCAGGACAGAGGCTGATACTGCAGGGCTTGTCCCACCTGGTTGATCAGGTGTCTTAGGAAAAACAGTGAGAAGGTGAGAGTCAAAGCGTCTTTTCTAGAACAACACTTCTTTTTATAGTAAACTTTACTCTTTCATGAGACCAAGTTTGGCCAGGAATTTTCCAAAAACTTTTCTCTCTGTTGTCCCAGAAAAACCTTTACTGATTAACTGGGGCCACACAACAAAATATTTCCTGGTTTTCAGGCTTTGGATGAGAGGGTAAATTAGAGCTAACATATATACTGTGATCTGGGGAGAGTTTTATAACTAGAGATTTTTATAACTTTCTGACAGCTTGCTGTTCCTGTCAGGAGCTTTCCTGCCTTCTGAAGGCAAGAGGGCCTGCAGGAGGCCTGTGGTAGGAAGGTCCCATCATTTAAGTTCTCCTCTGTAGTTTGATTCCATAAACATCGTTCTTACCTAACTACTACATGTGTTTCTTTATGGTTTAGCTAACTTCTTTATATTCAGCTTGGAGTCATAAATTGTTAGTAGTTTTTTTGTATTGTTAAATATTTGATAAAGGAAGCAAGAAATTATTTAAATGTAATTTGCTTTCATTTTAAAGTTTCAGAATTAAAGTGATGTATTTTTTAAGCAGTCAAACAACTCTTAAAGCTATTCATGCTCAAAAATTGATCAGAAGTAAATAATTATTTATTTAAAAATAAATATAAATAAGCTATAAAACTCATTAATAAAAAACAAATACATTTTATTAAACCTGACTGGATAGCTTGCAGGAAAAGGCATCAGAGAGCTTACTATTATACTTAGAGTATACAGAATTTTCTAGGAATAAAGATGATGGAGTGATCTCTAAATCAAATGTTTCATTATAGGACACCACAATTTATGTAAGTGATTTCTGGTGTGCTTTTACTGCTTAGTGTCTTTAGTCACTAAATAATAGCTGCCATTTATATATAACTTACCTTAGTACTTCCACCTTGATGGTGACAATGGTGTGATTAAACTCCCAGAAGTCCCAGAGAAAATCAGACTGCTTTTAAGATCTTCCACCACACAATTCAAATTGTTTCAAAATTTTTTTGAAATGCTTTGAGAGAATGAGCAGAAAAAAGAAACTCATGTTACTCTGATTACAGGAGCAGCAAAACACTGATCCAGTCATTAGGATGCCAAACAGTGACTTTTTAAAAATTTATTGGCTTCAGCTGAACCATAGATTTTCTGGCCATACCCTAGCTCTTACCCTTAAATAGGAGAGGAACAGCTCATCCCAAATATTTTCATGAGATGGCCTTACCGCACTAATGAATAGAATTAAAAAAAACCAACCCAAACCTCAAGGCATAACTGTGCTCCTGTAAACTTTTATGCTGAAAAGACCTGAAAGAATCAAGAACCTGAAAAGAATTAAGGAAGAATCTGAAAAGAGTCAAGGGAGGAAATGACCATATAGAAATGGTGTTTCCAATCATCCTGCTTAAAAAAGAACTTCCTGATACAACAAAGAATCTTAAGATTTTGTTCAAGCACCACAAATTGATATAGAAATGGAGAATCCAGAATATCTACGAAATGTAAGTAATGGGTTAGAAAAAGCATAATAGAACCATTTTTTGATATAAATGCTGCTAATTAAAAAAGTCCTGCTCCTTCCTTTGTGATCATGGATGGGAGCTGGGTAACTGAATACAGCTGCAGCTCTTCAGAACATCAGATTTTAACAAGGCCTTAGAGGTACTCTCCATCCCTCCTGAGCTGTTACAGTCATTATTCCTGTTCTACAGCACTAACCAGTATTCTGATGAAAACCTTTGGCCGGAATAATCTCTCTCATTGGGGTAACATAACTGTAGTCACTCTAGCAGTACATCTCTATATAACTATGAAGAGGATCTAACTCTTTATAATTGCTTTATAATATGTTAGGGGTTTTGCCCCTTAACTCCCTTATTTAAGCTTCAAGCATCACTCTGGGCCTAAAAAGACAGTTTTCATTTTACAGACAGAGTTGGAAAGCTGGATCTTTTTTAATGTTATTAATACTTGCCAGACAAACTTGAGAAGACAATGAAGTTTCAAAGAGTAACTTTGAATCCTTTTGTACCAGAAAGGAAGGCTGAACTGTGATCCTACATTTGAACTTGAAGAAATGATTTTAGAGTCCAAACCTCTCCATAAAAAGAAAAAGCGACTTGCCAAAAACAAATCCAAAGATGGAGCTAAGGAAACCTGCCCACTGGTAAGCTGGGGACTGTGGCTGTGGTTGGTGGCATTTCATTTACATTCTCTAATGGGCAAAATCAGTTTGATCACCTCTAAAACCAGACTTGACCTCTCTGTTGTTTCACATAGAGCATAACCCATCTCCAAAGCAAGATTAAAAGCAACCATTTATTTCAGTCATGTTTAAGTTGTAATCATTTCTAAGATTCTCACAGATGCTCATTTAAAGTATGAAAAAGTGTTGCCAGTTGGCAAATATGCTTCCCACACACGGACAGATAGTTATAAGAAGTATTTATCCTCTACCGGTACCAAAAATGAAAAGTATGAAGTGAAAAGCTCATTATTTATAAACGTCTCAAAGCTGTCTCTTGCAGTCTTGACTAATGTGTCCCACATAGAAAGACCCATTGTATAAATAGTCGAAACTTCTGAGAAGACTAAGAAATAACTATTTTCCAGACTCAAATTTTCATTTCAGTGAGGTTTTATAAATTCTATTGCTACTCCTAATGATTTTAAATGCTCATGCAAGCTATTCTTCTTTGAGCTATCAAACGTAAAAACCCTCAGGAATTCTTTGTGGGGAACTTCTTCCAAAAGAAAGAAGGATTGATTGTGCTATCATGGCCCACTTTTGAAGAGTCTTCAAAACGCCTTTTGATAGTATTCATTCATAAGCTGTTTTCTTCTGTATCATTTCTGTTGTGATTTTTGCCCATGATTTTCCACCTTTTTTAATCAACCTATTCATGCTGTTTTTTAAAGAACGTACACCTGCAGCAGTGCTTGGAAACCGTTCGGAAAGAATTCATCATATTCAACAGAGAGAAGTAAGTGCATTTCTTAATGCCTGTTTAGCATGCACTACTGAAATTAATTTGAGAATGATATTTTTTTTTCCTCCCCCAGTGTAAGGAAAAGAGATAAATGATCACAGCAGCAAGGGCTAAAAGGCTGGATTTCCATTGATTTCTTCCTCTTACAGTCTCTGGTGTGATGGTTTTGTAGTTCTTCCTTCTCTGAAAGGAAACAGAGCTGCTTGTGGTGAAATTATGTTAGAGAAATAAGGTGAATGTCACCAAAACTCTCTGGAGAAAGTGTTAGAAATTAAGCAAAGGGAATAGAATACAAGGGGTGGCTTTTTCACAACTTGAACAAAACCAAGGGAAGTGATAACTCATGAAATATAAATGATATGAACTGCAGTGTTCTGACTTGGAAACTCCATTCATACTTCACCACCATAAACCAGGTAAATTCAACATTAGTTATTTCCACAGAGCTAAATATTAGAACTAGATCAGACAGGAAGGAAGTGCTTTATAGTCTAACCATCATCCAGCATCCATAGAAACACAAGTCTGAATCCCAAGGCTGCATAATCTTTCTGGTCCAATTAAGACACTGCATCTCACGTAGTTTACTGTGTGTGAGTTGTGGTCCACTATGCACCTGTTTGTGTTACGGATACAGCTCAGAACCGGGGAGTTCTTTGTCTTTGGTCAAAATACCACATTTCATCCAAGTATATTCAGTGGTTTTATTTGACCTAATTACATCTGCAAGCCTTTCTAATGGAGTTGTGAAAAGTTAGAAATTAATTAAAAAGTTGTGAATATCTTACTCAGTGCTTACAATGCAGGTAATTATTGTCTTCTGTAACTACAACTGGGAAACAGGGATTGTCAGCTCTGCGCATTTGACATGATGTCATGAAGGATAATCCCCATTGTCCTGTTACAATTTGTGGGAGATGTCTATGGCCAATCCTAACTGCTCACAGAAACTACAGCAAGGACTTAGAACAGGAACGTCTGACAGACTCTGCGTGTCATTTTGCATGATCTCTAGCACAAGAGAGCCTTACCTTTATGTAAGGGCCATAAACAACAAAAGCCAGACCAAGTCAGCTCATAAAAGGTTTTCAGAAGGGTCTTGGTGTACTTCTCTGAATCGGCTCTGGTATTGGTGAACTAGGGAACGCCCAAACTTTGTAGGAATTTTATTAGCCCACAAAAATCAAAATTATTAAGACTGTAATAGCAAGCTTAGAAAAGATTGCATTGATAAATCAATTTAGTGTATTTCCAAGAAGTTGTTAATACAACAGGTTCATTTCCAGGTATGGCCCTCTCATCTTCTCCAGAATCATAAATCAAAGAAAGCCAATATACAGCAATTTTTGAAAGATAAAATAAAATACCAGATTTTGTTAATACACTTTCAAAATCCCATTGTGTATGTTCACTAGCATTGAACAATTTCTTTTGACATGATTTTACTATGCTATTCTTAAATCTTTTTTAGCAGTGCATAGGCAGGTTTTTTCATTTTTTTTCATATTGCGCAGCTACAGTAACAACACAAGCTATGAAGGATTCTGAGAGGCTGATGGGAGATCAAGAAGTTTAAGTGGACTACGAGTAAAATGGAAGCAAAAGATAAAACATATGCACTTCATTCAGAACAGCATGTGTTTTGGTCATTGCTTGATTGGCTTTGACAAGGTAAAGGAAAAATATTTGGTAGAGACCTACAACAGATCCTGCATTGTCTTAAGACAGATCACAATCATTTCTTGTTTAAATTGTATTAGGGATGAGGAAAGACATGGAGAGACTTCTGTAATACTTTTCAAAGACAAAAATGTTAATAAGGGGGGAAGCAGAGAATTCAAATTTTTGAAAAGCAGAATGTATTCAAGTTAATGGGAACAAAACAAGAGCAATGACAGACAGAGACGCCATCGTATCGGAGAGAAGAGGCTACATAGTATATGTTGGACTAATTCATGGTGGGTTTCCTTAGACCCTTCTGTGCCCTCAGGGGTGTATGTATGCACAGCCTGAGGCTGTACCGACATGGATTTCCAAAGCCAGTCGGGTTCTTAGGAACAGCTGCAGATGCTGAAGGGCATGAACTGTTCCTGCAAACACGATATCCAATAGTGCATGATCGTAGCACTGGGTGAGGTGTCAGTCCCAAGCAGGACTTTAAAGCAGTCTCAGATTAATACAGCCAATTGTTTTGATACTCCTCCGTGTTCCTCTACATAGAGCAGAGTTGCTTATGTAGTCTAGCTGTTTAAAAAAACTCTGCATACTTCTTTAGATATTCATTATATTCAGCCACAAAAAGCTGTAATTTATTGTGATTTCAGCCTTCTGCTCAGTTTAATTCAGTGGCACAGAGCACTACAGAAATCCTAAGAAAGTGTGAATCAAAAAATTTAGCCCATCTTTCAAGGGAAAAGATGAGGATTCTAGGCAAAATTATGGATGTTTCTAATTAAGCAACGGAAAGTCACAGAGTAATGTGTAGTTAGAGTGCAGTGTTAACCATGCCAGTTCCACAACATCTTGCAATCCAATATTTGTAAAATATCTGCTATGAAAAGCAGAATCTGGTTTTATTGAATGTCTTGCTGATACTTCCAGACTGTGCTTCTTTTTCACTCGATATCTTTCATCTTGCAACAGGTATTGCAAATCTTGAAATATGTCGTATTTATTTTCTTTCCAAGAAGCTCAGGAGACTATCAGAAACTCTTAGACCGCAGTTAAGGGCTGGGGATGGGTAGGTGGGATAGAGAAAAGTCTTACTAGACTGAAAAGAATTAAAAGATAATTCAAGGCACTGAATGAAGTACCTTAGAGTGTAAATTAATGCTGGCAAAGACAGAATGTGCATATTTTCACTTTTCTACTGCTTTCTGCAGTTAAGTAATTGAAAACTGCTATTTATAGGAATGTTTTAAGCAAGATGAGTGCATGAGGAAGACAGAGTCCACTTTAGCTAAGCCGAGCTTTCAAATGAGTAGGCTCTGTTAAAAAGGCTGATGTTTTTCCAGATGGCTTTACCAGCATGTTCGGGCAACATACCTTCTCGGTAAGTCTTACATTGTCCTTGAATGTAATTTATTAGGTTGCACTATAGTTTAGCTGTGTAGCTGATATTTATGGTTTGAACAGTTATGGAATAGGATGAAAGATTTGAAGAATTAAAAAACAATAGGATATTGTATGCAATCAGAGAGCACAGACATACACTGCAAAATGCAGATGACACCAAGTTTGGCAGGAGTGTTGCTCTGCTTGAGGGTAGAAAGGTTCTGCAGAGGGACCTGGACAGGCTGGACCAACGGGCCAAGGCCAACTGTATGAGGTTCAACAAGGCCAAGTGCGGGGTCCTGCACTTGGGTCACAACACTCCCATGCAGCGCTACAGGCTTGGGGATGAGTGGCTGGAAAGCTGCCCAGCAGAGAGGGACCTGGGGTTGTTGGTGAACAGACGGCTGAATATGAACCAGCAGTGTGCCCAGGTGGCCAAGAGGGCCAACGGCGTCCTGGCTTGGATCAGCAACACGGCGGC
>NW_009259117.1:894588-938456 GCF_000687185.1 Egretta garzetta | reverse complement strand
AAGAAAGTAATGGAGGGGCGGGAGCGTGTCCAGAGGAGAGCAAGGAAGCTGGTGAGAGGTCTGGAGCCCAAGTCTGATGAGGAGCAGCTGAGGGAACTGGGCTTGTTTAGTCTGGAGAAGAGGAGGCTGAGGGGGCACCTTATTGCCCTCTGCAACTGCCTGACAGGAGGGGGTAGTGAGGTGGGGGTTGGTCGCGTCTCCCAACTAACAAGTGATAAGATGAAAAGAAATGGCCTCAAGTTGCACCAGGGGAGGTTTAGATTGGATTTTAGGAAAAATTTCTTCCCTGAAAGGGTTGTCAAGCACTGTAACGGGCTGCCCAGGGAAGTGGTCGAGTCCCCATCCCTGGAGGTATTTAAAAGACAAGTAGATGCAGTGCTTAGGGACATGGTTTTGTGGTGGGATTGCAGGGTTAGGTTAACGGTTGGACTCAATGATCTTAAAGGTCTTTTCCAACCTAAACTATTCTATGACGAGTAAATGTGTTTTATTAAACTAGGAATTAGGAAAGTAGGACTTGGAGCTGTGATATTAGCTGTTTTCTTTATATATTGGATTTAGCTTTACAGGGCTTTCTGGACAAAGAAATGCGTAGTCAATGTTTATCAGCAATGGTAACAAAAGTTAGATTTGTGTATCTTGACTTTGACACGGCATTCACTGGGGAGATGAGGAGGAATGGAGGGAAGACAATTATTCCCAGTTTCTCTGTAGAAAAAGATGAAACAAAACTATTTTCCATTTTCCTAAGATTTGTATTAATGTAAAAGACTGTCCTGTGTACTAAAAATAGCATCTACTGAAGTCCAGCTGTAGTTCTGTGCTTCAGTTTAGCTAGGCAGGTTCTCACTATTGTTAATCCTATAAAACAGTCTAGGAAATTTGTGAAATCTGAAAGGAATACTGCTTTCATGTCTGCAAAACAGACACTGAATGTTCCAAAGTCTTTCTGTGATCCAAGTTCCTATGATACAGCATTTCTTCTAATAAAAGGAAAACTGATTTTTGGGCCATCTTCATCCTCCACACCCAATGTAATTTCTTCTTGGGACACTCATACACAACTCCAAATAATGGAACAGCAGACCAGGAGCAGCATTAGGAATGTGCAGCGTTCATGGGTTGAAAATACTTTCTACTCCACGTAAAATGACTAGGCTGTTCTGAAGAGGTAGCTTTATACCTTCATCTTCATTTGCACAGGAAAACTTGAAGCATCCAAAATGAAATCCTTTACCCTGTAAGTAGATTTTTGTCTTGATTTTATTATTGTCAGTGCTTCAGATATCAGAGTGGCTCAAGTGTGGCTATGTGCATGGCTTTATTCTTATTTACTTTGATATTTCAGTGGATGTGAGCTACAAATTAAAATACATATGTATCTTTTGACATGACACGGGTGTACGTCGTCTGTCCACATTGACATTATCTTGCAGTACCTTTAGGAGAGGGGTACACACTCTCCTGATCCAAAGAAAAATAAAATAGGAAAATCCTTTTACAATCCAAGTTTGAATGTGGTGCAGGAGGTGTTTTCTATTCTTCTTAAGAGTGTCAGTAAAATCTCTTAGTTTTGAACATGTAAACTAAATAAACTATGATCTAAAAATGGTGCATGCTGTGGGTCTTAGTTGCAGAATATGATCTGAAGTTGATTTCAGGGACTTGTTTGGCTCCTTTGGCTGCAAAAAATGATTTTTTTCCCTGTTTTTAAATCTATTTCTGTGGATAGATGCTTTATTGCATCTAGAAATGCAGCACCAAATGTTTCACAGTATCTGAACATGTATGCCTATAGGCTTGACAGCAAATTTTTGAGAAATAGATCTTATTTAGAAGCTGTAGGCTGTATTTTCAGTTTCTTGGGGGGGAAAGAAAGATTGTACAGATAAAACCACACTGTTTGTAGCTTTATTGAAAAGCTGAGTGCAGATTATTTTGATATTTTTGTGCCGTTATCACTAAACAAATCTTCACATATATCCACATCTCTTTATGAATGTCCAAAATGTGAAATAGCCAAAAATGAAGAAATAAGATTCAATATTTCCTTGTAGTGGAATCACATTTCTCACCCTTTATGGTTCCTGAGCCTCCTCCTCTCCCCAAAAGATGTCTTTAAGATTAAAGAGGTGAGCAAGCAAAGAACAGAGGAGAAAACACAGGAAATATCTGCTCCTTGGGCAGAATAATCCTGCAGTTAAGACACTTCACAAACTTGTCATCGAAGTTATCAGCCTCCTAATGGCAGTAAAATCATAAAGCCACATTTTACTGAGTAGAATGTGTATTTCGTATATACAATGTATGTGAAAATGGGTTAGAATTCTGCAGAGCTTAATAAACAGGATGGAGAGATGAACAAAATATCCATATTTTCAAGAGTTCTAGTGTGAACTTTAAAAAACTTACTAGTGATATTGAAGTTGGAGGGGTTTTTACTTAACACTAATATCCTTCAATAGCGTTGAGATCATATTCAGCTGTCTAGTGCCCACTGATCTGAACAGGCTTGCCCCTTTCCTAAGCTCCTGGTACACCTTATTTCTCTTCTCAGTATTTGTTGAATGCAACCACACTAAAAAATTCTGCCACAAACTGAAGCAGTCAGATGGATGCCATACTTTTCCCTCTCTTTTCTTACTATAATTCCTACTGTTTGGCCATACCTAGTTCTTTTCTAAAAGGTATTGAACAGCTCTAGGTGAGCAGGCAGATCACTCTTCCCAGAATAAACAGCAAAAGTAGAGGGAACATATTTTAAGCATACTAAGATGCTTAAAATCATGTTGTCTGATTTTGTCCATATCATAGATGAAAAGCTTACCTAATATTCTCTGCACTTTTTATAAGTCCAAATTTATTTCCTCTTTCATTGTAGTTCCTTTTCTTTCCTTTCCTTTCAATTATCTTTTCAGATTCAAATCCAGAGTCCCTGAGTGCTCTCTTTCATTTCAGTTTGATTGGAATTGAATATTCATAATGATTTGCAGTACACCTCATTGAATGTACTTTTCTTAATAGGTATTTTATGTCACTTAGTGTCTCTGGAGATATTTATATTATCATAATCTCCATAATATCTGAATACTTATTGGATGAGGCTACAGCACAACTTTTCTTCTCTTGCCACTTCTGCCAACCTTAATTCAGTTTAAATCTATCTATCTCTTTCTGAGCATTTCAAGTGGTTGCACTGCTCTTCACTGATCCCTTTCTTGTCCCTTTTGTAGATGGATGTACCTGCTTTTGGAGATTGTGCCTGCCATCTCACCTAATTAGCAAGACACCTTTCTGAACATGATTAGACCAAGCTTTTTTTGGGGCACTAATAACTGCTACTTGGTTACACAAGGCCTTTCACTTCTGCCTTTGAATCCTGCTCATTATTACTGGCTTAGAATCACCAGGCCAAATGGGACTCTTGGTGAGCTGAGCTGCCTAAAGATTTGAGCATAACTGGTCCAAGCTGGTTATTTTTCTGTGGGCATACCTTCAAATTCACTTTTTCTGAGAAAAGAGTGATCATACAATAGCCATCGTTTCAATAATGTGTTCAGAGTTTCCTAGAGGAAAAAAAAAAACAAAACCAAACGAAAAAATAGCTAATGAGTATCTGGAACCTCATTTTCTAGCCTTCTAGGAAAAATGGCCAAAATTTTCTGAAGGAAGTAATTGTATCATTGTAGTGGCTACACTTCACCAAATGAACACCCAACTTCAGGAATGAAAGTTTGTGTGGGCGTGCATATGTCAGAGCATCCTCTGTGCTGAAATGTGCTCCTGGAAGTATCAGGATAACAGATGCAGATCCTTAGCACTGCAGGCCAGCAATTCTTTTCCACTTACGGAAAGCTAAACACAAACCTCATGAAAACTAATCAAAATTTAGTTCATAGGCAGAGAAAAGAAAAATACATCTTCATTTGTGCATCTCAGAATTTGGAGAGGAACCAAAACTGTATGGTTCCATGCATTATATAAGATTAATTTTTTTAATAGGTTACGTGGGAAAAATCATATCTATGATAAATGAAGGCTGCATAAGTCACAACTGTTCAATGGCCACAGGGGATTAACTTCATTATTTCTTTTAATCTCTCTTCATGTCCTAAACTAACATAAATTCTCACTTCTTAGGAGCCTCCATAAATTAAGAATGAATCATGAAGACTGAACTCTTCATCTTGTTTTAGGAAACCATTTTGGGGCCACTTGCTGAAGCAATGCAGAAACAAGCCAGTAATGATATAACATGATTACTGCCAGTCATTCTGATAATTTGTGTATCTGTTGAATATATTCATAAATGAGCTGGAAAGGGAGATGAACGGTGAGGTGACAAAGTCCGCTTGTGATACCAGAGCAGTCAAAACTCAATCTGACTGCAAAGAGCTCCAGTAGGTAATGATAGTCGTGGTTCTGAGTTGCAGGGTAATAAAAAATGGCAGCTGAAATTTAGTACTGACAAATGTAAACACGTTAGGAAGAAAATAATCTAAACTTTACCTTTAGGATAATGGACTCTAAATTAGCTTCAGTTATGAAGGAGAGCAATTTTGAAAAGACTGTGGATAGCTGTCATGGTTTAACACAGCAGGCAGCTGAACACCACCCAGCCGCTTGCTTAGCCCCCCTCCCTCAGTGGGGTGGGGGAGAGAATTGGGAAGAAAGTAAAACCTGTGGGTTGAGATTAAGACAGTTTAATAAAACAGCAGAGGAAAAGAATAACAATAATAATAGAATATACAGAGTATACAAAACAAGTGGTGCACAATGCAATTGCTCACCACCTGATGACCAATGCTCAGCCCATCCCAAGCAGCGATCACCCTCCCCTGGCCAATTCCCCCCGAGCATGACGTCCTATGGTCTGGAATAGCCCTTGGGCCAGTTGGGGTCAGCTGTCCTGGCTGTGCCCCCTCCCAGCTCCTTGTGCCCCTGGCAGAGCAGGGGAAGCTGAAAAGTCCTTGACTGATGTAAGCCCTGCTCAGCAACAACTAAACCATCAGGGTGTTATCAGCATTCTTCTCATCCTAACTCCAAAACACAGCGCTATGCCAGCTACCAGGAAGAAAATTAACTCTATCCCAGTCAAAACCAGGACAATAGCACAATGCTTAGTGGACAACTAAAAGGTGTTAACATGCTCAAAATTGCAGAGAAAACTATAGAGAAATGAACATCAACATTTTGTGTACACATATATATTTTCATATATATACACCTGCACCTTCCATTCTGTGTACAGTTCTGCTTCTTTATCTCAGAAAAGATACATAGGACTTGGAATGGTTACAAAAAAAGAAAAACAAGCTTGACCAGAGGTGTGGCATGGCTCAGGTTGAAGGATTTCATAGACTTCAACTAATTTAAACTCAGAGAAGAAGCAACTGAAAAGACAGAAATGGGCTAAATAATAATGTTACACAATTTATTGAGAAGCTGACTAAGCAATGATTATTCACTCTTTCTGGTAACTCAGGGTCACAAAGTTACCAGGTTTAAAGAAAATAAACCATGCTTTTCTGTGCAATGCAGCACATTGCCCAGTGGCATTCTGGATGCATAACTTATGAAAAGATTCAGAAAAGGATTAGAGACATTAATGGAAAAAGTCATCAAGGTCCTTCAGACATTGGATACCCGATGCACTCATTGGTTTGGGAAATCTGGATATGTCAGAAGAGAGGGGGATATGCCACAGCAAATATTTGTCTCAATTGAATTGTTCTTTGTCAGTGTCCACTAGTGTCTGAACTGGGCCACTATGAGAGGTGGGAATTTTTGTTAGATGGAATGGCTGGGTATGTGCTTTTATGCTTTCTCACTGCTTACAAGGTCTCCATCTTCATACAGAGTCTTCATAATAGCACAAGGGTTGAACAGTAAAATGTACATATATGTGTGTATATATATGCATATATGCAAGTACATATATATATATATATATATATATCTCCCCTTTTTGGAAATAGGGAAAGTAAAGCAGACTTAGGGCAGTAAGAGGTTTAGGTAAGATTCAGACTGTCCCTTGCTGTGTTTCGGGGGATGTCAGGCACCCATCCCCAGGGAAGATCTCAGCACTGTGAAACCCATCTGGAGAGAATTTTCCCGTGTCCCACCTGGGGCACGATATATACTTCTGTTGTGGGTGCACTGTAGTGCTTCGCCTAGATGGCTCAATGTTCAATACAGTGGTTTTCGTGGATCCCTGTGCTAGGCATCCACCTTCCCAATGCGTTGCGTAGGGAGGTCTGGTGATCGACTAAAGGCTGCGAATTACACTGTGCAATCACAAGTGAACACGTATCACAAGATACATCTCCTTTGGGGGGTCCGTCCTTCAGGGAATGAAAGAGATGCATGGATAACGAGGCTTCTTGTGCATCTGTGTTTTGGACTTTGGCAGAGAAATCTTGCATGAGGAGTAGGTGGAGGGAGATGGGCCAGCAGACAGGTCAGCACAGGCTGAGGTTGTTCCCTGGAAACTCCGATTCCTGGAAGCCTGCTGCTGCGAGGAGAAGGGTAGGCTTGGACCAGCCTCCTCCCAGATTTATTCCGGTCTGAGAATGTTTATCGTCAGGTCCCAATAATCAGGCAGAGCCAGACGGGCTTTCCACATCCCTTAATTCTTAAATTATTGGCTGTACAGTTCCCATGGAGCTGCAGTTTCAACTAGAGATGCCACATTAAGGAAATGGTGCTGCTACACAAATAGGTTGTCGCAGCTGATATTTTCCTTCCTCACCTCTGATCCAGGATCCTCTTCTGATCCCCCATCAGGGGAGAGGCGTGAAAAGGAAAGAGAAGAAAGTAGATGGGATTGAATGGCCACATTTCGGTGATGGCTGGCTGCCCCTTTGTTCAGTCCTGCCTTGCCATGGCGATCTGGCACACCAGTTCACTGCCATGGAGCTGCAGACGTGCACCACCATCGCTGCGAAGGCAGCAGGCATTTCGCAGGCATCACATTATTATTTGTCTTTAAATTCTCAGTCTGTTAGCAAAACTATGCTTGTTGCTGTGTCCTGCTGTCTGTTAACAGGCCCCTCCACTCCAGCTCCTCTGTAAAAATCTTCCTGCCTTGAGTTCCAGGGGATGGCAGTGGCAGAGAATATGTTTCCAGTAAAGTGTTTCCAGTAAACTGTAGATGCAGCTAGAGAATTGTCCTTCTCCCCATATATGTCATTTGGACATGACCCAGAAGATCACTCTACCTTGAAACTCTCACCAGAAGAACAGAGTACGTCAGCGCAACTCCTGTGATCGATCTGTCTGCTGAGAGCTTGACTAAAGGGTGAGCCTGCATCCTTCAGGATGCACACCAAAGGCAGGCTATGAAGCAAGTCTCTGTCTTGAGAATGAGCTTTGGCTCACACTACTGGGGAACATCCTTATTCATGGGCAAGTGCCTGTAGATTTTAAACTGGGCTCTGGCTAACTGGAAAGAAAATTTTCGTCCTGTGGTCCCACAAACCTAATAACTAATACATCACTGGGAAATTTCATAGCTGCTTTCTTGTTGCTTGTACATGTGGATCTACAGAGGTATCTAAACTAGAAAAACTAGTTCACATTTTAAAACATGGCTGAACAAGACAGAAATTGTTTAGGATGCACCTAGTCTGGGACAGACAAGAACCCACTTCTGAGAGACACCTATTTTGCTAGTCTGAACGTGGCTTTAATGCTAGTGTTAATTGGTTGTTGTAGTTTCATTTTCTTAAATGGCTGCACATCGTTTGCTGTTTTCATTTATTTACTCCATCTCTTCACTCTTATTTTGCTTTATGAATTCCCAGGGTAAACCTGAGATCTTAAGACATTGCAGGTCAACATGATCCAGCATCCAGTATAATTTGTCACTTGACTTCCACATACCAATGCTTCACATGTCACTCACGCCGTATGTGCACCTGAACCCATTATGCTTGATTATAAATTGTTGGTTGATAGAAAATTATATTCACAGGCATTTACTGAGCGTAATTATTCAGCAAGAACTATCAACCTGAATCAATTACCCCTGGTGTAAATGTATTTCCCCAAGGATTTTTGGAAAGGGTGGGAATAAATGTTATGAGTGTCAGTGGTACAAGAAGGCATCTGTGCTACATGGGGATACTTCCTCCACAATTTTACTTTTCACGTTCAGCTGTAATAAAGCATAACTTTTAGCCTGTGCCTCAGTCATTTAAATTTAAATGGAGTTAAACCAGAGTTATTTGAATGATTACATGGTAATCTACTGAGCTTTCAAAACACATAAGTCACAGTGTATTAGGAAAACAGGCCTGCGATTACGACTGTTTCTACTGAAGCAGTCAGTACCAAGAGTACCTGTTTTGGGTCAAAGACAGCCTGAGTTAAATGTTGGTTAGACACAGAACAACCCCTACCCCAAAGGGTGTACGCAAGATTTTCAAAGGTATCTGAAATAAATGGGAATTAGATGACAAAGTATTTTTCAAGGTACAGACCAAGTCATGCAGAAAAGCCATTGCTGGCAGACCCAGAGCCTGAATATGCTATAGGCACGTCTGCATGGATGAGCAGGCAATTGCACCCCTGTGCTCCTCGGTGACTTCATTACCCAGCTCTTGGCAGTGTTTATTGGCGTGTGCTATGTACCAGGCTGATGGGACTATGCAGTTTCTGCACGCCTGAGCAGTGTGGGTGTAAATTAGCTCTAATCCAGGAGCAAATTGGCTCTGCTAAGCAGTGCAGTGTGTGGTGAGCTTATACAGCTGCTAGGCAGGAAGACACTTGAATCTGTGATTCAGAGGAGAAAGGTATCTCTGTTTTTCTAGAGATGCAACAAGACTGTATTCCTTTAAACTAATCAATTAAAAAATCATTTGTTTAGTTTAAGCTCCTTTAGTGAGGAGAGACTTGTATCTCACAAGGTTGACCTGTGACACGTGTATTAGATAACTTAGACTGGAACTATTTATTCTGCATTAGTGCCTCCATCTATCCTGTAGAGAGCCTGAACTAATCTTTCCATTGTCTCTAGTTAGCTGGCATAAAATCCATCCCACAGTTGTCGTCTCAGTTCATTTCTGAAACAGTAAATGCCTAGCTGCCGGTCCAACAGGCACGGTCATCTGTGGGCTGCTCTCGCCGAATGTCAGGCAATGATGGGCATCTCGTATGGCACCAAACACCCCTTGTGGGGCAACAGCGTTTGAGCCATATGTACCTAACCATAGGGGCAGGAGGCCAAGAACGAGCAAGTTATGAGTGAACATTATCAAGAGCTAAAGACTCACGACATCCACTCTTGCTAGTGGTTTGATGAGGTTGCTTCTTGGACCAGGTCTCCAGAAATATATGCCTGCTACCACACAAACACACACTAGCATTATGTTTTGTTTAAAGCTGCTCTGTACATGTTGCTCTCTAGAGTGGGGCAGGGGCAGAACTCATCTGAGATTACAGACTCTAATTTTCAGTTTGGAGTTGTGTGACTCAGCGCTGACGTTGCTGCGTGACGGGTGTTGAGTCTGCTCCAGCTCCATCCCGAAGTCTGTCCTGGCCTGCCCCAAGCCTCCCCGGAGCAGAGAGAGACTGTGCCTTCCTTGTTTACTTGAAAATGCTTAGCAAATTCATACACTTTGCAGTAATTTCTGTTTTCCTGAAAGCATTACTGAGATCTCTCTGTGCACAAGCTGAAGAAAAGAGAAGCCCGCTATTAACTCTGCCATGGTTACTGCTCCTCTGTTAGGTGTAAAGAGGGTTTTTTTATAAAAAAGAACATTAGCTGTATACAGCTGTCTTTGGAGATAGTTTTAATTAGCTAAATAATTAGCTAGTTTAATTAATCAGATCTCCACAGTTGGGATTCTTTTGAGTTCTTCCTCATTTTTCAACTCTTTAACTCTCCTTCTTCCAATTCTACTATTATTTTTTTTTCTTATTCTGCATTTTTCACCTTGTTGTTTTCTCCTTTTTTTTAAAAAGGCAGAATATAGGCAATCTTCCATACCGCTCAGTAGTTAGCATGGTCCCTGGCATAATTTTTCCCAGGCCAAAATCACTCTGGAGCAATTCCCTTCATGTCTCAGAGGTTAGCATAGACCAGAGGCCGCCTCCCAGGCAGCTGCAATGCAGCGACTCTGGTTTGAAGATTAGAGAGTTTAGCCGCAAGGGTGCAAGCCAGCCTGCACCACTTTGCTTCCAAGCGTCAACCCCTGCACCATTTTACCTTCTGGTGCGAACGTAGCCAATGCCTAAAATACAGAAATGGCATTCCCATGAAGAACTCTTGGCACCCATCATGAGGGCCCTTCTGGGTACCGCTGGGAATGGGAAGTACATGAGTAGTTTGGCAGATGTTCAGGTTATCAGGTAATTCAATATTATGCAGGATTATTATATTATTTCTTATATATGTTGCTATGAGATCAGAGCACTTTTCAAATTGGGGAATTTGGCAGAATTTGACCAGAGATTTACCTTTATGCCCGAGACCTAATCACATGCCAGCTCGTCACCCTGCACCACGCTTTCCCTTGGGAAGCAAACCTGAGCATGAAAGAGCAAGATGGGATCTGCAGCTCGCACCAACAGGATGTGAGGAATCCATATTTGTTCTGTTTTGTTAGCACGTTTCCTTACTATTTACGCTGAGCAAAGGTTAGTGTTCTCTTCTTTATGGATGGAGTGTAAAATAAGCAAATTTCCTGAAGTTCTGATCAGCTCATCAGCTTATTTTTGTTAACTTTTTAAAAAAGGAAGGAAATACAGGAATTTTCACTCCTTTCTGATATACTTGGTGGCTATTTCATTTGGAAAAGTAAAATTACTTTTCCCAAATATGCTTATTTGGTTAAAAATAACCTGATCAGGACGTTTTGTTCACTTCTTTTTACCTTTTCACTAAAAAATGTAGTTGAATCAAAATCTGGCAGATATAAGCAGAATAATGTAGATATAAGAGAAAGAGTAGCACTCATTTACAATTGTAAAATACTGCCAGCTTCTTCAATTTTTACAAAAACAGAACACAGCAAGAACCAATTTATAAGAGAAACCTTTAAAAATGCAGGCAGAAAATGATTAAGTGTCCATGTATCAAACTCAATTTTTATTCCCCACAGTGGCAGCCAGATGACAAGCCAAGCTGCTTATTGTCCCAGAAATCATGCTCAGTTATCAATATTTCTACAATCATTGCCTGAAGTTGATGTTAAAATGATGGCAGACAAATAACGGGGGAAGTTTTCAAAGTGGAGTAGAAGATACACAAGCATATAACCCATTATTTTTGAAAAGACGTGTACACACCACAGGACCTATATAGTACTGCCAAAAAATTGCCCTGATATTGCAGTATGTGCACTTTCACTGATGTGCATGAGCTCCTACAAAGCTTAAATAAGGGATTTTACAAAAGATAAGGTTTTGTGTGAAGTGACTCTGGTTTTCTGGCTAAAGCCTGAAAGATTGTGGGTGCCATGAACATTTTTAATCACTGTCAAACCAAAGGAATGGAGCCTTTTTGGGGCTGCTGGGTGAGCTGATCCAGAAAATGAGCTGGTACGAACAACACTGATAGCTTTCACCTGTCCACCGCTGAACACTCATTATTTAGGTCAGAGAGGTAAACCAAAACACATGCCTTCTCATGTTGGTTATGCAGGTATGTTCAAGATATCTGTAGATATAAAGCTATACATAGATATAAATCCAGATATAAGTTCAAGCCACCCAGCACCTTTCTGTTTATACTTTCTATCACACTCCAGGTTACCAATACGAAGGATGATGCTGGACTTGGAGGTGACAGCATGAGTCCTTTTGAGTCTTCACAGTCCAAATATTTCTGTTCTTTCCCAGAGCAAGTTTCTCTACATAAACCACTCCAAAACCTGAGGAACATAAGGATATACTCTGTCCTTGTTCCACAAGGTGGAAATAAGGAAGTCTTATTACCATAGTTAGACTCCAAAGTCCCATTGTCTTTTTTTTTTTTTGCACCTTTTGACTGGAAATAAAGGCTCTAGAGTGCCATAAATTCACCAAAATCTTTGTGTTGAAAGTTTCATCTTTGTTTTCTGTGTAACTGAGCAGCGAATCCAATTGTGATGAGGGATACAACCAGCCACTAACCATCTCCATCTCTTTAGAAAGAAAATTCTGGACCATTTGGCAAAATAGTGCTTAGTTATCATCAAAACAGATTAGTTGTGATCAGGGACAAGCAGTGGTGGGGTCAGGAGGTTAAAGCACCACCACCTTGAGGAAGCAGTTGTGTTGACCACATCTGATTCATTCACCCAGGCATTTTTTCTTGTGTTTGTACACAAATTTTGATGCATCATTACCTCACTGAATAAAAACTAGAAATAAAACCAAATAGTCTAGTGCAATAGCAGTGGGCATTAAACTGACACCTTGCCTGCCCTCAGTGCCAAGATGTCTCACTCCAGCCTTGGCTACCTACAGCTAGCCACTATCTCAGCTAGACGTGCTGGGAGTTCCCAGCTCCGCAGGTACCCCTCTGAGATATTGCTGCAGTAGGGCTCCTCATGCTTTACGGAGTCCACTGTTATGGCATTATAACTCTCTGTAAAAATTATTTTCAGTTTGGCTGGAATTTTTACAACTTCAGCATATCCTGCAATTTTAGTTATATGGCAGAACTCCCACATTTCTATTGCCTATGACTAGGATATAACAAAACAATGCCTGTGTCAGTCACTTTCTGGCTTCTTCTAACTCCTTTACAGAATTTCATTGCTAGATCTTTTGTATTGAGAATGAAAAGTTTTTAGTGCAGTATTTTGAGAGAATAATATCTTCCAAAGAGTCCATATTTATCAACTGAAATTCTAAAAATATGGTATTTGGACATAAGGGCCTGTATTGGTTTTCTGAAATCCCCCTTGTAACTTCTGTATCTGTGCTCTGACAGACAAACCACAGTGACGTGCACAGAGACATGCAGCTGAAACAGTTCCTTTCCGAGCAGTCATTCCCCATTATAGACCAGTTATTTTTGTCTCCCGAGTCGGATATGCTCATAATTAGCCTTCTAGCAAGGCCATCTGGACAAGACATCAACATTACTTATGTGAGCTGCTAAATCATAGAACTGAGGTGGGTTCCTAATTATTTAGCGAGCTGTTCCCCAGGACTCATGAATGTGAAAAGCTAGCATAGACATGCCTGGTCTGTTCTGACCTCAGACCCCCTTCCTCATGAAGAATAACTGGGATAAATGTTCCACAGGTTTATCTGCTCCTCAGGGCTTCTTCCAGGGGATGTAAAACCTCCCATTAATAGAACATTTTTCCTGCAATAAAACTACAGTTTCTAAAGCTCCTCTTATTATGCCCACCTTTTCCCCAAACCAAAAGCAAAAGCATTTGTTTTCCCCAGCAGAGTGTTTGAAATATCAATAGGCCAAGGTAAAATGCTAAATCTAGAAATGGAGAAATAAATTCAACTGCCCATTCAGACCATTTATTTCCTCCACACCCAGGGTTTGCAACACCGGCAAACTCACTTGCAAATTTTCTGTAATAAAGAGACAGTCTTGTAGGACCTGGTACGTGTGGGAGTCTCAGAAGAATAGTAGTTCTGCCTGGCTTGGATTCTCTTTTGGTCAGTAGAAATTCTGTCCTCGATGGTTGCTGAGTGTGTGCCCACTGCTTGAAACATCCCTCATTTCTGAGGCTCCAGTTCCACGCTGACAGCATGGCAAGACCCATGGGTGAGCTCCTCAGCTGCACAAGGTGTTGTCGTGCATCGAGGTGCTGTCTGGCCAGAACAAACAGACAAGAACCACAGGCAGCGTAAAAGCCTCCATACAGCTCCCAAACAGAGCAGCTACATTTTGTAAACCTGATGCCACTGGTCTATAATGCTCTAGGTTTTTTTGGACCAACAACTTCTCGCTGTCCTTTGGATGCCCTTCCACTGACAAATATCTCATTTGAGACCCAGCACTGGAAATCAATACTGCAGGAACTCTACTATAATATCTGAGTATCAAGATAATAATAATCTTAAAAACCTTTCCACAGCTCCCACAGACAATTTCTTTTTACCAGAAACACAGATGAAGCCCAAGACCTGACTGAAGCCTCAGTTACTTTTCTTCATGCATTCCTGTAGTGGTTGGTACTACAGCCTCTTTCTGCCTCACTGCTGGAGAGGAGGTTGTTCAACCCTCAGCGTCACGCACCATCAATATTGCATGGATCAATGGTGAAGGGAAGGAAAACTCAGCTTATCTCTTTGTTGGTTCAGCATCTTTGTTGTTTCAGCAGACCCACTTTTAATTCCCAGTGTAACTGCCTCTGAGACTACTTATGTGTTTGTACAGAATTGTCATGGAATAAATGTAATAGACACTGTTCAAGCCATTTTCGTTCTCTTTTCCCTGCAGGTTTTTATTTTTCCATATGACTATCCACTAGAACCACTTCTTCGCTTTTTTCATCCACAGCTGGCCATTTTACCATTTATTCTCAGTCAATTGCATTCAGCTACCTGGTTCAGATCCCCAGCTAAGTCCCCATCAAGCCATTCATTCTCCCTGGGCCTTTATCAAGTTATCACAGCCTGTAGCTGCATCAGCTTAAAGCCAAGATAAGTCATTCACTGGAAAGCAGTTTCCTACAAACAATTTATTGCACCGGTGCCATTTTTAAACAGAATGGCCCAGACTGCATTTATTTTGCCATGAATACAGGAACCGTGTCAAGATACACGTTTTTGAAAAGCTGAGAACTTCTGATGGAAAAGTGCTCCAGCTCCAGCACCAAGGAATCAAGAATGCATGAACAAGAGATAAATGTCTCAACTGTCCAACATTTTAACTGAAGAGACTTGTTCACACACAGCTGCTGTGCTGAGATTTGTTTAGGTCTTGACCTGAGCCTATTTGCAGTTTGGAGCTAGACTGCAATACAGACCAGTTGCCTTATTTTATTTTTGGTGAAACTGCAGTGATTTGGGAGGAGGCTTTAGTCTCTTAGCAAACCTGAAATTTTGACAGTCATGTTGCCTCTGCAACTTTTCATCCTTTTTCATTGAGCTTACCCTACTAAGCAGCCTAAAGACAAACTTTCAATATTTTTCTTCATCTAGTGAACAAAGCTGAGTTGTAAGCTCTTCCCTGGTGCTCCCCACGTTTGCTACTGGGTTTCATTAGATGTTTGTGATTTTCATTCTGGCCTGCCATAGTTATAGCAGTCTTTTTTGCTTCAGTATTATATTTTCCGTGCTAGCTTTTAGCCAGTTTGCTCTCTTTACTTCTGTATTTTTATATATTCAATAATGCATATATGCATAATTATATATGCAGTATAATTACATTTTGCTTGATACCACCTTATTTTCTTAATCATCACAGACTCTAGACTCTAGCTCCCCATTTCATTCAGGCCTGTGAGGCACAGAGCAGTACTTAGAGGGACAAAGCTCCCAGCTTCCATCGTTCTCTGCAGCAGCTGCCTCGACATCTGAAGTGCAACCACAAGCAAAGTCCCACTTTGCTTGACACGTGTGCTCATTATATCCTTTGCTTAATCGAGAGCTGCAAGTATAAGCCTATACATGCTCTATCACCAGTTTATCCAGAAAAATCTCCTGTGGGCATGGGTTTGATAAGAACGCAAGATTTCATGAGTCCAGGCATGGCTTCAATGTTCTTTTTGTTTCTATTTCTTAGCCACAACTTATCTAGCTCAGATTTATGACTGCTCCAAACCATGTGAGATTTCTGGACAAATATAATTCCCCCTCAGCTTCACCGCCCTACATTTTCTCTAGTTGTCAAGAGAGAAGCTGATGCACAGAAAAGGGCTGTATTTTGCCCAAAGGGTGGCAGAGGTAGAGACAGAATCAGCACCTCCTGATTCTTAGTCCAATTCCCCAGCCCCCGGGACACACCAGTAAGTAAGCGTTAGCATGCCCCTTATAGCCCCTTATAGTGAAGTCTTTAATGTAATTTTAATCACTGAATAAAGTGATTGATAAATTATTAAATATTTAAATAATAACTATTTACCACACCATAAGGTTAATAACCTGTTGTTTATTTTGATAGTTTGTAAATATGGGTAGTAAATCTAGATGCAGAAACAGAAAATGTCTGAAAAGGAAATATAACAAAGCACTACTAAAACAATGTATTTCTTTAGCACTTCCAAACCCCCATAATCTAATCATGGTTCAATACTAGACCTGAGGGGCAGGGACAGGATAAAAGAAAATAAATGGAAATCAGCAATACAAGCAACCTCTGTAGAGAGTGAGAAGTTCGAGGCTGGTCAGTGGTATCTTTTGAACTCAGCATGGGCTTCATTTCTCTCCTTTCCCGCTGTCCTGCTTACGTGCTGCCTTTCTGCCAGGTTGAGTGGTTAGAAAAAAAAATAATTGGTGTTTTCCTGCTTTATGCTGTTATTGAGAGACTTCTTATTTCCCCATTAATTTTAGCAGTACAGTAAATGTCTTTCATTACATTTTATGTAATTCGTTACATTTATGTAATTCATTACATTTTATGTAATGAAAATGTCAGCATTTTATGATCCAAGTAAATATTAAACAAATTCGGGGAGAAAGCACTTGTGTCTTAGATCAATGCAATGATTCCTCAGATCTCCATAGAGCCAAAATTTGTCTTGCTCCACTATTTAGCAGTTTGCACAGGTTTGCAACCCACAGTTTGCAACATGAGTTTCCAAGCACAGTAGCCCCTTCTTTCAATGCCTACAAATACCTTAGTCTCGTAAGGGGCAGTAGCTCAGACCCAAAGGTGGTTCAAGGCTTCGTCTGATTCAATTACTCTCATGGTAGTCCCCCAGATCTCTTCTGAAGCCCTTGTTAAAAAAAAAAAAAAAGTTATCACATTTGCTGTCCTTCCATTCCTTGGTGCCAAGACAATTCCAACAGTAAGTTACATACTCCATTCAGCTGTGCAGAAATTACATATTTCAATTTTCTTAGAGCCCTTGGGTGAAAATTCACTGTCTTGATGATTTGTCAACATTCATTTGAATGACTGGTTCTAAAGCTGTTTGACTGATGAGTTAACTGGAGATGATGGACAAATTTCCTGTAAGGAAAGGAATGTCCCTAAGCTTGTTTGTCATGAACATTAGTAAAGATAATTCCTTGCTTTTTAGCTAGGGACTCCTATTTCTTGTGCTTTCCTCTAATATCCCAGTCTTCCATTGGCCTGTAGACACACTGAACCTTTACACCCTTCTTGAAAGTATTTAAATTGTGTCTGTGTTTGGAGGAAAACACTGATTATCACATGAATCACAGTAAAATCACAGAAGTTGATACCAGTGTTGAACAGAAATGCTGAGAAGCTTGATGATAAAACAACTGGTGGGGACTACAGGCGCTGCTAGGGCTGTTGCTGTTGTCTAGAAAATGATGTCAAAAGATAACTTTGCAGCCTTTAAACAATGTAGGATCTTGTTGTTCCTTGAAACCACCCAGGAGGCTTTGGCAATATATGAAGTAAGAATGAGTAGAATACCGAATATACATTAATCTCAGTTTTTTCTCTTGTACTGGTGGAGGTTACTGATAACTTTGTGGGAGAGCAGAGGGGAGCAGCTGCTTACTGCTGTTGTGTGCCAAGTCAAGAGCTCTCACCAGCCTCGATCTACCTGAAGGTTTTGTCAAGTTACAGTCTGAGCAGAGGTGCTAAAGCCAGAGGAAGCATTCTCCCCTGCTGGCTATTTATGGAGGCTTTAATGGGATCAGTACTTGCCCAAGACCCAGCTGCACATATTTAGGAGGAGGCAATCACCAGTGTTTAGAAGAATTGGCAGCTATAAAGCTCAAGGAGTCAGTAGAGATTGAATGGTGCAGGTATCTGCTTTATACACAGGTGTGTATGGCTGCCCACAGGACAGGCAGCGGCTGTCATTCTGATACAGTTATCTGCACACGATAACTATATCGATGTTATCAACCTTTGGCAGATTAAGAAGACAGCAGGATCAAAGCGGACAGACTTCCAGCATGGACAGCAGAGCACCCCTTCAGAGCCACGAGAAGCTCCAAGATGGACGTAACAACAATTTGCTAGGGCACGGCTGCACGAGAGGCTGCAGCAGCTAGTGAGCCTCGGCCACAGGCACGCTTCCACCCTGGCAGAGCGAGGAACCGTCCTCTCTACGCAACTTCGCCCCTCGGGTCCTAGAACACCGGACTCCTCCAAAAGCAGGTTCCCCAGACAAGGACAAACCCACACCGTCTGCGGCTTTCCATGTACAACCCTGCTCTTCTTTTGACTCTGTCACTGGAAAAATGACCATCAGCCACAAATACAGTTTTATAAATAAGTGTGACTTTCCTTTTCAAAATCCTGGAAGAAAACTTGAAACAATTCATTAGGCAGCCTCTCAAGGATTGCCATGTTTCTAGCTACTCGCAAGAGACAAAGTTATATTGGGGTCAGCTTTATCTTGAAGGCTCCATGTTGCCCTCTCTTTCTCTGTTGATTAAAATGGTCCAGTCTGGAATTTTGTGAAACTGCCGGACACAGCTGTTTCTGAGCACCTGCTGTTGAGTTTATAACAGATGTATATGATGTAAATACGTGAATGTAGCGTCACATAGGCCAAACACTGGATAATTTCATTTAAATACCTGAAGTCCATTGGAAAAGTTGCAGCATGAATGTATTCACATTGTTCTTTAACTTCGTGCATTCTGCTTTGTCATAAAAGACGTGACCCTGGCCAAGTCAAAGTTTTGCTCGTGACTTTAGTGGATGCAGGATCAGACACGTCAGTAGCATTTGATAATCATGGCAAAGAAAGACTTTTTTTATTTGTGACAGTAGGCTAATGGACCCAGAGTTGAAAAGCAGCTTAGTGAGGAGAGCTAAAAACATTAGGAATTTGCTCAGATCCATAGTTAAGTGTTATAAAATGTGAAGAAGTTACATGTGTCTCTGTTTTCATGGATCTATTCTGGATGAGAACCATCCTGAATAGAAAGAAACATACTTTATGCAAAGTATTGCTGACATGAAAGCATTTTTTTTTCTTAAAATAGCATCCACAATTCCAGATATTTATGCTATTTTACAACTTGTACATCCACATTTTGATAATAAATGCATGCTTGTTCTGTCCTATTGTGCTTTTATTTTTAAGGGTTACCATCCATAAACAAATTTCATTTCAACTTTTTAAAACAAATAATTTAGGGTTTTGAAAGTGAGAAACATTTTATTTGTAATAATCTATTTTTACTGTATTGTTTCCATTCTACCTTTTACAAAACGAAGTTCTTTGTAATTGAATCTATTTTAACATTCAGTTTCACATTATATGTAATTTTTGTCACAATTTTTTCATAAAATACAGATTTTTATCACTCCGTTAAATGACATGGTGTTCCTATCAACAACAGAGCAGTTTACAAATGTAGTAAGGTAAAGATTTTACATCTGTCATGAGCACGGTGTTGGTCTACTTGCTTAATTTGGACATAGACTGAAATAATCATAAATCAAGCAAAGGAGCAGAGTTTCTCTGGTCTTTTGAGGACACACTTCATTTCCTAGAATAAATTCTTTCATACCCATCCCTTCTTATAAGAACCTTTTGGTTTTTGTTTTTTTCTCAATATTAGTTTCACTTGGGAAGGACCAAAGTGGATAAAATTTCTCATCATTTCTGGAAACACCTATTGCTCTTTTACAATCAAAATGCATCATGGTCTTGGATCTTGATCTGGATCTTGATCCTGGAAAGAAGTGAATGATTGTATTTCCTTGAATAAATCTGCAGAAGTTAATGGCAGGACTCATAAGTAAATGCTTGCAGGATCCATACTGTATCAAGTAATATAGATTAGAGCAAGGAAGTTTTTGGAAGCAGGGTCAGCAATATATTAAGGTTTTCCATGCAAAATTTTTGAATTTGAAAAACATTTGAGAAAAAAAGGCAATTGCACATTTGCTTTTTTTTCCGATTACGGTTGTTTTGAGCAAGAAGGGTTAGTGTGGGTGATCCTGTACAACATCAACCATGTAGGATACTACTATACTAACACCTTAATTCAGGCTGGGAAGGCATTTCTGAAGTTAATGTCTCCACCTTACAGCCCTACTGCATTTTGGTTCATATTGTAGCACCCAAATCAGATTCTTTTTGGATGATACAAAACCAGAAAATGTGCTCCAAGAGGGCACTTAATGCCATCCACCCAGCTTGGGCCTGTAGACCACAGGAACAGATGAGGGCAAATATGAAATTAAACTTCCCCAAATATGCCTCATGTGGATATCAGGTCTGCATCACCGACCGCCCCGCTTTGCAGAGCCCCTCCTGTCAGGCTCTGCTGCCTGCTAATGCACACAACCATCACGAAGCCGGGGTTTATAGAATGAAAAGTCCTGATCCACAACCTTTAGCGTATAAGGATGTCATCAATGACTCTATTAAAAATTGGGGGAGATGATAGATAGAATTTAATTAGCTGCAGGATTCTACCAAACATCTGCCATCTGATCTGACTGGATGCTGCTGTCTTTGCCAATGCTTTACTAAGCTATTTTTGAGAGAAACCAGGTTATTCGATAGATGGCAGCTACTTAAATATGTTTGCACAGAGTATTATGCATGGATGCAAGCTCACTCAGACACCTTAATTTCATGCTTGTTGCCATACGATCATTTCTCAAACAACTCTACTGCTTGGAAAAAAAAAAAGAAATCAAGAAATCATGGCACCAATCAGCTTTATCCAGAATCTGTGCCACTTCCACTGACTGCGAGCTGAACCTTCTGCTGCATATAATTATCTTCATCTACTTATTACACAGGTCAGAGAATACCCTCAGCTACATTGCGGAGACCCAATATTCTCTTAGTTCATCTTCCCTTTCGACCAATGTAGCTGTAAGGAGCTGGCCTGTCATGGGAGGCCCTGCTAATGGTGCAGAAAAAGAAGAAGAGAGCTCATCCTGTATAGTCTGTGCTTAGTGAGGACGGAACAAGGACTGCAAGAAAAGTCACACAGCCTGGGAACGAGCCTGAGAAGTGCTTGGGTGGGACTTGTCTCCCCTAGCATCAGATATAAGAAAAATGTACACGTCTGCAGCCGAGTTAGACAGAGCTAGGCTCAAGAATAAAGAGGGAGGAAAGAAGAAAAAGATGCTTTTAGGCTGTGGTGCACTTGCTCTGTCTTGACTGCCTCTTTTAGCAGCTGGTTCTCCCTGTAGCTCTGCCTCCGCGGAGTGGAACGCCAGTGTACGCAGCTCAGGTGTGGACACGCACATTGTGCACTGACATTTAGTCAGGTGAATCTTGTTTGAGATGGCACGGACAATTTGTGGAGAAGCAGTCTAATTCTTAGGAAAAAATGGGAACATTTCTGATCATTTCAGACAGAGTAAGATGGAGCTGTTTAAGCAGCTTCTATCCTTACATGCAAAAGTGGTATTAGAGGGCTGAGAAATTGCACAAAAGCAGACTCTTGCAATGAATACTGCCTTGCTTTCCAGTAGAAAATGAAAACAGGGAAGGAAACCTAAATAAGACATGGAAGGTTTTTACAAAATACTCAGTGAGATGGAAGGGAGAAATAAAGTGGGGCAGTCATAAAGGCAAAAGAAACTCCTTGGGACTCATTTATTCTATGCAGCTTTATTGCCTTGCAAAACCAGCCAGTGATCTTAACTCCCAAAGCCTCATCTGGTTTCTCCAAGTCATTTCAAGGGTAAAATATTTTTTCTCATTTCTGTTCCAGGGAAGAGGGAAGGAAGTTTAACACAGCTGGAAAAGCAGTTTGCTGCTACAACATTTTATTGCAGTGCCACTTGCTCTGCGGTGTTACAGTTCTGATCACACATGCGCATTCCCACAGCATCTCTCCCTGTTAAACTCTGCCAGATTTACCTTCTGTTCAGTTTGCTCCTTCTACATTGTGTATTAAATATTGGCACTGTACTGTAAATGTTTGATTACCAACTGTCATAAAATACAAATGGCTCCTTTCATCTGTAGTCTTGACAAAAATGATTAATGAAATATTTCCACGAGTTTTTTCCTACAGATTTTGGGGGTGGGAGGGTTGGCTATAGATCTTGGCACAATATTCAAAATGGCATCAAAGTACACAATAGAGGAAGCACTAGGCACCAATCCATCCATCCATTCCATTCATTTAGATGTTTTCTGCTTGCAGAAATATGCGATCACAATTTCAAACTGATTTCTGACAGTTTAAACAAAACCTAAATATCGGTGTACAGGGATGTACTGGGGAACCGTGGTTGGCTGCGTAAGACCCAAAGCATTTTTCTGTTTTCCAGTTGGGTAGCTATGCCAACAATTCTGCTGGGAAAAAAAAGTGCCTGCCAATGTAGGAGAAGCTTAGAGGTTTTGGACAGGTACATTTACAGTTTTGGTGTGAGTTGGAAAGCAAGGAGGTATTCAAAGTGCATTTAATTAAAAACCCACAAGTATCCTCTTGAACCTCCACTGCTCTAGCACCTGCCTCAGGAGGATGCCTGGAACAAACAGCTGTCCTGCAAATAATCCCCGTTATTTCTATAACTGGCCCAGATTTCTTCCATGGCTACATAAGTTCATCTACGCAGGCTCTGAATAAGAAGCGAGTGAAGGCCAGACCCCACCTGCTTGCAGTGCTGGGCTGCTCGGACTCTGCTTTCTTGTACAGCAAAGGAGCACCAGCGTACAACAGCGGCTGGGGCCAGAGTCAGCAGTCCCGCTAGGGAAGGCAGAAATTCTTTTCTCCTACACAGCAGTTGCAGGTCGGTCCCCTAGCACATGCTGCCAACAAGCCCCATGATAAATTTTGAATGAGGAATAATGTAAAGCTTTTATAGATCCTTCTGGTGCCGTGCAAAAAACTCCATGATAGATTGGTGCGATTTTTATACAAGAGCTTTGCAGTTCTTTTGGAGAGCATACTAGTAGCTAAATAACTAATTTCCTACGCATGCGGTGCTTAATCATCTTAGCTTCCATAAGAGTAGTTACTTCTTTATCTGTATTTTAATGATTGGATCAACTACTCTCTGGCCAGCAGGGAAAAATATTTTGATATTTTTAGCATTCGTTTAGCAATGCAAATTAGATTGATACAATCATGTTTGTGAGAAAACACACAGTACAATTAGGACCTTAATAATGCCTAATATAAGCTATGCTCCACGCATCTATGAACTTGGCTCAGAGTCTCAAACTCCCTTTTTTTGTAATTTTTAATTGGGAAGGAGGAATGTATCTAATCAATTAGAGTATATTTTACAAAATAGCTGAACAGTCCTCATGAGTCCTCCCGGAGACTCAAAATCACAACACAGGGCAGAAAGCTTTGTTGTTCCATGTTTGGGATTTTAAGTCAGTTATAAACAATAACACAAGCATATCAAAACCTCTGTATTTTTCAACACCCTTTAAGAGAAATACAACTGAGAACAATCCTAAAACCCAAGTCCTTCTAAAACGTATGCCCATGAATTATGTAAAATCAGTGCTCTTTGAATGGAATTACCTGAATAGATTTAGTCATAGACATTTCATGGGCAAAAATATGTTGGAACGAGTGCTCTGGAGAATTGTTTGCGTCTTACCTTTTCACTGTTTTGATGTGTGCTATATTACATCCCTGGAATTTTCCCACAGTGATTATTTTGGACTTGAAGGATCCCTCTTGAAGGAGTACTATGCAATTTAATTAGTAGTTATAACTTTTCTATACAATTCTATAGTGAGGATAATATTCTCCAGTCAATCTGCTAAGATATTGAGGCAATTTTGGTGTGGTTAATTAGTAATGAGAGAACGCTTTAAGTCTTGAGTCCTATCATGGTAAACACTATATCCACGCATTAAGGTAAGTCAGACACTATCACAAGGAATTTACAGTTCGAACTTGCTTTATAAGATATAGCTTGAAGCCAGAGAGAAACTGGAGAAAGCATTCAGGGAAGCAAGTAACGGTGAAATCAACTTACTAAATGTAATGCAACCATATCATTCAGATTTATAGGGTTTTTTCTGCATTAAATTATATGCAGCATCTCCTTTAAGGCCATAAAGTTCCTATTTATGTTTGAAAGCTCAGGCTATATAATCCTGGGGAGTAGGGAAAGGGCTGAGGGAGGGAGCAGAGGCAGAGCTTGCTGCAGTGACAACTGGTGGCTGTCACCCATGCTCGTCCTCTCTCCAGCTTAGGCCAGCAAGACCACAAGAGCCTGGTTTCACTGAGCGGAAGATCTCTGCAACTGCAGAATCAAACCAAAGAGAGTTGTGAAGATCTGAAATGAAGAAGTATGGAAAAAGGATGAGAGATGTCCCCAGCGCTGGCTTGTTGCTTCCACACCCCTTGCAAGAACCAGCATGGTTCTCTATAAATCCTGCCTTTCACGTGGTCTGGCAGGGGCATTCGCTCCACCGGTCTGTGGAGTGCAAACATCCACGTGCGAACACTGCAGCACAGAAATCGAACCCTGCTGACCGATACAGATCAATCACTGCCCTCCCAAAGTCCTGCCAAACACCACCCACAGACGTACACCCCCACCTGCTTCTCTCACCAATGGACCTGTCAGACAAAAGACTCAGTTTTCCACCAACATGGGTACTCTCGAGTCTCAAACTCCAGGGATTAAAGGTCTTGGAAATGCTTAGAGCCTGCTGAAACCCCACCAAGTCCACTGGTCAGTGTGTTTCGGAGGGTTTTTTTGTAGCCAGCATTCCTCTTACTGCAGCACCGGGCTTAATTTTACGTTTTTCAGAGAGGCGCACATTAATAATGAACAACTAATAAAAAAGAAAGAACACTAAATAGAGCAAGAGAACCAGCAAAGCAACATGCATTTTAAAGAGATTTCTGAAATATGGTTTTGCCATCTTATAGGCACAGCTATTTGAATAAGCAACGTAACGTTTTTGCAAATGAGAGGCATAATCACTCAGCCTGGGCAGAGAAATGCTCCTAAATGTATGTAACTGATGGTGCACTCTCATATTATAGCAGTAGCTTTCATTACCTTCTTCTCATTATTTTCTTCAAGATAAAATATCTCCTAAAGCTTGTAGTAGCAACATTGAATCCTACAGGTCAAACTATGTGAACTATATTTAAAAAACTAATACAATTTCATATTATCAGTCTTGAATTTTATTCCACTTCTTTTTTTTTTCTCTTTTGAAGGTGAACAGGACCACACATCTAGCTTTTTCTGGATCTTTCATTGCTTCATATTATCCTCACTTGCATTTGTCTCCTCTGTAAATACACAAACATTCCCCTGGCAACACACAACACAAATACCCTCCTGTCGGGGGGTTTTCAATCTTTCCGCACAAATGAAGCTCGCTGTGTCCCTGAGACATCGTGCTGTCCCTCTTGGAAAAACTTGTCTGTGAACTGCACTGATTGCTTACAATTGCCCCACCAGGACTGTAAGTTATTCATATGGGGCTGCATTATCATTTTTAAGATGCATGAATGTGCTAGTATGTCATACTACCATGTTCCATACTACCGCAGGGTCTTGGGAAAAGAGTATTTCAAGGAGTTAAGGATTTTTTATTTTTTTTTAATATCATTATGCATTGAGCAGCTACGTATGTGACAAAGTGCTGGGCTATTTTATTGCATGGTTTTAGCACACTTGTACTACAACAGTGCATTGAATTCCCTCGGCTTGCTCCTTTTTAACCTTGAAAGTGTCAGTACTGATTTCCACCTTCTGCCCTGTTGTACTGCCATCTCTTATTGGTATGAACAAGATTATTGGTTTACTGAGCCAGTATCTATACCAGGGACATATCCCTGTTTTTTGTGAAGAGCATACATATTTATGAACAGATTATTTGACTGTATTTTTCTTCTTGTAGAAAAAGGAGTATTTACTGTATTTATACTAGCTGCAAATAACAAGCTAAACCTTTTCCATTTAGCACACTTCAAATAAAAACTTTTCTCACTTTCCATCTAGCTATTTAAGTCCATTCACAAATGAACATTACAAGATTTAAAATGTATTAACTGCTGAAAATATGCTTGTATTTTTCTTGAGGACATTTATTCCAAAACTTTTCCATAGAAATAATGCAGCCATCCCTGTGATCTTTTACACTGTGATATGCTTATTATGCGGCATATACACATTAATCTATAATTAAAAGGCTTTGCTGCGAGAGATACTTCTTATTTCCTCTGCCTCATGTTCACCAACAGCTTTGGAATCTATATCCCTTTACAAGTGACAAGACAAAACATGGGTAGGAAAGCATGCATAGGAAAACATTTGCAGCATAACCCCCAGATTTTTCCTGTCAATGGGTGGTAGAAGCCTCGATCTCCCAAGCTAAACAGTGCACTTAAATATAATGAGGTATAATGCAGCCACATCTGCAAGTGTGTTCAAAAATAAAATCTTTCTTGCTTTCTCTCCAGGGATTTGAGATCTGCAGATTTCCTGCCAGAAAAGATAGAAATGGATTTAGAGTAGGCTGGAGAGAAGAGAGTGCTTCTAGGAGACAGAAAAATACTCGGGCCCAATATTTGGAATCTGATAATGTTTTGTTGATAAACCCTGTGTCTTCCCGAATAAGGGTCCGTTCCTTGACATGACAAGGCAAGACTAGGCATAAACCAAACATTTAAACATATTTGTGTTGCTCCAGCCATAGCTTATTATTACCTGGATGTACCGTATTAATAGGGAAAGGCTTTTGCAACAAGCTTGCACGTGGTGGGCTTCCTCTCATACTATCATGAGCTATTATGGACAGATAAATTTCCATCTGTTTCCATCAGAATTTTCAGAAGCTTTTTGAACTTCCCTTCTGCACCTCTCCATTTTTGCCTACTTTCAATGCCCATGTGTCGAAGTCTCTCTTCCTCTCTCAAGTTTTTCAGCTTAAGTCTGAGCTGACTACTTCTGTCACCACCAAGTCTTATCTTCAAGTAAAATCAACTTTTTATTAGATTTAGTGACAATAGTTCTTTGTACTCCGAAGAAAGGCCTTCTTTAACCATAATGGATGCCATTTCTGCAACGAAGATATGAAATCACTTCTTTGGTAGTCCTTCCTGGACCCAGGCTTAGCTGTATCTTCTGGATCCTCTGAATCTTCTGGATCCAGAAGAATGAGGTAGCTCTAATAAGGGACTTGAGTGGCTAAAATGTAAATTTAGATGCCTGAACCACAGAGTCCAGGGAAGTCCAGAACCATGTGCTTAGAGCCTGCTCTTTTATTTTACTTCACAAGGAGACCTCAGGGTACTTGACAGAGAGACCTCACATGCACCTCAAGGACCTGAGCACCTGTGTCAGACATACAGAGCTCACCAGGAAAAAGTCCTAAGCACTGGGGTATGTCTAAAAGTCCTACCACTCTTGAGGCAATGGGGCCTCCATCCAGCTCAGATGTACATCTGTCCTAGAGATCATATACTCCTAAGACTAGCAATACCTGTGACACCTTAAGACAGAGAAAATTCATCCAGAAAATGGAAAACTTGAGTTTGAAACTTTCCACAGCCCAGGGAGCTTAAAATATGTCCTTCCAGGAGACTGTCCAGAAGCAGAAGGAAACATGTCTCTCTTTTTCCCCAGTCTCTGAATAATTCAAGATTAGCATGACCATCATGAGTCACAACAACCCCAGGCAATGCTACAGGGCTACAGGCTTGAGGAAGAGTGGCTGGAAAGCTGCCCTGCCAAAAAGGACCCTCGGGGTGTTGGTGAACAAACGGCTGAATATGAGCCAGCGGTGTGCCCCTGTACTCTGCACTGGTGAGGCTGCACCTTGAATACTGTGTTCAGTTTTGGGCCTCTCACTAGAAGAAAGTAATTGAGGTGCTGGAGTGTGTCCAGAGGAGAGCAAGGAAGCTGGTGAGAGGTCTGGAGCACAAGTCTTACGAGGAGCGGCTGAGGGAACTGGGCTTGTTTAGTCTGGAGAAGAGGAGGCTGAGGGGAGACCTGATCGCCCTTTACAACTGCCTGACAGGAGGGGGTAGGGAGGTGGGGGTCGGTCTCTTCTCCCAAGTAACAAGCGATAGAACAAGAGGAAATGGCCTCAAGTTGCACCAGGGGAGGTTTGGATCGGATTTTAGGAAAAATTTCTTCACCGAAAGGGTTGTCAAGCACTGTAACGGGCTGCCCAGGGAAGTGATCAAGTCCCCATCCCTGGAGGTATTTAAAAGACATGTACATGTGAGACATGGTTTAGTGGTGGACTTGGCAGTGTTAAGTTTACATTAGACTCAATGATCTTAAAGGTCTTTTCCAACCTAAATGATTCTATGATCTTACAAATCTTCAACTAGGGAGGAAAAAAGCTATGGAAGAAAATGATATACCTTTATAGAGAGGACTGTAAAGAGGAGCACGATGCATACAGAACTCTCAGCATAAAATTCAAAAGAAAACTATAAATACGTACTGTTCAAGTTCCACATCTATGTTACTTTCTCTCAAGATCAGCTACAGGACAAAAAGTTACTGCTCTCTAATCAGTATTCGTATGAAAGTGTTCAAACTGTAATTCAGGATCCTGAGAGACTGGGACGCTTCTCAGTTCCATCTTTTAAAAATGAGAATGAATTCCATTTCAGTGTTAGCTTTCATGTATTTCAAGCATTTTTTTCCAGATTGATTGGAAGGAAATTATTTGCTCCAAGAAATCTTAATATCTGTATGTTTTGGTTTTTGTCTTTCACTATACTGCTTCTTAGATGACAAACATTTTTTAGGAAAGTCCGACCATTCTATTGAAACACACTTCAAAACATCTGCCTCCTGGGTTTAAGACATACTAGAAATGAGGCTTACTTTTGAATTTACATTATTCAAAACACAACACGTTGAATGATCCCTTTTGTTGCATAAAGAATTTGGCACAGTGGGTGGGGTGAGCTGGCTCCCGTTTGACGCCAGCAAGCACGGTGCTGTGTAGACCATCCCGTGATGGCAGCAGTTCTTCATTAACACTCATGCAGAATTTTATTTTGCCAAAAGGACAGAAGTGTGTATCACGGGGGAAGATGGGGCACACAAGGCTAAGAAAATTCATTCCATTTGCTGCAGAAACAAGCTGGCAGGTGAATGCCATTCAGCCAGCCTGTAAGGTGGTCCATCAACAACAAAATATAGAAGAAACAGAGGAATGTGCAGTGTGCCCAAAGTAAGGAGCACTATGTCCCTTGTTCTTTTATCAAGAAATCATGTTACCTAAAAAGGTCTCTTCAATGTGAAGGATGCAAGGGAAACTACTAGTGCTATTACAGATCCATGTCCATGGGAGATCAAAGGAGCAACATAAAAGCAAGTGTCAGCTGAAGTATTTTCTCTTACTTTCAAAGTAAAAGCTGCTGAAGGGAAATCTATTGAAATGTTTTCTTCTGACATGTTGATGGTAATTATCATGGCTGATATTAACCTCGTTAAATAGCCATCAGTGTCTGCTAGAAAAGTGCAGAATGGAGTCCATCCCCACAATCCGTCTAAAGGAAAGAAGGCCAATAATGAAAAAGTAAAGTCTTTTGCTAACACAAACAGATGCACAGACAAACATAATTTATACTGGAAGTAGGTTTTGTCCCTTGCCTACCACTTTGGATTTTCCATAGCTTAATTCTTTCTCTAATTTTTACCACTCACTGATTAATATTCTATTCAAGTCTGGTATATGGTTCAAGTTGATTTATTTTTAAGAGAATTTTAGCTTTGTCCATTCACCCCCTTTCTGAAATGAACACAGAGAACCATATTTTGCTTTACCTTTAAAGAAGCTGCCTTCAACTCTAGTACCTTTCTCACTTGCTGTACCCACTTCACAGCTGCAAGCTTATGCAAAGAAATCATCACAGCCCAAAGTTTGGGCTTCTCTACAAAGGCACAGTCCAAACAGACATGGCACCTGAGCATAAGCCCGAGTTCACGCTGTCTAAAGAATCAGGTAAAATCAAAGCCAAGTGCTCTACAGCCTCAGCTACAAGCAGTTCTCAGGATCCCAGTTTATCCTATTCAGGTGATAGATTTTGTACCCAAGTAAAACCAAGTTACCGCCAGTAGTCTGGGCAGAAGGGACACAGGTCACAGAGAGCTTGATCCTCTGTGTGGTAATAAGACCCACTAGTGTGTTGCATCGAATTCAGTAAAATGCTAAGAAACCAAAAATGGTGTATGATACCAAAACCTTCTTTGGTACGTGGTTTACTCAATGCTGATGCATTGGTTTTGGGAACAAAGAGAGCTGGGCCGGTAGCCATGGAGAAGAAGGAGCAAAAGTGGTGGTGGTGAAGCTGAAAAAGAACTGAAAATGTCTGGGCAGAAAAGCTGAGTCTGGGAAAAGAGAAAGAGAAAACCACGGAAAGAGGCTACAGTCTGAGATTACACAAAAAGACTAGGCTGGAGATTAGGGTTGGGACACAGCCAAGAGATGGGCAAGACTGTGAACCTGGGACTGCTAACAGAGCTCAGTCTGGGAGAAGCAGCACAGATGAAGGAGCCCAGGGGTGAGTAAGTGAGAAGGAGAGGAGAACAGGGAGAGACCTGGGATGAAAGCAGGTCTGACAGGGCAGGACAAAGCACATTCTGGAAGGGTGGGTGAAAGAGCTGGTGTCCAGTGGGTCGTATTCCCCTTAAGAGACCAGATTTTTCACTGTCCTTCTGGTGTTAGAAAACACTGAATCCTCCAGCAAAGCACATCTTATCTCACTCTAATTCCCATGGAGGAATAAAGGGAAGTAAGGGGAAATACAGCTACATTTCTATGGAAATGAAGTATGCAGGGCCTCACCCTGCATGCAGAACCCTACTGACTTTTGAAGCTGAAGGCCAATTTCGGTGAAGCATAGCAGAAGAGGTCTCCAAGAGGCCAGCCTCTTCACCTACATGACGCCCATCTACAAGAAGGGCTGGAAGGAGGATCTGTGGAACTACAGGCCTGTCAGCCTGACCTCGGTACCGGGGAAGGTTACAGAGCAGTTCATCCTGAGTGTGCTCACCAGGCCTGTGCAGGACAACCAGGGGATCAGGCCCACCCAGCATGGGTTCATGAAAGGCAGATTCTGCCTCACCAACCTGATCTCCTTCTATGACCAGGTGACCCACCTGGTGGATGAGGGAAAGGCTGTGGATGTTCTCTACCTGGACTTCAGCAAAGCCTTTGACACTGTCTCCCACAGCATTCTCCTAGAGAAGCTGGCAGCTCATGGCTTAGACAGGTGTGCTCTTCACTGGGCAAAAAACTGGCTGGATGGCCGAGCCCAGAGAGTCATGGTCAATGGAGTTAAATCCAGTTGGTGGCCAGTTACAAGCGGTGTGCTCCAAGGCTCAGTTTTGTGCCTAGTTCTGTTTAATATCTTTATCAATGACCTGGATGAGGGGATTGAGTGCACCCTCAGCAAGTTTGCAGATGACACCCAATTGGGTGGGAGTGTCGATCTGCTCAAGGGGAGGAGGAGTCTGCAAAGGGACCTGGACAGGCTGGATCAATGGGCCAAGGCCAACTGTATGACGTTCAACAAGGCCAAGTGCTGGGTCACAACAACCCCATGCAATGCTACAGGCTTGGGGAAGAGTATCTCCTTCTCTGGAGATACTCAAAACCCACCTGGACACAATCCTGTGCATCCTGCTCTAGGTGAACCTACTTTAGCAGGGGGTTGGACCGGATGATCTCTAAAGATCCCTTCCAACCCCTACCATTCTCTAATTCTATGATTCTGTGATTAGACCTCACCAGCTCCCAGGAAGATATTTTTCCAAACACATCATTTCAGGACCAGAAGGTGCATTTGTTCACTGTGAAACAATTGAAGCACTGTCACAGCAGGGGCTTTTGGTGCCTCCAAACAGGAGGACAGGAAAGCTGATACCTATGGGCTGCCAGGACTCAGGGAGATGGGAAACAGGCTGGCAGGAAAGGTTCCCCTCAGCATTTCATGGAAACCAAGATATTCCCTTGGCACCTTTGGATTTCTGCAAATCTTCATTATCTGACAGAACGTGCTCCCTTGAAAAAGTTCTACCAGGTCAAAACAAGAAGGCAATACTGGTTTTCTGGCCTCTTGACAGAGCTAGTGATTTACCCACAAAAAATGTTATTAATAGGTGGTTATGGAAACCCAGGGAAAAGTTAGACAGTGCCAGAAAAAGTAGGATTGGCACAAGAGCCCACAAAAAAACAGATTGAAAGTGCAAAGGTGATTTAGCAGACTTGGTGGAAAACTTCTGATTTTCTTTTTTTTGAAAAAACAACAGTATTTTTCAGAAAGATTTTGTCTCTTCTACAGGGGATTGTTTAATAGCCAGCAATTATGGCCAGTGTTTGTGTTATCCAAGTAATGAGAAAAGCAGCATCCCAGATTTATAGCAACAAAGGTTTTTGGATCCTCAGTAGGATTTAGATGGAAGCAGGATGTGGTAAAGTCCCTTTGCACTGTCAGCATCCTGTTTTCTCATTTGCTTATCAGCAGTGGGCTTCAGCAAGAGTCCTATCAAATGCACCCATAGAGAAAACTTTCCTCTATGGCTAATGGCCTTCCCTTTAATCCTGGATTAGACTGTCCTCAGGCAGACGAGAGCACCGAACAAGTATTTCTCCCCACTTGGTGTGAGTTCCCTGATCACATCAGTTGTTGCAAGGGAGGAACCATCTTCACCTTGGAAGAGAGGTTTTAAAATAAAAGGTCTCATTTGCATGGTAGAAAGACCTCCCTTCGCCTAGTTGCAGTCCAGTGCTCCAGACCCTGTCCCTGGGATCCTGAGGCAATCAGAGCCTGCAAGAAGCCTGTGAAGGTCCTCATTGCTCAGATTATGTACTGTGAATGCTTTGCATTAGAAATCTCATGGGTACACATTAGTTTTGAATACAAAAAGCAGAACAGAAATGGAGCTTTCTCGCCTTTGATTCCATTTTCTGTGAAGACTGGATGTTCCCACTTGTTCTTTTATTTGTTTGGGATGATGCATTATTTCAATAGTCAGCATCTGGTCTCAAAAAGCCCAACAGAAACCATTTACAAAAGCCAGCAATTCCCAGACTGCAAGTGCCATGGGACTTTGGTACTCTGTAACAGAAAAACATTCCAACTCATTAAAATACACTGATGGGAAAGGGAAACCACAGGCAAGAGCAGAGCCCTGGATCCCTCCCAAGGCAGAAGATGCAACAACAAAACTACACTTACAAAATCCCACAAACATACTGCGCAATAAGGTGCAACAGTCCTGTGTCTTGTGAAAATGAACAGTTGATAGATAGTGATTTGGAACAACTTCCCTGAGAGTAATCAGCAGCCACTTAACCATATGGCGGGGCGATGGCTGTGCCTCCTGCTCGGGGAGAAGTGACTGCTCAGGCGGCTCAGAGGAGGGACCGGGCACCCAGCTTTGCTCCAGCGGGAGACGAGCACTGGGCTGGCTGATGCTGTCAGGCCCTAAGCAAAACAGGAGGAGCGTGGGATTCAGGTGTCTCATGCTCTTTTAATCATTGTCTGGATTGAGCAGGAAGGGAAATGAAAGAAATCTTAATTTTCTAATCTTCCTTCATGGTGATTTCATGAGGTTTAATGGATAAGTATTGATAGTCTTTTAAGTATATCCACGTTAAGATTAACTTCCTGCAGTCTTGTATTTTATGCAAGCATTCAGCACCTGTCTCCCTCTAATTTTGATTCCTTTTCTGAAGAACTATTGCACCTTTTTATCTTGCTTTATTATACACTTTCATCAAAGCTGAGACATCCACATGGTAAGTCATCCACAAGGAGGAAAAATTCCTGGACACTGCCAATACCCCAGCAGACACTGAAGGTTCAAGTGCATGACCAGGTAATTTTAATGCCTTGTTTAGGATTCTGGCTTGCACTTCAGGATCAAGCATTGATGATCCTTGGTTTTGAACACAAATTGGTGGCTCATAACAGGAGCTCCACCAGCAAGCACACGAACGCATATCTAGCAGTACGCAGCAGAGCTGGCACATAAATGCTTAGAGGTAAACAACAGGGAAAAGCTGAGGCAGGGATAAAACCAACAGCCTTTACCTACAGCTGCAGAAATCACCTATTCCTTTTACACACCGCAGCACTGTATGAAATTAGAAGTGCAGGGTGCCCCCGTTTTACCTCTTCCAGCAGCCTGGTGGTTAGAACTCGCTCTCCTGAGGCATGCAAATGGATGTGCCTGAGCCTAAGGGAGGTGCTGGCCTTACTGAGTGAATGCTATTTAGTGAAAGGTAAGACTAGTCTTCTCTTCAGGCTATGGTTTGAAATACAAGAGTGAGCTGACCCTTCATAAAGAAATTACGATGCAGGGTCTGAGTCCCTCCTCCTCTCCCGCGTGGGCTGATGCGGGTCCCCACCAGCATGGGTGCTGGCTGGGCTGGAGAAGCCTCCTTCCCCAGTCCCTGCTCCCTGCTGCCGTGCAGGGGACTGGGGGGAACGCCTCTGCAAAGCCAGACATCCTGGATCTGACCGCTAATGTTTTATTCTGCCATTACACTCGCCTTGCAAGCCAATATTAATAACACTTTCTTCACTCTGTGCCTGATAATGTTCTAATTTCCTGAGTTACCATGCATTCATTATTGTCCTGTGTTCAGCTACATTAAATGTCACTTCAGAATTCCACTCAAAGGATCTTTTAAGCTCTTTGGAAAAAGGTTAATGACTAGGGAGTAGTTTTCTATTTTTGATATTGTGCTGGAATCAGCATTTAAGATAGCATAGATGGCTTGGTCTGAATCACACTTTTCTGCTAAGCTCAACAAAGGAAACCAACAGAGAACTGAATTCTTAGGTGTTTAGGTTTTTTAGTGCACACAGACACAGCTCTCATGTTCTTCCATGTATTCTTAAGTCTGTCAGACTTGCCTAGATTAGATAGCATTTCTAGTTTCTGGCCTTCGTCTGAAGTGCAAGACAAAACACTTAATGGAAGCTGAAAAGTAATGATGAAAAATATTTTCTTTCCTTGTACTGTTAATGTCAATTCATTGTGTTTACTATTTTTGGTTTGCCCTTTTAAATTCTTAACCTTTTTCATATTATCATTTTTGATATATATCTTCATGCTTTTTCACAGGTTTTTTTTTGGTTTGTTTTGCTTCTCATGCACGCTGGTTGTAGCCAACTGTTGTAGTGACATGGCAGTGCTCAGAAACACGAATATGGGGGTTGTGGCTCTGACATAAGGTAGGCATCATGGGCTGTTTTCTCCCCTGAGCTACATTAAATGAAGAGAATAGCTTTGCTCCTTGACCTCTGCTAGCTCTGGTGCTGTTGACTTCTTCTTCTAGCTTATCAGGGTCAACAGGAACCTGACATATTCTGTTGCTAATGTCATCTTTCAGAGAAAATTAAAATTCAGCTGTCATTGAAGAAGAACTTTTAGTATTTACAGCAAAAGAAAGTTTTACTGCTGATTCCCACAGGACCAGGATTTCACCCTCCTTATCGTATGAACCACATTCTGCCTCAGTAACCTTCTCCCTGAAGTTTAAAAGCCTAGGAGGAGTTACGATATCCCGTAGGAGTGTACCATCTACAGTGCCTAACTAGAAATTGGAAATGGGTGAGGAGAGAATACTAATCTGGAGATGTGGCATATAAGGAGAAGTCAGAGCCCTTGCAGAACTCAGTTTTAGGAGTACAAAGCCCTTTGATGTTTCAGATCCAGAGACTTGTTGCCAAAGAGGAACAGGTAACATACATGGGAGAGAGTCTTTAACAGTGTCCATTTGATCCAACCACAAAAACCCAGTTTAAACACCACTTGTGAGCTTCAGCTGCATGTAATTTGAAATTGCCCACTTCCAATGTGAGAGATAGCGAGACTTCTTAATTTTATCAGCAATAACATTCCTCCTATGGTAATCTTGTATCTAGGTAACACTCACATTTTATTCATGTTCCATAAGAGTTATGTGGTAGATTGGGAAAATACTGATGAGTCGGTTTGTATTGAGCATAAAACCCAAGCAGAACCAAGAGTCAATACCACCACCAGGCTAGTTTGTTCCAGGAATGGATTCCCTCGGAAGATATCATTATATTTTTCAGTATTTTTTGCAGTTCCTACAAAGACTTCTTAGAATATCAGGTGTCTACTTATGACACTTGTTCTTGAAATTTAAATAAATGTGCCATATTCTAATAATATTCAGCCTTACACAGGTTTTGCTGGAATTAATTCTGTATTAATCTTTTATTTCTTAGAACTAAAATTCACAATCTTTTTTCACTATAGAGATAAAAAGGTGGGAATGAAAAACAGATATGACAATCTGCAGCAGCCTATGGCAGATATAATGCTCCTGATTTAAATCTTTTCATTTCAATGGAAATCCTACGTATATTATTGCTCATGAAGTTTCTAGAAGAATACTGGCAGGTTTAGAAATCAAACTTCCTCAGGAAATAAGTTAGATTATACTTTTTAAAAAAATAATTTTTGTAATTCTTGATTCTTTTTGACAAAGAAAAAATTTGGGGTTTGTCTTTTAGGAACAAGAGAAATCAGATTGAGGAAATGTTCAATGTTTTTTGCAGGGTATTTCAAAATTCAAGATATGAGATAATTTAAATAGAAGAATGTCCTACAGAATGTAAACTATGGTTAGAAAATTTTCTAACTATTTCCACTACATAATCTCAATAGTTACAAAACTCAAACTCTTTTAAAATTATTTTATGTATTTAGCATACTGAGATTCAATTGCTTGGTTTATTGCTTAGCAATGTTAGCAATGGTCCACAGGTTCCATAAGCACCTACACTTTTGAAAAAATAGGCTCATTTTCTGCATTTCACTCCTTCAAGCTCCTTCTGAGCTAGCTGATTACTGTAATAACTTGGCCCCCTATTACAGCAAATTTGCCCTCAGGCTAGTCCTATTAAATTACAATTTCAGGAGCTGTGTTACACAAGAGACTACAAAAAACATGGGGAAAAGGTCTAGTATTAGATCAAGTCATCAACTAAGCAATTTATTTAGAGTGTACATGGGAGTAACTCAACAGCACTTCAAGTATTTGGGTGTATATTTTTTCTTTTTTTTTTTTTTTTTAATCAGAGAAAGAAAACGAGAATGTAATAAAAAGGTTGGAAATAGTGTTCTTATCCCCCAAAGCTTTATCAGTTATTTATACACCAAAAGCTGGTATTTCTATTGTGGTTTGTATGCTGTAGAGGATCTGCTAGAGACACCACCCAAATCTGCCACACAGTTGACCTTAGATGAACGCAGCCTCAGCCCAAGCTGCCCTGCCAGAGAATGGGAGTCTTGTTATCAACGTATTAAGTGCTAAGGGGGAAATATTCAGGATGCCAACATTCGCATCTGTGGGGCTGTTCATCTGCAAGTTTGTTGCTGTCCACATCTGATCCTCCGAGAATGGCTTGCTGTTAAACGCCACTCCATTTCAGCCATGACCTATTTTATGGGGACCTTAGGACAAGAGAAGAACAAAATTAGCTTTTAGTTGTAAAGCAAATCAGAAAATCTCTTGATTTTTCAGCCCAGGAATTTAAGCCTATATGGAACAAACAGAAAAATAATGTATGCAAGACTTAGATTTAGTCTGTGTCAAAGCTAAATGAGACTTATGGCTACTAGAAGTTTGGAATTTGGGGACCTGGAAGAAGTAAAGAATGACAGAAATAAAAAATATGGACCTGGAGATTCAGTCCTCGGATCAGTGTTTTGAAATAAGCCTAAACTCATTGAATTAGCCACTTAAGAAAATGAATCGAAATACTGAAATGAACTTCCTGCTGCAGTAGACTTTGTAATAGTTTCATCTGAACAATTTATTTGCTCTGCTTGAGGCTTTTATGCAGTTGATTGCTTACTGAGCAGTTTTGCAGTTTAACAGTAAATAGCTGTAGTGGGCTGCATGATTTAATGGCCAAAGAATTCAGCGCTAACTTACTCTGAGACCAAAAAAGACAGAAAAACGTTGTGTTTCCATTGTTGGCTGTTGCTATGGCTGAGTTCTACAAATACAGGGACTAGCATCTCTCCAAGAACAGTGGTAGCAGTTAGGAGACCCAGCCGTGCCAGGCACTTCAGACTGGCTGAAAAAATGTATTTCAAAAAGACAACTGATGACCAGACCCAAAATTCTCTAAATTGAATGAAAAGCCTCCCAATGTCATTAGGAAATCCTGAATCAGGGTTTTTGTTTCACTATTAAATTTCAAGCAATGGTTGTGGTCTATCACATTTCAGAACGCAGTAATTCTTGGTAAACACAGATTTTTTTCACAATGACCATTTTTGTTCAGGATTCCTCTGTTATATTTTGGTGGAACCAACTAGTAGTTAGCCAAAAATACGGTTTTGGTTAAATTAGGTTTGTCCTACTCTTCTATTTGTTTGCAAATACATGGATAGTGTCATCTAAATCCACAGTAACATTTAGTAGCAAGAAAAGCTCTACTGAGAGCTATGATCTCTCTTTCCGAGATTGCTATTGTTGCTAGCAATTTCTGAGTATTTCTCATGACTGTTCTAGCAGCATTCATCCAGGAATCCATCATCCTGGTTCATATCCCGCATCATTTGCCCTCTTCTGGAACCGTATCCAATTTTTAAAAGGAATTCCAAAAACCATCTGTGCTACTAAAAACTTTTTCACTGAATATAGATACAGTAATGGAGTTATTCAACTGAATCAGGAAAAAAAAAAAAAGAAAAAAATCACACTAATATTGTAGGCTGTTTTGGGGGATGATCACGACACTTGAAAAATGACATCTCATTCAGTATCCTAGGAAAAATAATTTTATTTCCCTGCCGAGAAAATAAACCAAAAGAAGAGCTTTGAGAATTTACCTTTCACTGTAAAATCAAAAGAATTAAAATAAGAATGAGAGGAAAACTATTATATGACAATTCTTGGTCACATATAAAACTCAGTTTTAATGATCTGTTGCCACAGAAAACAAATTATTAGAGAAAATCTTTAACAAATTTAGGATCTATAAGTGATAGCAAAATACAGTAGCTTACCCTACTAGATCTACTTCCAGAAAAGAAAAGAAAATAAAAGTCTTTTGTTGCCAGTGCTTTAGATTGCCAGAGAAAATGAAATTTTATCAATGCTCCTTCACCCACCAGTCTATCATTTTGGAAACTGCACTTTTTAACTGATGGCAAATATTAAGCAAAATTTACATGACAGGTGCCAAAATATTTTACTAGTGCATCATCTTAGAGATATAGATGAATAAGTGAATTCTGGCAAGGGAAAATACTCAAAAAAATGGAAAGATCATGAAAAAAAAGGGGAGAAAGTGGTCCAGAGGTTAAAGTACGGAGCTGTTACTCTGTTCTCAGCTCTGCTACTGAGTCCTGGTTTGGCCTTTAGCAAATAGATTTGTCATCAGCCTTCCTGGGTGCTAGACCAGACCTTGATAGCTTCAACTCTCCCTCCATAAAAGAAAGAGAATCCTTCCCTGGAAAGCAATCCTGATGATGCATTGTGAGAGATTTAGACACTGTGGTGATAAGCACTGTGCAAAACCAAGCCACAGCGGGATAAAACTTGTCCTGTCACTCACCAGACTGCTTGGAGGTATTTTTCAAAGTGACATTTTCATATTATTTATTATAAAGAAGGGAAATTTTTACTTCTCTTTTCAGCTAGCATAGACAGCTATAATACAGTAAGCACAGACAGCTTAGAAATAAGACAGCTAAGAGTAAATGTGTAAACTCTGAGTGATGCCATGAGGTGCTAAGATTTATATTCAGACCTCTTCCTTTGGTACCCACATGCACTGAGGAAAAAGGTGGCTCCAAGAGAGCAGCTCTTGCCAGAGCTGGAGTGGAAGATGGACAGATCGCAGAAAAGAGTCACTTTGAAGGGACTTGGCACACTATTATTTATGTCCTATGTCAACTCCTATTTACATAAACAGAAAAAAAATGATGTGCTGCTTAGCAAATAGACCTGTGGAACCCTGCCAAAGGATGCTGTGAGTGCTAAAGTTACATGGGTACAAGGGTGGAGAAATAGATGAAAGAGAAACCCCCTGAAAACATAGAAAACACCCCCAAATGTCAGAGAGCTAGAACAGTGGCAAGCTGGGAAAGGATGATACCCACTTGCCTGGTTCTGGTTTTTCCCTTGGCACTAACTTATGGTACCACTGGGGACACGATGCTGACTTCAAAAGACTTTTGGATGGACCAGTTAAAGCTGTTCTTAAGGCATTTCAGAATAAAATTTCCAGGACACATGCACTTTCGTGTTGCCAAGACCGAAACCTCACCTGGCTCCAAGGAGAGCATTCAAGGTGGTACACATAGGCTGCACCACCAAGCCCAAGAGCTTCAGCAGAGACCTTCATTCCCATTGACTGGTGTCCTACTCTTTCTCTTCTAACACAGACAGCCCACATTTCTGAAGTCATCCTCTCCTTAGAAATAAGGACACAAGTTTTTTAAATTTTTTATCAATAGGGAACAGCCTTTCTTTTGGAACAAGTATGATTATCCAGTGACGAAAATTTCCATGTCACAGAGAAAAATGCTGCCACCATAAATCAGAACAACTGCACATCTCACACAGTATCTGGTGAGTTGTATTTCTCCAGGGTATCATATTACTTCAGGAGGGAGGATAACAAATATATGACCTAAACCCACTGATGGTACCTACTAAAAAAATGACAGATACTGTCATCAGCTGAGAAATGGAGGAATAGTAGGGAACTACAAGGAACAAGATGTACAGCCATCAGAAGCAGAAGCTCTGGCAGTTCATTGTGTGTGTGTCCACTCGTGTATGAGTATAGTTCAGCACGTCCTACAGGAGATCAGGCAAAGTAGCACCTTTGGATTGAAACGTGCTTCACCTCCAAGATGAACATTCTAACAGAAGGTATTTGCTACAGATAAATGATATAGACTGCAGTTTAATTACACGATATTTCATAGTGGACTTCTCTCTCTTTTAATTCCACTAGAGTAATATAGTGCTAATTTGAGCCCTGACCTGACAGTGTGTTCGGAAAAGCTATCAGTCCTATGCTATGATCTTGGAAAGACCCGAGTGCCATGGGGTGCATGCAGGCACCAGTGTGTGCAAGGGCAGGAGAGAATTTGGACCTGGCAGCATCTCCAGAGGGAAAGGCCACCCGTGTCACCAGCGGAGCTCAGCAGCATGGCCAGCTCCTTAGTGCAAAGGCTGGACCGGGACCTCAGCCTCTCGCCTCTGGCCAGGGCTTAGGTGCAAGGTGTGTGAGGGGCTGTGAATGCCTTAGACCTTCCCCTCTGCCCTGTGTCCAGAGGAAGGACTGGAGACCATCTGATCTTTTAGAGCTAAACGCCTGTGCGATGTCTGCATCACAAAAAATTAAATTGGTATTAAGAAACGATGACCACTAATGTTAGAGCAGAGAGCTATGGCACAGATCAGATTCACGCTGTGTTGGGGTTTTTTCTTTTTTTTCCCCTAAAAGGCTCCAGTGATGATGTCATTCAGCAATATCTCTTTGTGATGTCAGCTGGCAAGGACTGCCCAATCAGTTGTAATGTTTCGTAAAGCTATTAAAAAAGCCATAAATAATTTGCCCCCTGATTTGCAAATGTTGCCAAGTACAGCATCTCTCACGTCTGTCTCTGCCTATGCACATTTTGAGCCTATGAAAACACTTCAGAAGTGTTAAAAAAAGGCCTGCAGACTTTTCTTTCACATCGCATTTATTCTGCATCTTCTCAAGGCAAAACCAAGCACACATTCTCTACCAGCTGGAGTGCACGGTGTTGATTTTGATAGAGCAAATAGATCCAGACAGATAGAGCTGTAAACATGTACAAGCACTAAGCAAGGTTCAGAAGAATGAATGCAGACACCTTGGTACGAGCACCATAGCAACAACCTCCATTAAATCTTCTTAACCCCATCTTAAAGATATAAAGGAGATGAAAACCATTAAAACATTTGAAAAGTAAAAGATAAAGTGAAATTTAATTTAACAGTGCTGTTTACCTCTTTTCACCTGTGGAGAGGAACTCTGCTTAATGGCATTAAAGTATTTAGCTGTCTCTTCAGGGAAAAGAGAGGAATTAGAATCATTGCTGCTCTTAGAGGCTCTTTTTGCTTCCCAAAAGGCAAAATGGGAGCAGACAAAAGAATATCAGAGGTGCTCAGTTCTTATCCAGATCCGGCAAATCTCAGACTAGGGGAGCACTACACCGAGAACTGCGCTCACTGCCTCTCTGCTTGTGCTGTTGCTAAAGATATCTGGGCTTTTTCTTTTTTACTTTGCTTTCTCCTTCTCCTTTCTTTTCCTTCTTTTTTGCATCTCCTTTTTTTCCTTCTCCTTCCTTCCTTCTTCCTCCCCTTCCTACCTCCTTCACTTTCTCTTTCTTTCTTTTCCATTTTATTTATCTTCCCTTCTCTTTCCTCTTTCTTTTATTTTCTTTCCGCTTGCCCTAGCAGAAATCACAAGGAGATGGATGCTGCACCCAGGGAACAGCGCAGGGAAGGGACAGGAGGTGAAAGAGGAACGATAAAGGCGAGCAGAGTCCTGGGGGGCCCAGGACATGGGTGATGGCAGGCACAGCCTCAGATGCCCTCTCCCTGTCTCAGTCTTCACTGAGGACCAGAGCGATGGCGTGGAGATGTAGCACCGTGGGGATCTCCAAACAGCCCCCAGGGATGGGCTTGCTCCTCGCACCATCTGAAAAATTATGGACCAAGGGAAGGAACTGAGACAGGGAACAACCCGTTTTCTCAATTTGTCTACCAGTTAAGCCTGAATCAAAGCTCGATTTCTTTTTCGTGTTGTCTTCCAGGTAACTTTGGATCTTGGTAGTAGCGGTGGGCCTTTTGTTTTGTTTTGACAAGTTCAGAGTTTTATATTGCTTGCAAAAACATTTATGTAGCAAGGACTTGTACTTTGGCCAGCTTGGGTTCTAAGCCTCTGGAAGTCTTCTGTTCCCAGGAACCCCTTGTACCTCCTTTTGGCAGTATACACAGCCCAGCAGTCATGGTTGGAAATGCAATGGAAATAACTAACGTCACCGCCTGCCCTTACTGCCCGGTTTTGAGTCCTGCCCATAGCACAGGACGAGGAACACAGCCCTGAACGGCTATCCCGCAGGAGCAAGGAGACTTTTTTTTAATCAAAACACTTGGAGTTTGAGCAAAATACTACTTCTGTGATCTTTGTGGAAACAAATTAAAATTTTATTGAAGGAAAAGCAACCAGATTAGCTATTTTCCAATCAACTACAATCATGTTATGATTATAGTAATTTAAATATCATTATTTCATGCTATTAATAACATCAGCACTTCAGACAAAACATGAAGTGACTAAACCAGGACAGTGTAAGCAATAACTCTGAACCCAGTGCTTACTCCTGACTCAGACTCCTGCTCTGCTAGGCCAGGAAATTCATTGGGATTCGGGAACTGCTCCCTCGCTGTGGTTTAACCCTGCAGGCAGCTGAACACCACGCAGCCATTTGCTTACTCCCCCCCCCCGCCCCCCACCTCAGTGGGATGGGGAAAAAAATCAGACAAAATGTAACACTTGTGGGTTGCAATAAAGACAATTTAATAGGACAGCGAAGAAAGGGGAACTAATAATAAATAAAGAATATATAAAACAAGTGATGCACAATGCAACTGCTCACACCCGCTGACTGATGCCCAGCCAGTTCCTGAGCAGCAGACCCCCGGCCAGCTTTTCCCCCAGCTCTATATGCTGAGCATGACATCATATGGTGTGGGATATCCCTTAGGTCAGTTGGGGTCAGCTGTCCCAGCTGTGTCCCCTCCCAGTTTCTTGTGCCCCCCCAGCCTCCTGGCTGGGGGGGGGGGATGAGACGCCGAAAAGTCCTTGGCGCTCTG
>NW_009259117.1:854558-894568 GCF_000687185.1 Egretta garzetta | reverse complement strand
GGAATGAAAATATCAGTGTGTTATCAATATTATTCTCATCCTAAACCCAAACCACAGCACTACACCAGCTACTAAAAAGAAAATTAACTCTATCCCAGCCGAAACCAGTTCACACATGCAACAGAGCTTCAGGAGGGCTGCATCCAGACACGTCTTTTTAAAGCTTTTATATTCTCTGCATGCAGATTGCAGCCCTTCCTGATGAGTCTATCTGTATGTGGGAATTTTAGATCTGACATTATATTCATTTAACCTTGTGACAGCGTGAACGGGTTTCTATTCACTGAGAAGGCAGACACTTGCATCCCATCCCTCTTTCTCCACACGCATTTCAGTAGAATTGGCTTGATAGCCCTTAATCCACACACAAACTTCTTTGCAATCAGCTTTTAAGTGATTAGCTTCACAACAGCATAGAAGGTAAAGCACTTTTGAAATGTGTGGTATTCTCAAGGAATAACTGAAATGATGTCAGTAATAAACATAATCTTTTTAATGACCAGTCTGCGCTATCATCTGAAGTGAAAGTTTCAGTCCTTCATTCAAATCGCTGCATGCTCAAGAGGTCCTTTTCTCGTTGCCGCCTTTTCCCCTCACCTGCTCTCCCAGGCCTTTCTGTTTAGGGCACTTGCGAAGCAGTGTCAGCTCTTCTCCCCTCATTGGGAAGGGATGGCATCATCTATGCATAACGGGGGTTCGTGGGATAAGCATTACATGGTCGCATCTGCTGGAAAGATGACTCTGTATTTCCTTGAATCTATTTATTCATAGAATCATAAAATCATAGAATGTTTTGGGGTGGAAGGGACCCCTAGAGGCCATCCAGTCCAACCCCCCTGCAGTGAGCAGGGACACCGCTAACTAGATCAGGTTGCTCAGAGCCCCGTCCAATCTGGCCTTGAATGTTTCCAGGGATGGGGCCTCCACCACCTCTCTGGGCAACCCATTCCAGGGTTTCACTACCCTCATTGTAAAGAATTTCTTCCTTATATCCAATCTGAATCCACCTGTTTTAGTTTAAAACCATTACCCCTTGTCCTGTCACAACCGGCCCTGCTAAAAAGTCTGTCCCCATCTTTCCTATGGGCCCCCTTTAGGTACTGAAAGGCTGCAATCAAGTCTCCCCGCAGCCTTCTCTTCTCCAGGCTGAACAAGCCCAACTCCCTCAGCCTGTCCTCATAGGAGAGGTGCTCCAGCCCTCGCATCATTTTTGTGGCCCTCCTCTGGACCCGCTCCAACACTCCCATGTCCTTCTTGTGCTGAGGGCTCCAGAGCTGGATGCAGTACTGCAGGTGAGGCCTCACCAGAGCAGAGTAGAGGGGCAGAATCCCCTCCCTCGACCTGCTGGCCACGCTTCTCCCGATGCAGCCCAGAGTACGGTTGGCCTTCTGGGCTGCCAGCGCACATTGTCGCCTCATGTCCAGCTTTTCGTCCATCAGTTATTCTGTGCTTTGTTTTTACCACTGTTAAATGGTAGTAGCAATATTTCTTTACCATGTTTATTCAAATCAAATACTGGACGAATGGGAGTAAAGTGAAGTCACAAAGAATTGCTTTTTAAAAGAATAAAAATCTCTCCGAGTGAAAGGAAGAGATGCAAATTACGCTTTGATGTACATGCCTGCAGTGTGCAGCATCAGGCCCGGAATTGCCATTCCACTCCATACCCTGCAAGGCTGCTCGGTATCAGCAGACACTCTGAACGCAAGGGAGTAGTTAGAATTATTCAGTTTAACTGTGGTGGGAATCAAATGAAACGAAAATTCCCTAGTCAGTGGGAGGGTATAGAAGGATGACTAGAGCAGAAATGGATTTCAGGGCTAAGGATTTGTTTCCATTTACAATACAGAAATTATGCACAGATGTATTTATTTCTTGTGTTTATATGTTTATGCTAAAGCAAAAAGAGAAATTAAAAAAAAAAAAACCCAACAGAGCAGAAACATGAATCATCACCAGAGCTTCGAGGGGTATCAATTAGGATACATCTGTTAACATCAGCAGATCTGTGCTTACGATCTGGCTCCAAGTGAAATTTTCACAGATGTGTAGTATAACACCGCTGTTACGTAAAGTATACACACAGACTTAGTTTGCTGGTTATTTAATTCAAGCCTCAGGAAGAACTAAGGAAAAAACCAAACCATAAAATTTCCTCTTGAGACTGACGGAAAGATATGATCAACACTTTTAATTTCTGCAATGCAATCGCATGGCACGTGAGTAACTACTTGCGTCTCAGCCCACTGCAGCAGCAGTTCCTGGGCACAATGGCATCATCTTCAACCACACGAATCAGCAGATTTCTTACGTCAGCAATACAGCCCTGCGCTCCCCAGCAAATATATCTCCAAGATAGCCTTCTAGGCTCTGTAGATATTAACTGTCATGAAAGGAGTCTAAAGATTTGTTGGTGTTCATTTTGATTAGCACAGCGACAAAACCAAGACTCTCTCCCACGACACAGCGAGTCACAGCTGAGCACGGCCACGTCCTGAGGGTATTGGCCTCAGAATATCCTTTGGTGCCCTGGCGGGAGTTAGGCCCAGACCCCTTCCAGGAGACCAAAGGATATTGCTCACAGGAGCTGGAAAAGGAGCAAGAGCCATGAGCGTGCAAACTGGGAGCATTTGCTCTTTGCAGTGAGTGAATTGCTTTCAGCAAAGACCTATTTCTCAGTGTGACAGTGCCAGAATTCTGTTCGCCAGAAGTCTTTCTTTCATTCGAAAATCTTATCATGATGGTTATAAAGTGATAGTCTAAAGTATTGCTTAACATCGACAGGTAAGGAGCAGAGGGGTTACTCAGCTTCCCTTCGGGCTGACTGCACCAAGGGCCTCGAGCCAGTGAAATGCTGAGCCCGGATGAATTCGTTGCCTCACGTTTCTTCACCCACTAATTTGCAGTGGCATTTTTAGTCCCTGAAATTAAGTTTGAATTATTAGATTTTCAGACTTCAGAGAAATATATTAAGGATTTTGGAGAATTCAGACAGTGTAAAGGCTAACTCTAAGGCAATAACAGCATCGTAAGTCAGCCTGGTTTGGGGGAATACCTCTGCTTTCAACCTCACAGTGCCTCCCTTCGTACAGGCAGGGGAGGCCTCTCAAGTTGCATCTTCACATGATTTCTAGGGCTGGTTTTTATACATTTGACTGTTCCCTGAGGATGAAACATGAAAACACCTTTTAAAAAGAAAACCCTTGGTAAAGCCCTGCTGATTCATTAGGAAGGCATTGGAAAGAAGAAGAAGAAAAAAACCCCTCTTAAATAAAAAAGCACCTACATGTCTTGATTCCGCTAGCAAGCGTGACCCGTTGTCGGCCGGCGTGTCAGGTCCCCCATGCCAGCCCAGCCCCACAACCGACCACGTACGATACCCTGGCCTGGAACCTGCACACAGCTGTAGAGCCTCCCCTGAGCAATTTCTAGATGATAAACATGTTTCAGGATAAATAAGACACCAAGCTATGCAGCCCCACTGAGGCCAGACTACTTTGGCATATACTTGCTAAAAAAAATTTAGGTAACTGTTGAAAATAAAGGTTCAAGGCTTCTGAAATGTAGGTGCCTTTAGAGTTAGACTGTAGCAAAGAAGAATTAATTGAAGGTCACGTTTTGGATACTGGATACTTAAATACATGGCCTATTATTAGCACTAATACAAGGTCTGAAGATTGTGGATTTAGCCCTAAAGGACTATTTTAAGATGACCAAATCTATTACCCAAGTATTTTGTAATATATTTTGCTTCTATTTAAAAATTTTAAAAGGCATATTTTCATAAATTCAAGGAAAAGAGGAAAAATAAAGATTTTCAGCCATATAAAAGAATTAAGCAAAAGAGGAAAAATAAAAGTGGAAACACAAACCAGACTAAATGGTTTTATTTCCAATTTTGTTTAATATGTGTTAAACAAGTTTGGTTTTGAAACAAAAGCCATTCTTTCATTAAAAATATTGACCAGCTCTGACATATTTGTTTGAAATTGCTCCCACAGCAACTGCAGCCAGGACCTGAAAAGTTCTGCTTTTGTTTGAAGATTTAAATGCTGAAAAGCTCCTCTGCTTTGCCGAAGTATCTCATTAGTTTAATAATATATAGTTCTTCTCCCTCCTAACCATGATGTCTGGTACTCAGTACCTTTTCTATAAAGAGGTTCTGAGTCCCACCATGAAAATGTACGTCAGCTTTGCAGAAGTCATGCACAGCAGAAAAGTCCGTGAGAAGAAGAAATAGATTTTTATTCCTACTGGGTAGCATGGAGTTAATTTTACCAGTTCCTTTTCTTCTCTATTTTCATTTTGTAACAAAGCAGCAAGAGAGTTATTTGAAACACAAACAATGCTGCCTGTTGTAGGTGTTACACGAACCATGCCAGGGTAGCGCCTGTACCTGCCTCTCAATTATGGGGAAAGCCACGATATTTAGCTTCGATCAGATGCTGTGATATTTAGATGGTCAAAATAAAGCAAAACAAATTGCAGCACGTACCCCGTGCAGAGAATGCGCATTGACAGCCAGAACATGCTGACAGGATTTCATGCCAGGCTGAATTACTCACTAGTCTGATACGACACTGAATCACAGCACACAGGGGTTGTATTAACCAAACCCTGACATCTTTACTCATGTAAATAGTATTATTACATTTAAGGAACTACTCATATGCATATAAATTGGAGGAGCCAGGAAGATGCCTCATCATTTCTGTAGGGTTTTTTTTCCTCCACAAAATTTATAGCGCTTTTCTTAACATCATTTTCTTACCACATATTCTTGGCAAATATTATTTCCAAATTCTAGAAGTGCTGTCTTCATACGCTTCAGTTAGGAAGAAAACCTCTCAAACACACACACAGAGGCAGCAATACAATAATGCTCAGAATAAAGTCATTTCATAATCTCATTTTATTCATTCCACAGTCTAGGCTTGGTATCAGAAATTAACTTCAGTCTTGACAGCAACATGCAAGATGCTTTTAAAGCTCTTTGTCAGCACATGCTCCATCAGTGTTACAGCTTCCTGCTTTGCATCAAAAGCCTACAGGAGATTTGCTGAACCCGTGGCTTTTCTGTGCCTGGCTTGGAGGAGATGGGCAGCTCATGAACCCTCTCTCCCCCACTGCGGTGCTATTCAGGAGCCAGTTTCCACGAGAGACCATGTTGCATATTCAACAGTTGGCTGCGAACCACCTCATTCCTACAACCCCTGTGCACTAAACCACCTGTTGGTATGATTTTTCGCTTGCTGTTTTATTCACCAGTGAAATGGAATGCACGGGGGACTTGGTTCCTGGATCTTTATTCATCCACCAGTGGGATTCACACAGGCTTCTTGGTTTAACTCACTCATCACAGAAAACCAAATCTGGATGAAAGGAGTTGGAGGGTTGGACTAGATGATCTCCCGAGGTCCCTTCCAACCCTTGCCCTTCTCTGATTCTGTGAAAAAAGCCTGGAGCTTTCCTGAGGTGTTTGGCTCCCAGTGCATGTGACAAATTGTCACTTCTCTGTGCAACCAGGCAAAGACTCTGGAGGGTAAGGTAGGAGCTGACCTGTAAGGAATCAGTTCATCCTGGGTGCTTCCTGAGGGTGTTGAGCAGAGATGAAAGAAAAGGGATCAGACAACTGATGTCCTCACTGGATGTGCAATGATTCTCTGGGCTTGGAGACCAAAGATACAGACCCAGTGCTGTAAGCAGCTTCTTAGTGCTGATGTAATTGGGACTAATGTAAATGAGATTGTAAAGTAAGCCTCTATTTATATATCCAATATCTCTAGTAGACTTCATTTGAAAAAAACCAACATCTAACCCCCCCAAGGATTATCTCCCTCAAGTGGGAACAGAAGCAGCCATCACTAGCTGTGGCACAGAGCCACTCTCTTCACACCAGAGGAGCCTCACAATTTCAGCTCTGCTGCCGCTAGCTGGGTAGACTAGAGCTCTTTGAGATCAGCACCATACTGTTGGTGCGGATGGGTTTTAACTGCAGGAACAGCTCTTCACGGCCATCGCTGCCTGAGCTAGTCCTCCACGGAACCCAAGACCAGCTGGTGGGACTGTGAGTTAGCTGGGCAGGAGGGAAAGGGGGGCTTGGGTGATAGTCTTCTGGAAAGGTGTGTGCAGAAAAGCAGTGTGCAGTACCCCACCAGGACAGACCTGGCCACTGGCAGCCCACCGACTAACCAGAGCCACTCAGTGTTCATCAAACCATTGTCTAACCATAGAACTAAAGGGAAAATAAAAATAGTAATAATTAAAAAAAAAAAAAAAGGCAGGTATTCACATGGTTTGAGCCAGTCAGGGAGTATCACAATCTCTAACTTACTCATTCTCCTAGAAAAACAGGAGGTTTAGAAAGGAAATGTGGGACAAAGCAAGGACTTGAGCCCCATCTCCCTGCTTTCAGGATAGAAATATGGCTTTTTCTGATTCCTGGTGAAAAGCAAACATCAAAGAGACAAATTTTTCATAGGGAAACAAGTACATTTTTCTGTGAGAAAAACATATCTTATACTTTTGGGAAAAAATACTGTGAAGACAACTATTTTTATTAAAAGGGTCATTGAAATACTCTGTTCCTTCTCATTTGAGAAACAGAGAGCATGGGAACATTTAATCATTATATAGGAGTTGTAAAAAAGAAGATACTGTATATTAAAGGTATTGAGAATTTTTGATCATTAGCAGACCAGATAATTGGTTAAAAATATTACAAGAAGAATATGGGGCATTCCTATTATTTTAGACAGTCTGAAGACCTAAACCAGGAGACTTTCAAAGACAGCTTCTAATTCCTGATACCTCCTGAGCATTCTCCAAGATATAAGGATGGGAAAGCAGAGATCCCTTCCAATAATACAACCCTGAATTACCCAATTTCTACAGTATGCAAAGAGCAATGGCAAACATACTCCTGTGTATCCAATACGCATAAAGGCCAATTTGCAGATACAGCCAAGATGGTCATTTTAGAGCGATGAATTGCCAGTGACCAACAGCAAATGAATAAAAATCTTCAGGCAGACATGACCATATTTAATTACTTGTGATGGTCAAGCCATAAGCAGAACAAAAATCTATTAAATCTGACAAACAATTACACATTTATTCCAATGAATACCGACATTGCACATCTATCCACTCAAAATGTTTTCAATGGCCTTTCAATTTATAGTCCTGCAAGTAATTTTTTTACTCCTTCTGAAACACTCTGCATGGGGATGTTTTTGTTCAGCTGAGCAATTACAAAACCATTCACACGTTGTAACAAGATGTCATTCTCAACTACACAAAATCAAGGACTAAAGCCTGACACCAACGCTCAAACATACCAAGTTCTGCCCTCAGACTCTGAGTGTTCTTTGGCTTGGAATGATACCTGCCACTTCCAGGGTTCAATTTATTTTCTTATTCAGCTACCTTCTTTCAAACAAATGTGGGTGCAAATACTCAGCCTTTCTTTTGCAGGTAGTTTCTCTGGCATAATTGAAGAAGATGCTCTACAGAAGCTGACTTTTTCAAAATATAATTCACTTCCCTGCATATATAATCAAATGTCTGTCTCCTGCTCTCCAGAGGAATGTCTGAACCTTGGGGAAAACAAATTGCTTTCAGTCAGTGTGGCTCTCCAGCTTCTTGATGCAGCTGAAGTGGGAAAATAACATGTGGTTTTATACATCAGCAAGCACAGACTGCTCAAATACAGAGATGGGCATTATCAGTTCTCGTTAAATGGACCATTTATACTGCAGCTCGTCTGCAACACAGAGGCAAACGGTGAGCATGCTGCACGGTCTTTCACAAGTGTTGAGCCTGACTTTCCCTGCCTTGCTCTGGGTGAACGACAAGAAAACAAATGGAAAGAGAGCACTGAAGATCTGAGCTGGCAGCCTTTGCCAGCCATTTTGCAGAAGAGGACTTTGGAGAAGCAGAAGGTGGCAAAGGCTGGATCCTACCTGGAGCATTCCTCTAGGAGGAAAATGTGCATCCCTTGCACGATACTGCTTGGCTGGTACAAGCGTTCGTAAGAACTCCCATATAGCTCTCAACAGCCTGTGACAACACAGCTTTTGCCATTTGGTAAGGAAAATAAGCTTTGTGCTGGTACCCCTACGTCTGTGCCAGTTACATCAGCACAGCAGCAAAACATTTTGGCATAGGGCAGAGGGGGGACTGGGTCAGCTGAGGGAGCGGACTTGGCGTTTGGTGCTTTGAAAATCCTGCTGTCAGTCTCTCGGGAAGTGAGAGCTGTTGACGAAAGGCAGTGTAATTATTGGCTCTGGATTGTAGTAAGATAACAGCATAAAAAGTTAACATTCCCCAGAAGAAATAAAGGTGTTAAAAGCAGCTGGGTAAATACCGGATAATGAAAGAACGCAGCATGATTTCCCCAGGTTCAAATAAAGCAGACAAGTATTTTTGCAGAATTGACCTTATTAAAGAGACATTGTCACTTTAAAAATTAATCCAACCCCCAAACTATTATAGCAATAAGTGAAGACAAAGTTACCTACTAAACATAACAATTAATTCCACAAAAATGTCAACCCTTTTACTTCCATTTTTACTTTTCTCTGTAGTGAACTACTAGGGCTGTATACGTATTTTCACTTTTCTTTACTGTTGACTGACTTTTTGACACAATGTTGATAGTCTCTACCAGAACATCCAGTCATTCATTCTTGGTATTAATTATTCTTCATTAGGCTTAGCATCTGTATTCTACTTTACAATAAATTAATACATAATACTGAGGACAGGGAAATGAAATGGAAACTTATTGTGGGAAATCTCAACTCAGTTGTTTCATGGAAACGTTTTCAGCTCAATCGCTGCAGAACATTTCCTGTACATCTTCCCTAAGATGTTTTTCACCATGTGAGATCTTTTTTATTAAAAAAACCAAACCCTTTAAAATGAAATCTTTTAAACAAAAGCTTGATCTTAAACTAAACAACAAGGCTTGCATACTAATCCAGTGTCTGTACCTCCAATATGCCCAGCCAGAAATACGGCGAGAAGAATAAACAATCTTTTAAAATCTTATTCTTTCCAAAGTGAACCGTGCAGGCTTCACACTCATATCTATGACACCGTGATTTGTGTTTCAACCTCTGTTAAGAGATGTAGCAAAGAACTTCATTACCTAAACTAATTAGACTTCAGTAAAGGCGTTCATGAGGAAACTACAGCCTACAACATGAACAACAGGATCGTAACATGACACAGCAGAAAATCTGGTGCATAATTACTTACCCCACTGCAAATAGTTGGGCAGGTCCAGAAGCATATGGATACTTATTCTCTTTAAATCTATGGACACTGAGGACCTTGACAATTTTAAACATCCCATTAAGTGTCCATTTAATCTTAAAAGGACTGAAGTATCTTAAAATCATTTTCTTTGAGTCTTTATATGGCGCTAGCATTTTGTCCCCTAGCGATGCATACCTCTGCTTTGACAAACACTACGTGGTCCTTCACAAGGGATGACACCACGAGCAGAAAGCTGGGCTAATGACAACACCGAGGAGCCTGTGCACAGCTAATAAACCTCCTGAAAATCCTGAACCGCGAGCCAGGCACGAGGGCTGCGTTGTGCAGTGGGTGCAGACTGCAAGCTACTACTACTAAGTGCATGTTGGAGAAACGATAACAAAAAGCTGCAGTTTATTAGTCCAGCGTGGAGTATGTTTCTTCAATAAATTATACCATTGCCAGTAAGTCAGGTTTTACTGTGTGGATTAAAGCATTTACTTTTGCCTGTTTTTTTGCACGTTTTGGCTCCAAGTCTAAGACTAAGATTGGACCTAGCCACACCTAGACTCCTCTCTGAGAAGGAGTTCAGAAAGCAAGGGTGTCTACTCTGAGCCTCGTGACTCAACAGGAGGGTCCTCCTTATCCTGTGTCCACAATCTCTCTGTTAATCATTCTCATTTGAGTGTAATTTTCCTTTGTGTACTTCTTCCATGTAGTGATAGGGTGAACCTTGCCATCTTTGAATCTTTAACTGAGTTGCTGCTCTGATTAATTTTTCCAAATCACTTTGTAAATTGACTGATGATAGAGTGCTATTAAAACATCACAATCAAATTCTGCCATTTGCCACAAGTATATTCTAAACTGCTACTAAATCAAACTGTGTAAAGTCACTCATTCAAGACAAATTAACATAGTCAGCAGGATTCACAAATTCATTTGCAACAAGGTCCCTTCCAGTGCAAACCATTCTGTGATTCTATGAAATACGGATGCTAATACCCATTGTATTACACACACAGAACAGCTGGCCCTCCTATGCCCTCTGAGCAACTCAAAGCTGAACGTAAGTCAACTCGTTATTGAAGCGGGCTGTTACCTAGGCAGTACTTCTTTCACAAGGCACAAGAGATGTTAAGATCTGGACTTTTCTTTGAACATGACCTTCCCTGCTAGTTACAATCACTGAGCTGCTTCAAATTTGTGATGAGGTGTGTGAGAGTTACAAATCAGCTTTCTATTATTAGACATACAGATTATCTGTTAAGGATAATAAACTGATACTGCAACCAATATTCAGATGTTGCACTGTATTAGTGTAACTGATTAAAGCTATTGGCCCCAACGTCTTGTCTGTGATCAGTACTGTTTTTCCTTTTTTGTATTGTATACAGCCTAGAGTCTGGGCTTGCGAAGAAATCTTGGAAGAGGCTCACATTCAAGAGAGGGTACTTCAGCTTTCAAGCGCTCTTTGAAGCCCTGAGCACAGCTCAGGTCTTCCCATCGGCTTTTCTTGCACAGGACCAAACTCCTTTCTGCAACACCTGAGCCTCCTCCTAGACTGCTCTGACCCACCTCCAAGGTAGGACAGACCCTACCTTTACCTGCCCACACCTTGGGGACGATATATCAGATGTATTAAAACACACAGACCCTGACAGACCCCTCTCTCTGTGAGAGCGATGACTTCTATGAAAAGACTGAAGAATGCAATAAAAAAAATAATTAGGATTCACAGGCTAATTACTGCATACATTTTCTAATGCTAATAGCAATATGAAATGCTCACTAATTGTTGTTTATTGCAGGATGAATATTTAAACTTGTCAAGAGAAGTGGGGGAAAAAAATATGGTTTGTTCCACTTGGGATAGATGCCAACTGCAGACACACGTACACTGTAAAATTTTAATTTTTCAAATTAAATTGGCACCCTATTAATATAAAGACATAGAAACTCCATATATGAAAAGCTGCAAGATATATGATCACAGTACCCTCAGAGCATAGCATTCAAATACAGTTCCAAAAAACTCAAAACAGGCTTGAATATCATGAAATACTAACAAATACAGGTGTTTCTTTTAATTAGCCTTTTCCTGTTCCTGTTTTTGGGGTTCATATTTACAGGCTTCTTTCTGTCAACTAGGAAGGTTTAAAAGTCTTTTTGAAATGTAAAATTATACTCTCATCAATCTAGAGAAATTCAGGAATAAGAACTTAAAAATACCCACCTAAAATTGTGACAGTTGGCAGCATTGCAATCAAAAAAGCTTTTGAAGGTATTGCAATATTGCCATTTACATTTTCCCCTTTTCTGCTGAGCAAGTGTGATGATACTGGTTTACCAAGAAAAGGACTGCAGCAGGTTGCAAATATTTAAGACCGTTTTGAGGGGTAGCCATATTCATAGTTCAACTGAAGTAAGTTTAGAAACAATAGTGAAAAGCTGAAGTTGCTCCAGGATATAAGGCTAGGTACATCTGTATATGCTGAAGATCTGGAGTACCAGCTACAACTGTAGAACACAGACTGCAGAGGTAACATTCAAAGCCTATTAAGAACACAACATTAAACAGTAAATTAGCTAGAATAACAGAAAATCAGAGAACAGAGGACTTGTGGGTCACCCACTTAATCTCTTCATGTCATCTGCTATACCGCAGCTTATTACAAGAATACATAAATACAAGAATAGTAAATCAGTACTTACTTTATGTAATAAATAACCTTTCTACAGAAATTATGAAAATACAGCAACAGTAAAGTTAGTGCAAAAATGATCAAAATGTACTGAAGGAACACTGAGCCCTGCCTGCCAGAATGTGCATCATAAAACACCCATATTTCACCTACCACATCATACGCTGACAAGACTTAAAAAATGCACAATGCACATTGCTAACTCTGCCATTCTAAAGTTACAGCTATTTACAATGTCAGAGAAATGAAATTAAAACAACGCACATGCTTTTAAACTGCACACTTCATTCTTTCTCATTATTTTGCTGGATTTTAAATAACTTCCTCTTCCCTAATTGATACTTTGAATGGAAGTCGCCCTCACGAGTCCGTATTTGCACGAGCAGCCTTTTTGGAATTAAGAAAGTTCTTTTTCTTTTTCCTTGGAGAATTATGCAAAGAAAGCATTGGATCACTCAGTTCACGGAACAAAAATACCTTCTCCCCTGTGTCTAATAACTCTACGGCTTTGGCAGTTGCAGTGTTCAAAGGAATAGGTGGATCAGACTGTTCCATAGGAGGACGGGTAGGCGAACATCCAAGATGAATGAATGATGCTTTTTCCAAGAGGGCAACTTGCTTCTTCTTTATCAAGCTACGTTAATGAAAAAAATTGAATTGAAAAATTAAAACTTGGGCAAAAAAAGCATAGCTTCCTCTATCATATCCCAACATAGAAGTGGTGACTTTGGAAGCTAAAGAAAAATATATTTCAACAGACAGAATTGTCATTTCCATTCCAAACCCCGATAATTTACACATCATTTTATGCGATACAAAACTGCATAAGCAAAGGTAACCTTATCATAAATAACCTTAGGGAAGATGGGCAATGCATATGAAAAATGCGTGAATTTTGTGGATATGTATGGAAAAATCTTTTTAAGCATTTACTTAATTGCTTATTATGTGTAAAAATGTTGGAGGAAACACTAGCACCAAACAGCAGGACAGTTTCAGAAAATGCAGCTTTATGAACTTATTTTCTGATTTCTAACAGGTATAAGAGGAACCTTTGGAGATGATAGGAAGTATAAAAAAAAAAAAAAAAAAAAAAAAAAAACAAACCAAAATCCTGTGTTTCTTCTGGTTTTCTCCTTACCTGTCTTTCCTCTTGTTTGGAGAAGGGATCTTTTCCAAAGTTCTGTTTATCAGATCTTGCCTTATTTTTTTCTCCAGTGCTTGCCACAACTCTTGGTTCTTCCTGAAGGAGCAGGAAAGAAAAAAATTCCCAGCAGCAAATCCCCAAATATACACAATTTCCTCCCCTTTCTGATTTTAGCTACCAAACCCATGACAATAACACCATGAAAAAGTAAAAGCGTTCAAGGATTTTTCTGCCCTGCCACAAATCATTTAAATCAGCTAAGATCACACCTCAGGGTTCATTGACAACTCACATCTGATGACTGAAGGGTCCAGTGCCACAACATCTGTTTTTCTCTCCTTCCCATGTCAAAGCAGGGAGCTGGGAGAGTGGGTCTGGGAGCACCTCTTGGTGTTAGCTGCACAGCTATTCAGCTGGTGTTAATAGGGATAAACTGGAGGGATGAAGGCTCTGAGAGACTACCTGTCTCTGTGAGTAAAGGGAAAAACAGGGGCCACTTGGGACTTTAGTAATGAACTACAAAGGGACAGGCATCTGCCAGGTTGAAACTTCCATTATTAGAAAGGAGGACTCCTTTGTATCTTTAGGAGTAGGAGCTACAGACACCCGAAATCTGGTGTGCTATGAATATTATAAATACAAAAAGTTAAAGGAAAATATTTTCGTAAACTCCAATTAAAGTCAACAGAAAGAAAATTATCAGAACAAGATTTATGCATCTATAAAAAAGTTTAATTTATAAAGTTATAAAATTTATTAACTCTTAATCAATTAATTTATTGTATTACAATATTTCACAAAATAAGGTAGCAGTTTCAAAGTATTTTTACCCCGCAAAAATATTTCAAAAGGAAACTTATGCACCTGAGATTTTTTCCATTGCTGTCAATCTGCTCATCCAGAAAACACATATACATGTAAAGCAATGATCTTCTCTTGCAATGGTCTACCAAAAAAATATCACAGTTACCTTTTCTTACAGCTGCCAGACTCATCTGCATTACTGTCACTTTCAGCAACGCTATCTGAGTATTTACTGATGGAATCGAGGACAGAAAGAACCTCGCTTTGTGAGCTGGAGGGCAGCAACAAGTTCAGGATCCTGTGCAACAACCCCATTGGTACCCTCGTCAGTTTAGCTAAATAACCCGCCAGTCGGAGCTCCTAGAGGATTAATGAGTAGAAAACAGATATATTTAGCATTGGGGGAAAAAAAAAGTGTTAGCAAATTTTAATTACTACGGTTAAAGAATTACTCATTACAGAAGCAAAAAACATTACTGAAAATCATGCTAGTCATGACAGTTTTGGTGTCAAATGGCCATGGTGCCACGTTCACTGTTGCTACCCACACTGGCCCATATATATTATAGCTGTCCATTTCATTTTGGATATAGGCAATGTAAATGTGAAACAACCAGCTGACCTTAGTGTATGCACTTAGGGCATCTACTCGATGCCCTTTGTTCTGAAAAAATCACAATGCAACCATATTGTAGCGTGTACGGTTTAGTTAATTTATGGATTGTACCATTATAAAGAAATCCTTTCAAGACAGCAATGAAGCAATATGGCATTCCTTGGTCTGTAAAATTAGGGGGGGAAAAAAAAAAGCCTCTGAAACCTAAAGACAACATTTACATGTTGCCATGGTTGACTACTTCACGGTTCAGCCTCTTTTAACAGCAGATTCTGTGATTAGCTCAGAGAACAGCTTGTAATATTTGTTAAGAGGTGAAGGAAACATCTGTTTTTGTTTCGGTGGTTTGGTTTTTTTTTCCTCCAAACATCCTCTCTTTTTTTGGCCCAAAGATCAGTGGTAAAGCCTACTCACATGGTGTTCAAATAGCCTCAGTTCAAATTGAGCTGTTCCCTAAACAATCAACCAGCACCATTTCCTACCCCCTTCCAAACACCAAAACCTCACTGTTATTTTCTGCTCTGCTGTCAAAACTACTGTACCCCCAGGGCTGTTACTGTGGATTTCTCATGCATACTAAATATGAAAAGTCTCCAATATATTGCGAACTACATGGAAAGAGAAGAGTAGAGCAAATTAAAGCAAGGTAAATGCCTCAAAGAATGCGAGTAAAATGTTGCACACTATTTAAACCATACACGTATATCAGGTAGGCAAAGTTAAGTAATAAATGCCAAATGTTCGAGATGACTCATGACGGCTGAGTCACCTCCGCTCTGCAGACCCTCCTATATGGGGCAGATGACTACAAAGCCCATGTCACATAAAAAAACCACAAGGTCCCACCATGCAGGAAGACAGGACATTTCTTTGTCCACAGTGGATTCAAAATGTCACAGCAAATGTTTGAACTCTGCCTCTTTTTGGCATGACAAATTTTCAGAGGAGCAAATGCACCTAGGAGATCCCTGTATTAAGTGAAGCTGCTTCTTTGAAAGAAGCCATTTCACCAAAAGGATGCTCTGTAAAGGAAAATTCTTTCTGGTAAATTCATGTGAAAAATAAAGCAGTTGCCCCCAAAGCAGCCCTAACACAAATTTGGACAGCCACACAAAATAAAGAAATCAAGTCAACCTCCTTTTCCCATAACGGTTCTCCAAGCAGAGAACTCTGCTCCAAAAGGCAGCAAAACTAGCCACCTCTCAAAGTTCCCTGGGCTCTTCAGTGTTGTTACAGGTTTTTCATGGAAACCACTGAGATACTAGAATGAACAAGACAAAATCCTAAGACTGATGAGAGATTAGTAAATTGATGCGGTATCCAAAAAGTCCAATATTTTCACCCTAAACAGGCACCAAAGTTAGGTAAAAGAGATGTCTGTTCAGGCTACTTAGGGCAAGAAATTATTTGATTCTTCTCTGGAGAGGAATGTAAATAAGAGCTTAAATCTTAATACAGACACCTAAGTTTAATTCTGTAGTTGTATACAGACTGTATTGTACTTTTGGTCTTTAAAAAAAATTCTTCTAGAAACTTAGAAAAGACATTGAGAATAAAAATGACGCATCTCTGACCCATTCTGCCCTTTTTGGCTAAACAGTCTCAGGACCTGTAACTCAGTAATTTATACGCAGATGATCGAAACATCATGGCTTCAGTACTGCTTTCCTCTGCAATAGTTTCCTCTTTAAAATGTTCTTTTCTCCACTCTGACCCTTACCTTTCTGCACCAAGCATGATTTGGACCAAGAGGCAGCCCTTAATGCTTTTCTAACACAGCAAAATTCATGATTAAGTAGGGCTGCAAGGTGCCACAACGCTGTCAACAGTAGCAGAAGCGGCACGGGCACCGTCTAGCATATGTACGGCAAAGGGAGCGCTGATGTGTGAACATGCACCCGCAGTGAGCAGCACTTTCAGATGCTCACAGCTACCCAGACCAGCTTGCAGCAGCGGGAAGAAGTGAATGTGCCTGCAAACGCAGGAATGGTCACACGAGTCAGATCAAAAGCCCTCCAGCATGGGATGAGTTTGATTCTTCAGGTAAGGTACCCCAAAGACACGGAATTCACTTTTTTCATAACATCTAATGGATACAAATGCTATTTGCGCCGCCAATAACCTCATTTGTGTTCTCTGAATTTGGTCAAAATAAAAACAGGAATGAATTGCAGTTTACAAACAGCACAATTACTTTTAAGTATTTGGATTGAACAATGTGTATTTAAACAACTAATGCAAGAATCAGTGAACTCGATCCATGCTGTGCTTCAGGCTTTCTGTGCTGTTTCCACATGACAGTCTGCCTGCATCATCTGTTGTCTCTAAAATGCAACTAGTGTGCCTGGGGCTATAGCTATGAGCTTATTTAAAAGTAACTTCTCAGCCAGAGGCTCATGATCCTGAACTCACTATCATTCAAGCAAATCTCTTACTGACCTAGATCTGCCTCGATAAGGATGTAAGCTGAAACACAAAGTGTAGGAAAGTAAAACTTATCTGGTTTTCCAGAGAGGGCTGCATCCACAGTTCTGAAAAACAGTCTAAAGGGAAAAATCCTCTTTAAAAAATGAGTGTAAAATACGGAGGTACAATAGCTATAGCTTCCTCATACGTGTCAATATAATGTGTTCTATAAATTGTAAGAAGATGGAAGGGGCAGGGGGAAGATTTAAAAATCAATTCCCATGACAGCTTGCAGGACAAGCACATCCAAAAGTAGGAACATGTTACACTGTGAGCCTTAATAAATTAGTCTTCTACTAAGCACATACTTCTTTGCAGTTGAATTAAGAGTAGTCCAGTTTGGAACTATAGTTGGAGTTATTATACTATTACACTTCCAGAGAACAGAAATTTTGTTTATCTGCAGGTTAAATATGTATGGGGTTTATGGAATTTCAATAAAGTATGTCCCAGAATAACTCTGGGCTACACTTTATATGAATAAATATAAACACAAAAACCCCAGTGGTATATCTAATGCATATTTACACAAATTAATTATTTCTTCAGGGAATCTTATGAACAAAACATAAAGCACAGTCCCCCAAGTATACACTGAACAGTGCATCCAGTTTTTCAAGGGCAGTGAGGTGACAGTGATGTTCTTAAATATCTGTCTTCAAGATGTCAAAATCTATTAATTATTAAGGGTCACTGTTCACCTGCTAGGGTGCTACAAGGACTGGGTACTGGGAAAATGATCATAGAATCATAGAATGTTTTGGGCTGGAAGGGACCCCTAGAGGTCATCTAGTCCAATGATGACATATTCTGTTTGCAAGCAATCTGCAAAACAATGATTTTAACCTCTCAATTTGCAGAATACATGCCATGCTGCTCAAGAGCTCTTTCACAATGTATCTGTGCCAAAGAAACTTAAGAACTATCAGAGGAAGACAAACTGTCAGCAGCTTAGGCAACACGGTTTATCTATTCTGTATAAAGGGGGGGGGGGGAAGCTGTATATTGCCAAGTGGTATGACCTTGGGCAATACAGAACATGGAGTGTCAGCATTTAATTATAAAATTTCCTAGGGCCAAAACGAGCCACAATAACATGCAAAACCAGCATATTCCTGGTTAGTCCAGGGCAGCCCAATGATAAATACGATTAACGTTTCCAAAAGGAAAAGAGCATTGTCTTTGAACTGAAATGCTAAGAAAAGAGCCAAGCTCTCTTGGGATAGGGTTCCACTCAAAAGAAATGATGCACAGCCAGCAGCAATAGCACTCAGTCACCAGTTCTGTCTCTCTTCCCTCCCACCAAGTCCTACCCAGCTGCTTCAGCATTCACCTTAACATGCCACACACCTTGAATTCATGCCTTCATGAGGGAGGCAGATGCTGAGGCTCTGCCAGAGACAACTAAATCAAGAACAGCAGAAAAACATTTCACAACATCCTTTGCAAGATAAGAACTCCGCTGCTGAGCAGCTGGCTTGTTACAGACATCTTCTTCCTACCCTTCTATGCCCAGGAGTATGGCAAGCTAAGAACCACAGTATGAGATTAATGCAGTCTTTGTGCTCTCTTTAAGAGTTCCAGTGTGACTGGTTTTGCCAGCCTATGAAATTGCTAAACAAACACTGTACAAGGTCTCTTCAATTAGTCCAAGATTGCAAGGCAATAGTGGATTTAAAAGCACTGAAATAAAACTATGATAATGGTCTTGATAGTGCTAATCTGGAAGAGTTAGTCTGTGCTGTTTAAAGCCTTCATAATGGCCAGCATTCCTGGATGCAGCATATTTTGTCAGATAAATATATAATGAACTAGTTAAAAAACCAAAACCAACAGTATAAAAGGAATTCACAAGACTATAGCCCACAAAGACCAATGAGTTAAACTCCAGTAGTACAGGGAAAGATCAGCAAAGCTTTCAAAACATTTTCAATTTTTGTATCTGTTCTGTTGTTTATTTTCCACCGATGCTGAATGGCGTTTATTTTATCTAAGACCTATCTTATTCATTATTGTATTCAACATGTATCCGAAGCATTGTATGTTTCAGCAAAATATTCACACAAGCCTGTTAATTTCTTACCTTTTCTACAAAAAAAAAAAAAAAAAAAAAAAAAAAAAAAAGAAAGAAAAAAAGGGAACATTTAACAGGGAAAAAGAAAATATCATCTTTTCTCCTAGGAAAGTACTCTGAAATCTGAGCTATCAGACAAACTGCAACTACAAATGGGCAAATAAAGCCTCAAATTTAATATCACCTCTGAAAAGCATTACAGCTTTCAGAAAACTGAGCAGAAACAAGCTGAGACACAGGAAAGGCTGAGAGCCTCTTAGTTTAAGTGGTCCCTCCTTGGCTTGCTGGCCTCTGAAGAACCCAATTTATTATATAGGTGACTGCAACCACACTTGTCCCTGATAGGCAAGATACTTGGAGGCGACACTGAGTCTCTTTTCTGATGCTAGCTACATATCTCAACCAAAGCCTGCAGGTAAAACTTGGGGACAACAGTGATTCATTTTGAATGCCTTTTGTGGCGCTGACAGGCAGCAAACAGATAGCAAATTACCTGAAGAGGTGATGCTCTTTTTGAGAACCATGAGTAATGATACTAGAAAATTTAACTAGCAGCCCTTTTATAATTTAGTTTTTAACAATCAATGCAAATCCTTTCTAACACTCATTAAAGCCTAAACAAAACCCTTCTCTCATTACATGAAAATGAGACTGTAAATCTGTCTGTAAACCAGGAACTCAGGCAATTTAGTTTTCTCTACAGAATGAAATGCAACAGGACAACCCCCGGAAAGGACTTGTAAGTGAACAAAACCAAGTATAACTCAATGAAATTCAAAAGGCTGAAAGTAGGTCAGAACTGACTGAAGTGAATGATAATACAGGCTGGAAACACCAGACTGTTAGTGACTACTAGCAGAACTCAGTCCAAACACATCTGTAATAGTTTCCAAAAAAGCAAGAAAAGCTGATTTCCAGATACAGCTGTACTTTAAACTTGGAAGCTTCGTTCATTTTTGTGCTTACCTGACTATAAAGGGCCAAAAATGCATCTGTTTCTATATTTTCCAGGAGATCTTCAAGCACCACGCAATTCCATTGCTCATCTCTCAAGCTGAAGTGAAAGACAGAATTAACATTGAAGTCTTCCCAGGCTCAATGACTGTATTATAAGGAACAGTATCTGAAAGTCACCCACTCAGGAAGCGCATCTTTCTGTCAGCCAGCTGGGTGAGCAGCACAACTTCTAAAATAAGCCAACTTTTCCTACTTTCTCCCCCAAACCACCAAGCAAACATCAGAGCAGAATCAAAGGCTATGCTCTTGCACAGAATTCAAATTTGGAATCGCTCCAAAGCAACATGATTCAACCTGTTCCCATACTCTTTAAATTTCATCACCACACTTTATGGCAAGTTGTGGATCTTTTTGTTGCTGGAATATAATAGTAAACAGTTAACTTCCTCACTACTGGTGAATTTTTGTTTCTGGACCAAATCATGAAGCTATCCTTTATGTCATTTGGGGAAAGTACAAAGCTTGTTTCTTCCTTTGTGTTTTCAGGTAAACAGTAAAGGCTAGGTGCAGTTTCTTTGAAGGCTTCACTGATACATCTCTGCAGTAGTATCCGCAAGCCAGAACCTATCTGCTCTTCTAGTGACTCTACTTCTGCAACAGGAGAGTCATTAATCTACATTGAGTAGAGCTCCAGCTGTTTCAGAATTAAAACAGACTTAAGAGCGCAATAAGCCTATCAAAGCTATTTTTTAATATGTCAATTGTTTCATGGAAAGCCCTCTTTGTAACAGAAAGCACCCTCTCAGGATCTTACATGAACCTTGAAACGTGGTAGGCTTTCAGTACTGTGCAATACACATGGAAATGTAATTTCCAACTCCTATAACCCCAGTGAATGTAACACAATACCGTGCAATTTTGCAAATTATCACCCATTTTTGCTAGGCAACCTTCAGGACAAGACAGATATTTCTATATACCGCCGCCCCCCAAAAGGGTTTTTTTTTTTTTTTTTTTTGTCATGGATATCTTTGCTTAAAAACTAGCCAGGGAAAAGTGAAATTGAGCCTGTCTCTGAAGAAGAGTTTATATATCTCATCAGAAAGAACTGCGTGACAGGGAATTCAGTCTACAGTATGACAGTGGAGATGGAAATTCAATTTAAATTGTCTCAGCTAATTCCTCTGACCCCAGCAGATCAGGTTTCATTGAAGTCCCTACCTATCTTCCTGGGAGATGAACAGGATTAAAATCCTTTTCCTCCTTGCTGCTAAGGAGTATTGTTATTTTTCCACTGTCCCTGTCAAGGGACACAATCCATATGTAACTAAGTTATTATTATTTCATGTTTCTTATTTCGATGTCGCCAAGACTCCTCAGTTATGCTCTGGGCCACATCACAAAAATGCACTGTTCAAACATAGATGTATAGTCCCTCCGCAACACAGCAGAACACTTAGCCTGCTGTTTCTCTGTGGTATCTTATGGTCTATAAGGACTGCAGTAACTTAGTAAAACCCGAGACCAAAGCACTTACCTTTGCTGGTGCAGATTTATAAACTGCCTGCATTTATTCATGGCCTGTCTTAGCAGAACTGTCACCTGCCTGTCTGCATTTGCTTCCACAGCTTCACTTGAAAGTCCCAATCCATCCGGAGTCCATCCCTGCCTACTCATTAGATGCTGCTGCTGAGCTGACTCCTTATGCAACATCTCATACTCCAGCTTCCTGTCAAGTTCTTCAATCTCCTAGAGGATGAAAACACGTAATGATAAAAAGCCATAATTTAACTTGGAAGAACACATTTCATTTGGAGTGAAGAAAAAAAGATGATATCAGAATTTCTGATATTAGTTTATTCATTTCTCATTCTACCCAGACACTTGCAGTCATTACACTTTCCAATTCATTGCATGGCTTCAGTAAACATGACTTGCATGCTATGAACATCAGAACAATGCTGAAAGATATGAGTCAATTTTCATTGTGTTAAATGTCGATGTTGTCTGAAACCTTCCACTGTAGAGGACATCTAGAAAGTACACTGCCAGCATGGCTGAGATCCAAACGAAAGCATGGCACCATTAGAATTCATCTGGAAGCTGCATAAAGGCACCGCAGCAGCTTGAGAAACTCTGATTGACTCCTTTTAGTTACACTGAATCAATAGCTAATACCAAAGAGGTTTGAACTTAAAAGACAGTGATTCACATTTAGTGTGATAAAATTAGGGTTAAAATACAATGCTTTAAATATCAAAGGGATAAAACCCAAAGTCTTAAGTGGACTGGATCTCTCACACTGGAGATCTCTCTTTGGTAAGAGTCAAACTAGACATCAGAAGGATGACTTCATACTCCAGTTTTCCAATGTTATTGTTGTCTGACCTCAAACAAGTTGCTTAATATCTCAACGCCCTACTTCCCAACCTGCAGCTTGGAGAACATGCTGAATTTTAATCTATTCCTCCACCTTATCAGATGTATTCAGACTAGAATTCATTGGAGCATGGCATCTCTAAGTAAATATCTGCTCCCCGGTCAGTAAGATTTGACATTGGAGATTAGATCAACTCTCCTAATACCAAAAGCGAACATTACCTTGCTACGTCTAAGGGGATGAAGCAAATTCACATGTAGCCGGATGTGTTTGTTTCACTGACTGGACAAACTATCACTGATGCCATCAGCATTAGGGAATCCTGTGTATTCCAATATATTTGTTTTAAAGTAACAGGTACTTAAATTTGCCAGTTAGTGTGACAAAGGAGCAGAAATAAAACCCCGCAAGAGAGAAGGGTTTGATCACCAGGAGACAGTCCCTATAAACCAAGGTGCTTTGAACAATGCCTAAAATTACTTTTTTCCCCCAAAATAGGGCTCAACTCAGTTCTTGCACACTGGCTGAAGAATCCAGTACCAGCTACTTTAGAACTCTCTTCTGTCTCCCCTTCAATCCTTTTTCTTCATCTGTTCAAGGACAGTGAAGCTAAAAGCAACCTCTTTGCAGAGCCCTCTTACACTTACTGCATAAATGGCCATAATTGCAGATAGAATTATTTTTAATATTCTGTCTCCATATGACTTTCACTATTTCCCACAGATTTAATACAAATTTAAACAAAACTGGAAGCATATAAGCATTCTAACTGCCATTCTAAGAGAAACTCTGTAGAGATGACAGCATTAAAATTTAACCAGGAGTTTTAAGAGCAATAGCTGTCTAACGATGCCCTCTAGCAAAGAGGTTTTGCTCTTAAAAACCCATTTTGTTTGTTCTACTCCAGTGCTCTCCCAAGCCTCACTTGGATGGTTGCAAATAGCAGATGTAAAAAAAAAAAATCCTTAAGAATGCAGAGCACTGAAGTATTAAAAAAGGATTAGAAAACTGGCATATACCAAGTATGTAATAAATACAATGAAGGGAAGAGGTCTTTCCAAAGTTTCTACTATTTAAACTGTATGAGTGTGCGTGGAAGAAGACAGACAGGTAGGAGGCTCTATATATAATCTTTAAAAACTTGATGATTGATGCATGTTGTGTGGTTATGGATTTTACCGTATGGATAGCACTATAAGATTAACAATTCTGTAACACAGTCATGACAATTTACAGACTATCCCAGTCACGACTCACAATCACTTCCCAAGTGTCTTCCCTGCAATCAACATAACTTCAGTATTAACTAGCCACCAAAATACTGCTCTTTCTGACTGCAGATCTCTGGATGCTACTATAATAAAAATAAATAATAATAATACACAATCTTCCCTGGCTCTAATACTCTCCTTCTCTTTATTTCTTTTACTAAGTGCACTGAAGTGTGCATAATCACAGCAACTAAAGGCCAGGCCACCAGGAGCTGCAAACCAGCACAGCTAAATCAAAGTCAAATAAGCTACTGTGATAGTTGCTGTCTCCTAACAGGAATTTTTCCTTTTCACAACTTCATTACTTACAGGATTGTGTGCTTCTAAAATCTGAATACATTCCAATTTTGACAGGGTTTTTGATGTGCTCAGTTGTTCAAAGAGCAAAGCTTGTACACTTATGATAGCAGTATACAGCTCCAACATTTTGGATTTTTTAACAGTCTTTTCGAAGGCTAAAGAAGCAATATACTCTCTCAAACAAAAAAATACCAAAACACAAAAGGTAACAAGATTAACAGAAAACCTTACATGCATGCTCCTGATTTTATTGCTCTGCGATTAACAAGCAGGATTAAAGCAGCAAAGAAATCAATGCTGTTATCTTATAATGTAATACATTGTTTTAAAAATTGCTTTTAACATTATATTCCAAACTTCTGTGATCAAAAAAAATACTACATTAAGGTCAGATATTTCAAAGAGATTGGGCCTTGGTTTAGAGTAGTCATAACTTAATATTAAATACTAAACTCAAACATAGGGTCTATATAGTTTTTAATATAATAAAAGTAAAAATATAAAATATAAATAAACCTATGCTTACCTATGTGCTTGGTCAAAGATAAAATACATCCTTCTGTTCAGCAAAAATACAAAACTTACAAAAACTGTATTTAGTTTCAAATTGGCAAGTGTCAGTTAATACTGACCAATGAATTTCAACCTACTAGTCTTTAAGCAAATAACCAAAAATTCTCTTACATAAAACAAGGTTAAACTGTAAACCAAGAGTCTACTGGTAATGGATTTCAAACGAGATTAAAACTGGATCGAATGGATGTCAAGCAAGATTAAATCAAAATGATTTAACTCAACAACTGCATTGCTGCCACACATCTGACAGGACATCCATAGAAATTATTGAAGGGTGAAAGGCAAGCACAGCACATGCAAGCACATGATCAAATGCAACGTGATGGATGAGCTCTCCATGCTATACCACTGGCATTCACAGCCAGTGATATTGCCACTGTGACCATCTTTCTGCAGGACAATGTGGGCAGTAGACAGCTGCAATTACCCTCTTTAGATGCTTCCATCTGAACTTGTCACTCTAAGCTCCCTTTATAGTCAAAGAAAAGGAAAAGGTACTTCCTGGTATGTTTCATATCCTAAAAAATGTTTTTCCACTGATCTGTAAGTGTGGATATCCAGGTTAGACACTGATGGCTACACTGCACATCTAACATTTGGGAACCACATTGGCTGAACCCTCAAAGACAGTGAGTAATTATCAATTTGGTTTTATTCTCTCTGCCTGTATTATCCACATGGGCCCAGAAGTTGGACTGTAAGAAAGAAGACACTCATGCAACCATGAGAGCTCCAACTCCACCACTTCGTGTTGGTATCAACCATTGCCCTACGTGCTGGATTTAGAATAAAGCTAAGCACAGAACAGCCCATCTGCACACTGCTGGGTATCAGAGTGCAGGGGTTTTCCTCACTCTATCTTTAAATTCTCTTTTGGTCCTTACAAATCTAACCAGATAGATTTCACAGCATACAAAACCAAAAAAGTTTTCAGAAACCAGTATTTTCAGAAGTTTCCTGTATTACGTATTTTAACAGTAATGCTCAAGTAACTACTGCCTGTGACAGAATGGAAGAACCACAGCCGTCAAAGGAGGCATCTCAGAAACTTCCAGATAAGTTTGGTTAAGTTTACTATCACCACGGCACCTGAGAGCAGGTACTCACATTTGCATTCTTTGTAAAAGTACTTATCCCACCAAGTTTGGTCTCTCTCAAAGAACAAGCAGAGATGAACATCCCTATTTAATTGAGGTACCTACATGGTTAGTATCTTAGCATGGTAGGCATCCTACGGTACAGCTTTCTACATGCATTCTTAATCTCTTTACAGCTTTACCAGTCTGTAAGAATAATAAAGACCAATGGTATTTGCCCTGCAAGCGTGAACTGCAACACTGTAAGGTGAACTGTAGTCTTCAGACACTGTATGACTTCCCCTTGGCACAAGACCTGATTTTGCCCCTCAGAATATCTTTGCACAACCAGAGATGGTACATACTCCAGACATTAAAACCTTATTAGCTTTCTATTCATGCTAGTCAGAATTATACATTATTGACTCTATTCATGCTTAGCTTTAAAGGAGCATTTAAGGAGACTTCCACCAAGTTTTTAGATCCCTAAGATGATAAATATGTAACATGATGCCCACAAATTTTCTCTAGAAATTTTATTGGTAAGGGACCTGCTAGAACTGATTATGTATCATACAAATTCTATTATCCAGTAGATAGAGTTAAATTTTAAAATGTGATTTGGAACCACATGTGCTTGTGATATTCACGCTCACGTAATATTCTCCAAAATCTCCATTATATCATCTGGAATGTCCTTGAAAGCAATAGATGGAAGGTTACTTTCAGGAAATATTTCCTACTAACATGAATTAAGCCAATTACAACACAAGAGTAAGAAATCATCCTACAGACGCGAAGTAGAGGCAAGATTCATTTTCTTGATATCTTTAACAAATCTCCATCTTAAAAGACAGACATTGTCTCTCAACATTACTGTTAATCTAACAAACTGATCTTGAATAACGTAGGTATGTGACACTAAATAATAAGTAAGTATATAGGTTACAAATAAACATATAGGATATTTGAGTTAGAAGAAGAATTCAGCTGAGAGATCATACTGGAAATATGGTGACCAAAATGCTAAAAAAGAAGCTGTTATTTCTGAACATGGGAGACAGATCTCCAGTGAAAAGCAGAAGAGATGGCCAAAATGAGGAGTTTATGGAAAAATAGCTGAGCTGCCTTCCAGTACTTGTTCAAAAAAACGTATGTTTCAGTTTTCAGTAGGAAAAAAAAAAAAAAATCAATAATCATAGTAGTAATTTTTCATATCTACCTTCTGTGTTCTTTGCAGGCAGGCAAGAAACCTATTAGAGTGAATTTGAGGCCTTTGTTTTCTGTAGCATGCTTTTTACTGAAAAGCAAGTAACTTTAGCATCTCCCAGTAAAGCTCCCGGTCCAGCAGCTCACAGGCACTTGAAGGTGTATCCTGTACTCTAACAGCACCAATCAGAAATCAAAGACAGAAACTTCCGCAGAATATCCTACCAGCCATGACTGATCACAGGACAGCCAATCCCACCCTAACCCAGTTTTTGGGGGGAGATTTTTGTTTGGTTGGTTTATTTATCTTGTCAGAGCAAATTTATTTTCAAAATCCAAACTGTTATTACAAGATAGTCTTATGAGCCAGTGACATAAGACTAAAGCCTAGAAGGCAAGACTATTCCACATCTCAGTGCCACAGCAAATATTTAAAACAAAAATAATAATATTTTTTTAAAAAATCTTTCTTCAAAAGCCTGTGCACAAGACTAATTTCTCAAATAAGACTTAAATTTTTGTTCTGAAAGGGACATTGAATTAATTATTGTACTACCGATCACTGACACAAGACCATGTTCTCAAAAGCAATTAGCAATTTTCAGAGCCGTGTTGTCTGACTGTCCAACGTCTTGAGGTCTCAGTTGTGAAGTTTCCATTGACTTGCCTCCACCCCTCTTTTGGGTGGTGAAAGTTGTTGCACTCTTAGGTGATTCTTAAAGAGAGGATGGAATGGGAATGAGTCCTTAACAGTAAACAGACATGTTACCAAATACCAGAATAGCTTCTAAAGGAAGAAAAGGAATTTATATCCGATTCAGCCAGCCACTTAATACTTAGCTCTAACAGCAGCTGCTATCTAGCAAGGTGTTCAGGGAGACGCGTCGCTACGGCAGCCACCACTTTAAGGGGCAATTCATGTTAGAAATGAACCAGGTTGAACAAGTAATGCCAAAAGTCACCTTTAAAAACTTTGGCAATGTTGAGTTTGGAGTTTACTTAAAAGTAGGAAGATGAAGATGGATGAGAACAACCAATGTTTTTGTCACAAGAGACTAAATGATTTATATTATGATTTCCATTACAATAGAACCTATTCAAGGAATAGAAAAAAAAATTCAAGCAGACCTACCTGACTAGAAGTAAATAGGTCCACTTTCAAAAGAACTAATGCTTTAGAGCCTATATGGTACTCCCTATTCAACATTTTAGGGCAGCCTCTTAACTAATTATTTAATTACTTATTTATAATAAATTATTACAACTCTAGTAGCTTGAATGAGTTATGACAACATACACACACTGAGGAGCTGGCCTTTCTTCCAGCTTTTAGTTACACATCTAAGGTACTGCCTGCCAGAATACACACATTTTTACAATATCTCAAAAAAGGGGAAAACAGATGCTCGAGGTATGAATTTTTTTATATGACACAACATTAGTAAGTAATATATGAATGCTGCCTTTGTGGTTTAGGAACAGGATATGCTATAAACCTCTAAAAATGCAGATAAAATTACACAGAAATGTTTTGACAAGTGTGTGCACACAACTGAATTTAAAGTTTGCTTCTTTCTTCAGAGGAGGCTCAGTTTCAGACACAAGGATTTTAAATGAATTATACATATATGAAATCTGGGGATGGATGAATGAATAATGAATAGATGAATGAGTAAATGAGTGATCACCTTTAGTGTAAGTTTGAACCCATTAAAATGAATAATGAATAAGGATAGAAATGCAGTTTGACAACTCAAGTTCACTTATAAGGATACACAAGAATGTATATTTTAATTACAGCTGAATTCAAACGCAAAAGAGGTGACACTGATGACTAAAACACTTCTACTTTTGTCAACCACTTCAAATAACAGGAGGTTTATATGATATGTTCAGTATATTCCATGAATCATAAGATTTATGGTCTAAACTGCAAAACTAGATACTATTTACACATTATTAAATATGAAGCCGTATGTTAAGCATGCCCGAATACACAGGAATGATGTTCAGCTTTGTCATTCAGCATCTATTTGACATTATACAGTAAATTAACTGCTCTTAACCAAATAAAATGGTGCATTACTCAACTGGTACTACTATCTACCCCTAGCCACCTGAGTTTCTTTCTGCCTCTTGTCAGCTCTGAAATCACAGCTCTGCAAACAGAAATACATTTGTAAAAATCAAAACTTGCAAGTAGACCTGACTTCCATGTGACACAGGTGACTTCAGTAGAAGCTGGATCAAATACTGATTACAAACTAAATTATAAACTAGTTAGAAACTAATATCCCCTGGCCATTCTTGAAGTCTTTTATCATATGAAGCAGAAGACTGTAAAATACTGCTTGACATTGTACTATTTGACATAATATTATTAGTGTCAAACTACTTCGGTTATGATGAATCAGCTCCCGTAGGTCTGAACATTGGCTGCTGATTCCATCTGAAACATCCAAACTACGTAAAAAATTGCCAATGCTGAAAACACACTATGATTAGCCCATAGCTTGAAAGCATTGACTTCTAAATTCCACATTTAGTTCAGACTAATTGCTAACTGGTGTTGTCTCAGTCCTAAATATTACAAACAAAAGGAATAATCTGAAAATGTACTTGATTACCTGCAACCCCAAAGACATTTCTCATGCAGGTCTTATTATTGGGTTTTTTAAGCCCAGCAGGGAAAACAGACTAAAGTATGTCAGTATTTTTACCACTGGTAACTGCTATTTCAGAATGGAACAGCTACTTTCTCATGCACAGGACAGCTCAAAACAGCTACGAAACACAAAAGAAGTAGATACAGCCTACTTGTGAAGATTTTCACAGCAAGGTCAATGATACTCTCCAGTGCTCCAAGACCAGACTTCAAACTTCTTGCCACGGCCTCCCAGTTCACTACCTCCTGTCTATGAGTTATTCTTCTCTGTCATGCCTGTTTTACAGTATTACAAAACACATTCTGCTGCTGCTGCTTTCATACGCATTAGCTGTAAACCATTTCACAGCTATCCTGTAGTGAGACAGAACCCACAACACGGTGTGAAGTCTGCAGAAGAGCAGCAGTGAAGGAAGAAATGCGGCAGAGCTGTATTGTTCCAGCATCCTTTTTCCCCTACCTTGAATTGGTTCTGAAACTTCAGATGGTTACTTTTGAGTTAGATGACAGAAGTGTTCACATGAACACAAAATTTAGAAGTGTAGGATTCTAAATGAGGAACAAGGTAACAGTGCAACAGCCAAAAGAAAGAAACTCTGCTTCTGTGATCAGCACAAGGTTTACTGCAATACTTCTGTGTCCTAACAATGTGAGAAATAATGATTTTCCTTAGCAATGGTTTAGCTTCCTTATTGGGAAAAGCCCAAAGCATTTTGTTTTTTTACAACTAATGTGCAGCCATACAATTAGAACAACAATAGGTATGCCAGATGGGGCATAACAAACTGAAACAGTGAGGCTCAGAGAAGCTAACTTCCCAGTTTTAAAACAAGATTCTAACAGAAATGTAAGGTAAGGTAAGGGTCCCTTTCAGTAAACTGTGTGCAAATAATCTCAGCCCCTACCCAAGAAGTCTTTCAAACTAAGAACCCATTTCTGGGTTTTCAGTAGCGTTAGGAGAGGTCCAAGAACTAAATCTTGCTCAACTGAAGTATGCAGTGAACCACCATCTGGCAATGTGGGCTCGCAGCCCCGAAAGCCAACCGTACCCTGGGCCACAGGAAAAGCAGTGTGGCCAGCAGGTTGAGGGAGGTGATTCTGCCCCCCTACTCGGCTCTGGTGAGACCCCACCTGCAGTGCTGCATACAGCTCTGGAGCCCTCAGCACAGAAAAGACATGGACCTGTTGGAGCAGGTCCAGGGGAGGGCACAAAAGTGATCAGAGTGAGGGAGCACCTCTCCTGTGAAGATAGGCTGAGAGAGTTGGGGTTGTTTGGCCTGGAGAAGAGAAGGCTCCAGGGAGACCTTACTGTGGCCTTTCAGTACTTAGAGGGGGTTTACTGTAAGAACGATGGGGACAAACTCTTTAGTAGAGCCTGTAGCAATAGGACAAGGTGTAATGGTTTTAAAGTAAAAGAGGGTAGATTTAGATTAGATTAGATGCCCCATCCCTGGAAACATTCAAGGTCAGGTTGGATGGGGCTTTAAGCAACCCGGTCTAGTGGAAGACATCCCTGCTCATGGCAGGAAGGTTGGAACTAGATGACCTTTAAGGTTCCCTTCCAACCAAAACTATTCTATGATTGTAAGTTTTGAAAGCCTTACTAAGAAAGCCACAGGTTCTAGGGGAGTCTTGCAATCATGTATATGCCAATTCCCAGAACCACTGGCAGAAAAAAAAAGGGTGAGACGCGAAATCAGTTCTATGACTAAGGTGCAAAAATTAAAACAAAGCCAAAACTATTAAGCTTGAAATAAAACACCTTGACAAAGACAGGCAGTAGAGAGATGCATCATGCCACTACACCTCATGCTTTTTTTATCTGGTTCTTACTCACACTGATAGAAAACTATAATTTTTAATTACTGAAGATCTAGGTTTTGACCTCAGTACAGAAAACATTTGCACTTACCTTATTTAAATTTTCATCTTTCACTGAGTCTTCATAAATGAAAATTTTGTCCTGTAAAGATTTCTTCAGAATATCTATCTTATTTCTATTCCTGGATCCTGTTTTTTTCATTTTAGAATGTTGCTGTGAGAAGATGAGCATAAAATGCTTTATTTTTAAGAGGTATACAAGGATGCTAACATTAAAATTATTACTTGCTATTATTGGCAGATCCACCAATTAATGAAACACTTGGCAAAGATGACTTTCACTGAGAAAATATTTCTGAAATGAAGGTGCTGCCTATTGATTGAGAAGATTGCTTTCAGACATTCAGACAAAGCTGGAGATTTCGTTTTTAATTTCTTTCAAGCAAAATTATATATTCACCCTTTCCCTGAAAACTGCTAGCACATAAATTTGATTTTAAGCAAGCTTTAGCAGTGATAAGAAGAGAAGATTTTAACTGATATGTTGTCTCCTCAGTATGGTTAAAAATGAACAAAGAATATTAATTAAAGAACTACATTGTTTTCAAGACACTGTATATGAATCACAAATGAACCATGATAGCATTATGGGGCACCATTCCATGTAATCAAATTATTCTTGACCTTTATGTTTCTTTACAAGAATATCAACTAAGTATAATGTACTCTTGGGGAAACGATAACATCTGTTCAACTGTAAGGCTTTGCAAAGTCATTTTCCTTTAGTACTTCAGAAATCATTAAGATTTTGAACTAGGCTAATTCCTAGTACAATTAACCCAAGTTAGTTTACACATTTAGAAAACATAGCTGAACAAAAACAAAGCAAGGGAAATTCCTCCTTTTTATGATAGTATCGGATGCAATTCATACCGGAAACACTTTTCTTCGCTCCTATTTAAGAATTCCACAGGTTTTACATTTTACTGAAGGAATTTAATACCGCTCATGCCTTTGCTACGTGGACAATACAATGTAGGACATTCCCCTAAAAAAACCTCCGTAAATCTTTCCTTGATTTAGTGCCAAATTTAGTACTGTGTAGGGGCTGCCAGAGAAACCTTGGTTTGGGCTGTAAAGGACCCAACTTGCCCCTGACATTCAAAGCCAGGCTCAGTGCCACTCCAACTTTTGGCATTTCAGTTGACTCTCCTCAGAGTTGCAGCCCCTTTTGGTCACCCATCTGCTTCTTTATACCTATGCCGCCTTCTTGGGAAAGCTGGAGGACATGTAAGCAGCAGAAATACGCAGGCAGATGTGAGGAAAATATTTATCCAACTGCTACCCAAACAACTATCTTTAAGGTCCACTGACCCACACAGACAGAAGCATGCACTGCTGTGACACTATGGAGAAGCCATGGACCCATATCTGCAGCTGAGGCCAGCAACCTGCGGATACACCCATGAACCCCTTGCACATCCCCACAATGATCCCACATCATTCCCACCTGTTTATTGGTCATGGCTAAACTCTGATCAACTTTTAGCAGTTCTGCATCCCTCTGCTCTTCCTCGAAAGCCTGAAGCAAGGTTCTTGCTCTTATCTTGGGCCAAGCCAAGCTGCTGTCCACCTGAGAGAAACAGCAGTGCAGCTCTTGCCTCATTCTAAGCAATTCCTCTTTTGATAGTGAGAGGGGTACACTTAGAAGCTGCCTGTTAAAAGAAAAAAAGCCATTTGCTGTTCAGTGATACAACCAATTTTACAGAAAACATGAGAGACATGCAAAAAAATTTTTATATGACAATGACCATCTTTTATTCATACATCAGTTAATGATTTCACACATAGGACTGAGGTGCTCTGCATGTTCAAAATATCCTTGAGGATACTTTAAATTCTGCATATGGAACTTCCTGGACTGTAAAATTTCATTTTCAAGGGGAAAGAGCTTTTGAATATTTAATAAAAAAAATAAATAATTTTAGCACATTTTCTATGCACAGAATCCTTCCACCTTTTCAGACAATACAAACCCTGAAGTTAGGGCTGAAATGGAGATAAAAGTTTCCTGTAAAGCCTCTCTGTGCTGTTTCCCAGCACTTAGCAGTCACAGCTACTGAGAGGGGGGAAAAAATAAAATAAAAAAGTATCTCTTTATTATAAACTCCTATATGTCATCCCTCCCATCACCAAGTCACAAGGGTTCCAGCTGTTCTTTGTAAAAAAGCTTTTAGCAGTCTGAACAACATGGAATATATTTTAGCAGCAATTTGAATCACTCAGATTTCCCGTTTTGTAGAAGGAAGGTTCTCAACACAGAAGTCTGGGGAACTGATTCTCAGGTCAAGATGAAGCTGATTTAAAAATAAAGCATGCTAAAGCCTAAATTAGTCTTCCAGTCGTGACTAACCTTAGACTACCTTCATCATCTTATCTCGTGATCGAAATATTTCCTTAAGAGTATTTAATAAAAAATAGCATAGTTTTTTGTTTGGAAATTTTCTCTATTTCCCAAAAAAATGTATTGGTATTTAAAGCATGAACAGTAAGTATTTTTCTTTTAAAAATATATTATACTGTATGTTCCATTAGGACTGATGCTTTTATTTAGTATATCACAAGCCTATACCGCCTCATCATTTCACTAATAGTTTTCTGAGTTTAGATAACCTTATTTCTGTTTACTGATTCAGCAAAGTACAGCTAAACCCCAAGCCAAAACATTTTTTACACATTAAGTTTGTCTCTTTGAAAAATTACTTATTTTAGGGCAATATTACTCCAAGCAAGCATTTACAGTTTCTCATGTTGTCTTTGACTTTTAGAAGAAAATCCATACTATAGATCCATATATACAGATATACAGACAGAGGTATAAAAGAAAATACAACAAATCACAGTTTTGTCACGTCCATGTTTAAAAAGGACTTTAAGCATTAACGATCTTCATAAATATTTTGGACTAACTCATAGTCTCTTTAATAAGCAACCAAAATGAAAAACTCTCATTCAAATTAATTCTCTGTGAAAATTAGATAGCAGATGAGAACATAAACATGAGAGCTGGCGTCTGTCATCGAATTATTAAAATTGACAGAGAGTGGACTGAACATAAAGACAGCTACAGATTTTAAGGGGCTTTTGATAGAACAGTTGTACAAACGCTGCATATTTGGTATTTTCCAGTATTTTACCAGAAGAAACAAACAGCTTACTGTTGCTGTAAATAAAAATAGCATTTAACAAATACAACAGGCGACAGTGCAGGCTGGAACACAATTATCATGGAATCGTAAGTTAGAAATAGGAAAGACCCGCTGGGTCATACAATCTCCTTCCCGGCTCGTGCAGGTCTGCTCGCAGTAATATAAATAAGAGATAATAAGACAAGCTAGAAAATACATTGAAAAGGCTTACAGAAAAGTATTTAAAATGCTGAATAAAATACAAAGGCCTTGAAATTATAATGAAAACAAGACAAATAGAATTTTTTTTTTTTCTTTAACAAAGTAAACATACAATGGGCAAGGTTTCTATTCATATTTCTTTTACGTGGCTTGACACTGTGCGGCAGGCAAATTTACAAAGATGCTGCCTGGGCAAAACTGCCCGTGCAAATCTGTTTTGCCTTAAAGAGGAGGTATGAAGGAGAAACCTTAACTCCTGATCTTCCCCACCGCCCCCACCCCCCGTTCAATTTCTCATGCCCAGTACATTTGCTCCAGGGGCAGACAGCCTAATATAGGTTTGCCTGTTCCAACTGCTTCCCCTAAAGCTGCAATTTTGACAGAAGACTGTCAAATCTTCATTTTCCCATGTCTCTCATAATGTCTGTTATTAAATGGATGCTGTACAGGAAACAGTGTAAATATTCAGGTAATACAACAACAAGTCATAAATGTACTTGAAAGCTAAGAAGAAATGCTAATGAATGGTGCAAATCTCTCGGGAACCTTGCTACCAAGTCTGAGAGGCACCACGCACGTCAACTCTTGGCTGAAACCAAGGTCTCTCCCTGAGCAAGGTCTCTCAGTGGTGACAAGGCCAACACTCGCTTTCCCACCTCCCCAGGGTCACATTGTAGCAGGCAGCAATGGCCAAGATACGTGCCCAGGGCCAGCAAAACTCTCTGCAAAATTGCCCGTGCCATGACACCCCTCTGGCTGGGGGCTTAGTGCCAGGGACACTGTCAGCAGGCCAGATCGGCCAAGTCTGGCATGTGGAGCTCATGAGCTGAAGAGGTACTCTACTGTGCTGTGTATTTATGAAATATGGGGAAATACTGTGGCAGAGCTTAAAATGAGCACCCGATGAGTAAGGCTTGACTTGTGGCTGGAAGGAATATATCAAAATTGAATTGAGGGCTAATTAGGCCTGACATACTAAATGACATTTCCAAAGTGCTGGACCTCTGCGAACAGACTGAGAATAATAAAGAAAGATGTGCAAGCGAAACCTGACACGGAGTGAACAGAAGTATAAAACCACTCCACCTTTTTGGTTTCAAAACGGCCATTTCCCAGGATTTCCACTGCAGCGCCAGGAGTGCCAGCTTACTCGCTGGTGCCACAGGGACTGAGCGCTTGTGAAAAATCAATTCCCAAGTGCACAACAGAGAACTGATCATTAGGAATTACACACAGACAGGTGTGAAAACTCGTAGTTCAGCTCTATTTGGAAAAATAACTAAAAGAGAAGGATACAGAGAGATACTTGCATGAATACTGATTGTTCCCAGCTCCTTAATTTTTTTTGTTCCAAAAGGCTCGTTTCCAGTTCTTGGCTCAGCTTCTGCCTGGTGAGCTGAAGCAGCTCTTCAGCTGCCGTGCTCTTGTCACGCTCTTCCCTTTGAAGTTGTTCATGTTTTCCAACCATCTCTTTTTTATGCTCCTCCACAGCTTCCAGCAGGAACATCTTTGGCACACTGAGCTTTACCAGTTCTTGCACAAATATTCCATACTGAACACGTTTAAGCTCTTCAACAGTTTTCTCTGTCAGACTAAATAGAAGCTCTTTCAGCTCTTCACTGGCCTCATTGTCAAGCTTTTCAGTAAGTTCTTCAAATTCAGTGGTGTGATCATTCAGAAGATTTTTCCAGTGGCTCAGATAGTGAGTGACCTCCGTAGTAGTTTTGAAGGGGTCTCCAAGTAACAGCTGCTCCTTTCGATGCTCTTTCTGCTGATTCATTTGCCAAAAGGAGGTACAAAGTTAAGAGAAGGAACATCCCAATTTCTAGCTCTAAGTATGTATATTTCAAAGCAACGGAAAATTTCATACAGCTGTTTTTCAGTGTTCTCAAAACTGCTTTTCAGTGTCCAGAGACACTAGGTAACTAGCCCTCAACATGATGGCTTTGTGTGCAACTAGTAGGCCTGTGATAATTTGGATTGTTGCTAGATAGAAGGGCTAACATCTAAACAAATGCATGATCCTGTGGTCTGACATAATCCGAACTGGCTGACCTGTAATGATCTGGGATCTGGTAGCATTCCAGAAGTAAATCTGGATCAAATACCAAGGAATTAAAAAAAAAAAACAAAAAAAAAAAAAACCAAAACAAAACCAAAAAACCGGAAAAAAAAAGGCTGGGGTTGTTTTTATTTTATTGTCCCCATCTTACAGCATGCAGCAACTTCACTGGAAAGCTAAAGCAAAGCTACCTATACTGAGAATAAATACAATGAATGAAGTCTCCATTGTTATATTTGCTGCCTCTTCTTGCGCTGATAAGAGCGGAAAACACTGAAACATATATCCCGCAAAAGGTAAAATGAATCTTGCTTAACTTTGGTCATCTGAAGAAACGTCACCTAATCCAAGACGGTTTTTTCTACATCCTTTAGGCAGAAAGGTAGGGACCTTTGGATAACAACTCAGATTTATCTCAGATCACCTGCAAGTCATCTTCTATTATGAGATGATTTGGAGCTCTTGAATTTAGCCTTGATTTTTAGATGGCTGAGGTTAGGTGACCCAAGTCCTACCACAAGCAGCCACAGGTGCAGCATCTTCTAAATAATTTTGTTCTGTAGCTGAATTTTAACTATGCTGTAGAAGTCATTCAAGTCACACATAGCCAGGAAACCCACAGAAAACTATGACTGTCACAGATCTGCACCATCTCCCTCACTGACTCCAGAACCTCAGTTGGCTTTTGCCTGCCTGCACATTGTAGAGGCCTGTCATAACCCCCTGGGACAGGTTAGAGTAAGTAGAGGGGCTTCGCAAGTTGCTCCAGTTGTATTGCTTTCTTGCAGGTTTTTCTAAAAGAACAGCTATTAATTACTGCATAATTAATGCTGCACATGGCAGTGCACAGCTAAAAACAACGGACACTTATCTTCATCCACGCTCCTGGCAGTGTTGACCTCTGTCCTAAGAACTCTACTTTACTTTTCAATTCATTCCTTTTTCAATTCATTATAAGTCCTGTGAAAAATAACTATACTGAAAATAATTACCTTTTGTAGCATTTCCCGCCTTCGCTTGGTAATGAGTTTCTGGCGAAGCTTTTGCTTTTCTTGTTTTAAATCATGATCGAATTTCTGTTTAACAGAATTAATTTCAGCCTCCGCTCGGTCCAGCAGCACTCCCAAATGACTTTCAGGTAGATGACCTGCTCTGCAATAACAGTGTTTGAAGCCTGTTATCCCAAATTCTTAAGAGCAAAAGAATATTTGAGGCAATTAGTACCATAATAAGGCTCAGCAAAGCAGACACACAGAATGATCTTTGTTTCTTTAGCAGTGATACCTGGAGGGATCAAACAAGCAAGTGGACAACAGACAGATAACCGCAGAGATGAGTGTGAATTGAAGCAGTTCGTGAAGGTAGCATGAAGGCATATGAAGAAGGAATGGAAAGAAGGAAGGAAGGGAAGGCAAATGCAGAACCAATCACATATCAGTTAGTAATGTGATATTCAAATGAGACATTTTAAACCTTATATATTATTCAGAATATTTACATTTTTCATTTCATGCCCTGGAATGCAATTCTAGATGCCTATGATAACTCCTTCTCCTCATTAGAAACAATTTTCTCTTTAAAGGATGTAATCTAATCAAGTAAAAACAATTTAAAATTATTTTAGAGATACAAAGCAATCATAGCCATGAAAAGATTTATATGCAGATTTCCTATTACATTTACATCATCAGAAAAATTATAAAGATTTCAGACTAACAGTGAAATACAAAAATCTAACAGAGCAAATTCTCAAGTCTTAGGCACAGAGAGCTTTCAAATGGAAGTTTAAGACTACGGTCTACCTCCAGCTGCTACAGTATTGAATTTCAAAGACTAAGCAAGATCCCAACCATGCCTGCAACAGTGAGAAAACTCCTTCTCCACAAACTCAAAATTTCAAATATTACTTGCTATTATATTTACACCAGAAATTTCCCACATCTTTTTCAGACAACAGAAGAATAAAAGAACATCTTAATTCAGACCAGGCTGTTGGACACTTGTGAGTTACAATTTCTAATATTAAACACAGTGAACTTCCAAAATGTGGGGTTGAAAAGGTCAAAATGGACATTTGCATAGAAAGCACCAATTCCTGACCTGAACCTGGATGTTGTCCAAACACTTTCTTGCTGCAACAGATGAAGATAGACGTGCTGGAACTATCCAGCAAATGAAAGGTACAGGAAAAGCCATGCGACATAGAATGACTGAAAGATGATACCTACCTATTCTTAGAATGAAAAAAAAACCAAACCCGACGAGAGTCTACATTATTTCAGTTTCAGATTGTTAATTCATTTAGTGATCAAATATGTCCACAGCTCAAGCTGAAGGTGATGCAGTATTGTGAAACCTATCTATTTACTTATTTGGTATCTACTTATTTAGAAATCCCAGATAACAAAAATAATGGGCAAAACATCTACCACCACAGAAACCTATGTGAGTTTATGTAGCAACTTACATTAATCAGTACTACAGTAATTCCTAGAAGGCTCAATCCTGGCATGAGACCTTTATTTCTGGTTTCGTATAAATACAGTATAAAAACAGTTACAGTATTAGAATTAAAAGCTGTCCTGTTCCCAAAGGACTCTGAACTGAAACGCAAAATAAAAGGAGAGGAGAAAGATAATGAGACAGTATAGACTGATAAACTGCTTGGTCTCAGCATACCAGACACCTAATCACTGAAGAAATGTGCAGGCACGTGTTTAATGCCTTTGAACAAGGAGAATTTTAATGAAGGAGAATATTGCAGTAACAACAAGGATGTTTACAGGGAGATCCTCCCAAATGCAGCAAGAACAGAGGATGAAGAGGAGCAGAGATGAAGACTGTGGCCAGCAGCTGCGGCCAGCAGCTGCAGTATCACCCGTCAACTGGAGGCAGACCTCAACTTCTCTGTACTGAATGAAAGCCAACAAAATTAGGAGAAACTGTGAAGTGAAAGCACTAAAATTAAAAAATAGTAGTTTGTAGTTCATGCTATGGAGAACTATCTAAGTGATGCTGGACCCCAGCAAAGGAAGACTGTTTTGTGAAAGCTACAGAAGGCACGGGAGCATCACTAAAACATAAGGGAGACAGATACGAAGCAGAAAAGGTGTACCAGCCTGGACGTATGTAGAGGCTGAAAAACACTACAGAGACTATACAGAGAGAACCTGCAAGACCGTGCCCACGTTACTCTGCTTCAGCTAC
>NW_009259117.1:853048-854544 GCF_000687185.1 Egretta garzetta | reverse complement strand
CATCTTGCTGGTGCCCAAATCAAAATTTAGGTAAATAATTCAGAGAAATAAATGCTCTGCATATCAAAGTGCTACAAGCAGAAAAGGTTTCAAGAGATTATTAGAAAACTTTATACTAATGCATTACTGCTAGAGGCATTCTCTTTCCAATACTCACTGAAAGGTCCAGCAGGACACTGTTCAGAAAATTACTTTGCTTATAACAAGGTCCACATAAATTGAGATTATTCAGAATAATAAGTAAGAGACCAATATGAGATGTTTTGCTTTGAACTTTTATGTCAAAGATAACCAATTGCCTACTTTATAAACACAGTTCACAAGAAATGCTTCAGGTCTTATAAAAATTAAAATTTTGGGAGAAATCTATAAAGGAGCTCGAGTTGTTCATACTTAGCGAGTCAGCAGAACTGGATTCAGTTTTTAAAGAGACCAAAGAAGGAAAGAAACTTCTTGTGAACGAGCAGATACTGGCAAAAGAACGATGCAAAATGTTACAGCTGCTGTAGTTCAAAACCAGTCAGAACCTCATGCCTCCGGGATAGCCAGAACAACCCAGGAAAATACACCCTCATGTTTCGCCCTCCTGCCAATTTATTCTTTAAGGGAAAACACAAAAAGCCTAGGTAGACATCCCTGAAATCTATCATTACAGACTGTATTTTAAAACTTGCTTTCTTGCCTTTTGGCACTGCAGTCCACGCACTTGATTTCCAAAGGCACTGAGCACCCCCCCAGCCAGTCCTGACAAACTGGACATTTTATTTAGATACTATTTTTAGAAAGCCCAGCTTGAAAACTGGCTGCTCTATTTAATTTTAAATGTTCACAACCCTCCCTAGAATTGGTTTGGTTTTATCTTGCTTTTTTATGACTTTAATTTCTGGCCACACAGACTCTTTTTCATGTTAATTTAAAACTGCCTTGCTATCTGATAAGTTTTAAATATCCTATTAAGCTCCATTTTTAAAAGACCTCTCCCCTCATCATTTATCTGCTGGTTTATGTATCCCTGAATCTGTTTATCTGTGGTGTATCTAATCTACATCTTTTCTCAGTTTCTCTCCTCCATACAAACAGTTCTGCATTTTACAATTTCATTTATAAGAGTAAATTTAAGGCACACTATAAAAGCTGGACACAATAGATTAAGACAGACTTGTATCTATATTTAGACAAGCAGATTCAACGCTAAAGTGAAAAATAAGAGGGTATTACAAACTTAAAGTACCAGCCACTCAGACCAGACTTCTCTTGCTGCTCAAATTTTCATTCTCCAATTTGTAAATATACCCCAAATCACTTTATAATGAGTAACTGAAATACAAGCCTACCTAGCATAGATTATAAATCCCTCGGGGTTCACACTAGGATATTTCAGTTTGCCTGTAGAAAAAAAATAATCTGAAATACTACATTCTGGAGTTTTATAATCTCAACAGCTAGAGAATGAATAATAGTATAAGAGTTGGGCCAACATTTGCCTGAAAGGAATT
>NW_009259117.1:832212-853037 GCF_000687185.1 Egretta garzetta | reverse complement strand
GCGGGTGTGGGAAGAGAGAGGAAAATAACTAGTTCTAGTCCCAGAAAGTCAGATGGGAGTGCTTCTCTACAAAGGCTGTCTCCAACTACGGACAAATTTCCTCTGTCCTCAGAGTACTATGACCATTGCATACTCTGAGAATTTTAATAGGGGAGTGATTGAAGAATTAATTTTTCATCTTGTCAGTGTTGCTTGTTGGTTTTAGAAGTTTTGGGGTATTACTTTTTTTTTTTGGTACATTTTTTGGTATGAGATCCATGAGGTCTTGGGATTACAATACTACACATTTCCTCTCTGTTTTGTAGTTGGTCTGTTTTGTGACCGTGAAGTGCAATAACAGGCATTAAACAATGTCTGGAACCTGTTTTCCCAGCTTGAGAAGTCCCAGTTGTTCATTGCAATGATTTAAGCCATGGATGCAGTGGTCATACAGGTGGGAGTTTCTCACTAAGCCTTTTCGCATAACCACAACATCTGTGAAAACATCTCAAAACATTTCTCGTGATCCAATTCCAAAGACAGGCATGAACTGACAGAAGGGAACTCTCTGTGAAAGATGTACCCGAATTATATTTCCTATGCCAAGACGTTAATTTTTGTCTTTGAGCCATACAGCTGCAAATGTTAGCAAAATAGGCAAAGCAGTGCAAGCATACTGGAGGAACCTCTCTCTCTGATCAGTGAAATCTTGAGGCTAAACTTAGGGTATGATTCCAGTGAGGCAGGACACAGTAAAGTCAAAAAGAAGAACAGGAAAAAGTTACAACCTCCCCCCAGGTAAACGCCTTTATGATATCAACAGATGCAATCTTCCAGACTTCCTGCTTCCTAATAATAAATTACTTTTAAATTAAGTCAAAATTATGAGAGAAAAAACATCAAGTAAAGACCGATATTTATACTTGTTCTCTGTCCATTTCCAGGTCTACTTTTTACTTCACCTGACCTTTATTTTTTAATATACCCTGCAACAGATGTATTGTCTCCTAATCAAGATCCTCCCCAGTTACAGTATTCATAAACTCAGTCAACTTTCTTTAGAAAATATTCTTGCTTCTCAGCTTGAGACTGTACATCCAGCTCCTCAAACACATTGAATCACAAGTGATTCAAAATTGTTCTTTTCTGTTAAATGCAGATATTCTTGTGTAAAGAACCCAGACAACTGGTCTTAACTGGTACATGTTGTAATGGACTCTGGTAGGACTTTTCACGTGATTGAGGACTAGTTACATGAATAATGGATGTATAAAGACATTGAGACCTGTATATTAGACTGGTTCCCACTGAAGTCAGAATTACAAACAGGTACTATACATGTTCCCAGCAATTCATCTTTGTGCTTGTACAAAGAGGAGACAGACAACAAAGCCTCACCTTAGCATCTGCTGGGATATTAACTAATGGAGTCATCAGTTACAGAATATTTTCTTAGAATTAATTTAAAAGATTTTCTATGCACCTTCCCTGCTAGGTAACACAAAGACTTTTGAAGACCATTCTATTGTCTTTGAGATAACTTAGTCAAACGGCTGTCAAGAAAACAATTGAGATATTTACCTTTCCATCTTATTAATGAGACTTGATATCTGGGTTGCTGCTGCATTTATAAGAGCAGAGGCTTGAGAATCCGTTAACTGTATCTTACTTATAAGATATTTTCTGTAAGCAAATCTTCTATTCAGATGATATTTCTTGCTAGCTTGCAAAAAATCCATTAGCTCTTCAATGTCTCCCTACAGGAAAGAATGTGAAGAAATATATTTAATTAGATGTAATGTTAATTTCAGCCAACACCTATGGGTATCAGACCAGATTTGTTCGTTAAGAGGGCAAAGTTAAAAAGCTCTTACAAGTGAAAACCAATAAGCTCATATCAACTTAACTCTAATGATCACATCAAATTATTACTGTTATTTCAACAAAACAAAACAAATAACGTGCTAAGCTTTTGGCCTGAATACTTCAATGTTGTGTATACTCTCCTGAATAGTTCATGCACCTCCCAAGAGCCATCAGTTAACAGGTCATATGATTGGGTACCCACAATTAAATACACATGCAGTGTTAGTAGAACTTAAAGCTTTCCACAGGCTGAAAGGTCATCTTGAACTGGGACCTGAAGACAGCACACGTTCAGTAACAGCAGTAAGTGGCATCATGTCCTCCTTCTTGGTTTTTTTTTTCCTCCTTTCTTTTTTCTTTATAATGTATTGTATGATTAAATAAAGGGTAACATTTTCAAAGGTGTCTAAATTGGCTTCAAAGCCACGAATAAATCTTCCACACATGTCCAGTACAGCATGGGGAAAGCCAAGACTGCTGCACACAGGCTGGCTTAGAAGTTCCTCCTTCCAACAGTGGGGAACAGGAAGGGTTTAGGTACCTACAAATGGATCTGGCAGAGACCAGAGGTAGGCACACAATGCTCTATAGCAGACATTCTGCTAGCATCAGATAACCAAGACAAGATCTGATATTTAGGTAGCCCGTGTCTGAGTGGCCAAAACTTCTTTCACTTGCTCTATCTTCTGCTGGCTGCTCAACTGTCTTTTGCATAAGCGTTTGCTATGTCTACATCTGACAGTGGCCCATGTGCAGCTTTTCTGTACTGACATCTGACAGTGCCATCTAGTTTTAGGAGTAGACCTTACATGTTTTGACACCTACTTCCCAGATGTTGTTTTTTAACCTCCAGGCCCTCAACCTCTAGGACCACTAAAATCATACTCTTCTTCAAGAAGCAGCCAGAAAAAAATTTCCAATTTTTTTGTAATCTAGAACACTAACTTTCAACATAAATGGAGTTAAAAAAAAAAAACCTTGAAGAAACAACTCAAGCTATTCTGTTGCAAGAGGCTTAAAATGTAACTGAAACCAAAAGTAAAGTCCTGAGCATACTCTTCATCAGCATCCCTGACTGCATAAGCTAGAGATACTCAGCTCCGCAAAGTACAAAATCATAGCACTTCAGCCATACCACAGTTTCAATAATCTACATTCTTGGATTGGGGGCTCAGTACATCTTCTGCAGTATAGAAAAGCACTTGATGCCTAGGGGGTTTTGAAAATGCCTGTACAGACAGGCCTGCAAAAGTACTTATCATTCATTAGACAGCATCTGATCTGTTTTAGAAAATACCATTCACAAAATAGATGTAGGTACCTAGATGTTTTTGTAGTTGCCCAAGTCCCTTTATTTGGTCTGAAATTACTTTTGAAAATGGCACTCTTGGCATTTCTGTACCACGCTGAGGGCCCCATTAACACCAGTGAGGGTAGACCTGGGACCAGAAGTGTGCTGCATGAGCACAAATCTGCTCTTAGACCATCCTATTGGGGAGGGTTTAGGGGCAGAGCTGCACCAACAAAGCTTTCAGGAGCTAAGTAGAGCCCCAAGATGTGCAGATATATCAAAATATTCACTGCAAACCCAGGGATTTATATTACACAATTTTCCACTGCATGGTGTAGACATGTTTTCAAACTTCTTTCTTCTGCACAATACAGGTGAGCTACTAGTCTTATTTTCCCTGAGCAGTAAAGACAAGCTTTAAGCACTTGTGTGCTTTGGAATTATTACCCATGAAAACAAAAGTCAGCAGTAAGGACATAATGTTGTGGCAAATAAATCTAACGCACTATCGTAGAAACAGGCTGTAAGTAAGCATTGATGTACAGTTGAGTCGATATCTAGATGTGCACGATGATGACATTATACTTCTTAAAATTCTTCCTAAGAAAATTAGTTATAAAAATGATAACATTTATCCTGAAACATTTCTCAAAAGTTACTGTAGATTTGTATTCTGTCATTAGGTTAGGAATAGAGTTATCATCTTATTACCTGTATTTTAGAGTAATCTTCCACTAACGTTTTAGCTGCTTCCAACTTCAGTTCTCCCTTGAAAGTAGCATTTATTATTTGTGTAAAAAAGATATTATGGAGCTCCTTTCTCTGGGTAACAGCCAGCTGTCTATAAGCTTTTGCAAAATATTCCTCCTGCTTTACCAGAAGGAACCTCTTCAGGCGGTCCTGCTCCAATCTGTGAAGTCTATCCAGGAGCCTTCTGTATTCTACAGCAGGCTCCAGAGAAGAAATAAATAAATAATTCTGAAGTTATTTTCAGTATTCAACATATTTTAAAGTATCAGTGCTACTAGCTTATACATATTTTACGCATACTCTGATTTCTGTTTCAGGTTTGAATGAAGGCTAATACTAAATCAGTGTCAACTTTCCATGGTTTTCACCTGTTTGGAATGACAGGGGTCGTACAGCTGTCAACCTCTAATTCAGATAACACTTCCAAGACACAATGAAGTTTATTTAGAAGAATTATTTAAAATAAATTATACAAACCGGCATGAAATTCAACACAAAGACTATATATGAAATTAATTTCTTAGGTTTCATCAATCCTGAAGTCCTATTAAAATTGAATAAACTCATGTAAGTCAGAACAAGGAAATAACAATAAGCATATATTTTAAAAACAATATAAATTAGAAAAAACTATTCTACTACAAATCTCTAAAAGTTCTTATTATTTGTGACCTACTTTATATGCTATATTCTACAATTTAATCCAAGAGCATTGTTTTATAGTTACAATAATGGAGTAGAATTAAATGGCAATTAATTTAAAAGCTTCTTTGCAAGAAATACTTTCTCTTAGTTCTCCATTAAGACTTACATATTCATAGTTTTAGTCTCAGATGGCATAAACTCATTATAGAATCAAAACCGTACATGTCCCACAGAGCAAATAATGCTTCTTATGCCAGCAGAACTACCTAGCAGTAGGTATGTTGGTCTTGCTCTACATTTCATGCTATTTATCTGGGGAGAACTGTCCTCTGCACCTCACCCCTTGTTCCCAAGAGACACACTGCAGACAAAAATACTTAATCAAAAAGGCAGGGGATATACATTCGTGTCTTGGCTGAGAAGGAGAGGAGGTTATTGCTCCAGCTGTTTTGCACTGCCGTCTCTTGGACGTCAGTACACCCACTGGCAGGAGCACAAGTGTGGGCCATCTCTAGCACTCCAGCACGTCCTTTTGGACCAGGTTCCATGGCAAGTACAAACCCAGGTCCTTTTGCAGACAGGAAAGTGAACAGCAAGACATTAGCATATGATAAACGGATCAGGACAAGTATTGGATTGGCCTTAATTCTTTGTTTGATTCCTACCATTCAGGATTTCCAATATAAACCAGACTGAACCAACAACAATGTATTTTGTGCAAAGAAAAGCCACTTTGCTGAGAGCACATTTGGTGTGAGTTCACATACTGAGTTTCAGTCAGGCCCCTCCCTCTGCAAAGGTAGGATTTATCTCAGCGCAGTCTATCCAAGTGTTGGTTATAGAAGGAGCCTAGACTAAATATCTAACAGAAGGAAAAGGGCTACTGCAGAGTACAATTCACCTCACCCTTGAAATGATGTCCACAAGTATCCCTTCCTTGTCATCTCCTTTGACTTTTTAGCACCTATAGTTCAGGATGTTCATATCCTACAGATATTTGAAAGCTCCATAGAGCCACAGTTTAAAATTCACCTGGAAACCTCAAAGAAATTCAACCAGCTTACTAGCCTCGTGCCATCAACTTTCTCCACACAACAGCCCAATAAAACAAAGTTCTTCCTGAGAGCCTCAACATACTGAAGTACCTTTGATGGGTCACGCTCAGCAAAAAACTTCTTTTGTCAAAACTACAAACATGAATTGTCATAGATGTCCTTAACAATTATAGGTATATGATATGCCAATAAAAATGCTTTTAAAAAAACCAACCAACACAAAACAAAACAGAAGGCAAAAAACTTAAGAACTGTCTACAAAGACAGCATACATAAGTAAGGAATAATATACCAGTCTAAGAGACTGTGCTCCTTAACATAACCTAGTTTGTCTCTATAATCAAACTGGAACAGACAGCTTGAAACTCAGCAGCATCACATTCAACACCCACTTGTCCACTTGTGCTCCAGAAGCAAAGCCCCATTTGTAACTGCACTATTTATGCCCACCAAGTCATGCTCTTAATGTGAGCTATAACATTAGACAAGCATGAAATATTAACTTGGGTATTTCAGCATTTTAAGCTTACAGAGGTGAAATATTCAAAACTTCACAGAATCCTCTCCAGACACATGAAGTGGGGAGGAAAAAAAAGAAAAGTTGGGGGTGGGGAGAAGGGATTTGTTTTATTGTAAACATTCAATTTACTTGAAAAAAAGACATAGAAGACTGGAGCATAATTTTGTAGATGGGATGTTGGACTGGTGACCCAGCCTCTATTTGCAGCTAGTGACTACCTACAAAATCCTGGGTAATGATAGTTACCCATTTGGACGGAGATCTTTGAATGAAACTGACACACACAAGCACTAAGTTTTTACTTAAAGGGAGACTCTAAACTTGTAAAGAATCACACTCTGCCTTAAATTATTTATCTCACTATTATCCAGGGGCTACTTCCAAGAGAAGTCCACTCCCTGCTCTGCCTAAAACATAGATTGTTCTGCTTGCCTTCACTCGGTCTGGAGGTAATCAGCTTTTGGTTGCGCTTATATTCTCATTTTCTTCATAATAATAATATAAATATTGGAGGCTTTTACCTAGATTGTAAGGTCTATGATGCAAAGTTTGTTCTTCTCTGAAGGTGAAAAATACTTTAGTGTGTCTGACTGGAGTTCTTAGGAATTGCTGCTGTAAAATATGGTAAATAAAAACACACCACTTTGCAAGGTTTAAGTGATTCTAAAATAATTCTAAAATAACCCCAAACTGGTTAATGATGACCTTTTGTTTTCAGGTGTCACAGATTCTTGAGATAAATTTATTTTCTGGTGAAGTAAACCAGTTTCTTAATAACAGCTACCCTAATTATGTAATCTGAATTTTTTAACACATTTAAATGGTACAGCTTTTCTCTTTACTCTTCTAAGAGGACAACTCAGCCATTCCAGTCTAAAAGAGAAACCACTTATGTAAGGCCACATATCATGCAAAATATCTTGATTTTATACCAGATTTACCTTTTCATTCATTTTCTTCATTAATTCCTCAGCCTCTTCATTTGCAGCTCTCGCTTTTTGGCACTGAGCCTCCATTTTCTTCCTAGTTTCCAGATTACATTCAGCTGTTAACGCCACCATCTTCCTTTCATACTCCTCTTGAATCTCTTTCTCCATTGCAAGAAGCTGCTTTTTGAAAACTGAACTCATCCTCTTCTCCACGTGAGGAAAGAGGCTGTGACTTAAGACCATGTTCTTCATCATCATAGCAATCACTTCTTTACATGCCTGCATTCGATATGCCTCCAGATCAGCATCTGCCCGCGTCAGGGTGGCAACCTCCAAGCTGCAGAAAGGTAATAGGGACTGTTTGAAATCGCAGATGGTAGGAAATTTCTATCAGAAAACAAGGATATCTGGATCTATTCAATACTGGGTAACCAAATGGCAGTCAGAGAAGTAAAGGAACATCACAGCATATGAGTTTACTAATCATGATAGGAATCATTAAAAAACAGGGTGAGCCGACTTCTACTATGGCAACTTTAATGAAATACATCCATTCTTGCATTTCCATTTTAGATAGAAAGAGGAAAAGCTTTTCTTTAAAACTCAAAACATTCCCTCAGCTTAAAAGCAAACAAAAACCTCCCACCAAAAAAAAAATAAAAAAAAACCCAACCCAAAAAACCCCCCCATCTCTGTTGGGAAGCAGAGGAAGTGAGTGCCTGAATAGACTAAATTTCACTGACTTTGTAAAATAGTTCTAAACTCACTGACCCATCTACACTGGCACATCCCTGCTTTCTGTTCCATGTTGTTGGTGGTGTATTCCCTTCTCTGCAGGGAAGAGGGGAGAATGTTTTGATTATGTGCCGATATAAATAAATTAAAATAGCTGATATCTCTCTCATGAACATTAATAGAGTTTTAGAAAGGAGATTAAAACCAGAGGGAAATACAAGGGTTTTTTTACAAAATGCAATAAATGTTGTGTTGCATATGAATACATTCTCATTTATCTTAATTAAATTTGAATTATAATTATTCTCATTTCATATACTATGTAGCTACTGTAAATTCTATAACTTTGCCTATTCTGCACTCAATTCAGGATTGGAGAATTAGGTGGGGTTTGCCCCTGCACACCAATTTACATGAACACACAGCACTGTATGCTTCTGTGTCTGGACTAAGTACACAAGAATTTCTTTGTGACCTACAAAATACACTTTTTAAGAGCTTAAATCAATTTTCAGTTTTGATTGGCTTGATTTGTTCCACAGTCAAATCTTAGAATAAATTTCAAATCCATAGCAAAGACCTTGGCAAGATTTCCACGACAGTAGAACGATACTACATTCGGAACAGTCTATGTCATGCAAATCTATAAACACTTCACCTTTTTGTCAAACAAACTTTCCTCTCCTTATATAAGCAAATAAAGTTCAACTAAAAGGAAATCAGTCATATATTATTATCACTGCTCCTCTGTTAAACACACAAGATGTGTTTTCCCCATTTAGAAATCAATGGCATTGAATTAAGTTGTTTTCTTACGACTCAAATACTTGGAAGTATTTAGGAGATATTACCTTAAGCTGTGATTATCTATCACAAAGAGGCAGAGAGATTTTTCTGCTGCAGTCCCTCAGAACCCCAGAAACACACTGACGATGGCCATACTCATCTTGGTGACCTGCTGCAAGGCTGTTTGGTCACAGCTGCAAAACCTCCTCCATTCCCCCCCTCTTCCTCCCATACAGGAGCAGGAATCACTGCTGTATGGGGCCAGATCCCTGTGCCTGAAACATTCTTCATGGTAATTTGAAGATCCCATAAGAGCCAGTATTTTCTATAATGTCCCCATGACAACACAACAATCCAACTTCTCTGTGCTGTGTACAGATGGACACTGCAGGAGAGCACCTGGGCATACACAGCCTTCTTGGGTGGTCAGCTACATCCACAGTCGTGTCCGCCAGGCTGCTGACCTGTTCCCTCTGCCTGGGGAGAGTCCTCGCTCCAGGACAGCAGGACAGACACAGAGGACAGGTGATGGCAGGTTTAAGGGAAAAGGATGCTGAAGCAACACAGCAAGCACTTCAACTGGGCAGCACAGCTGCTTATTTTCTATCTTAGTCTTTCTGTTTACAGAAGTCCTAGGACCTCTGCTGACACAGCCAGCTACTACTAAGCTGTTTACTTACGACAACTAACTTCAAAAAACCAAGTGTTTCAATTTTGTGCAAAAATACTTAAATAGAAAGAAGGGTCCAAAAAATGGGAGCTATGTTACGCTATAACATTTCCCTAATGACTGTTAGGCAGTGGTAGGAGGCTCCCCTTTGTAGAGTCACCAATTCATTATCAACCCGTAAAATCCAAGCCACCGGATTTATTTTTCTGTTTCAATTCCTGCTTCAAGTTCAGGGGCTCTGATTTAACTGAAGCACGTGTCTTTTGTGAGAAACATCTCATCTAGGTTTTCACACATCTCCTAATAGAGAACTAAAAAACTTAAAAATTAATTGTTCCAATTGATAATTCCTTTACGACCTAAAAATGGTCACCTTATCCTCAGCTTGAATTTTATTATTTTCAACTTCCAACCCTCTTTGTTTGCTGGAATAACAAGTTCCTTGGTCTTTATTTTTCTGTTCTTCATGTGTGCACTGATAGATGGTGGTCACAGCACCTACTAACTCTTTCTTACTGAGGTGTGAAAGACTGAAATGTTGCCTGGAAGGCAACACTTTACAGCTCCACCACATTGATACATAGCTCGTAACATAACATTTATTTCTTAACACAAATGCAGGATTTTTCAGCATGCTTTGAAAAAAGATTAAGCCATATCTCACCCACCTCCTTACTTGTTACTTTTCCAGTCTTCTTCAGTGGTGATCCAGAGAATGGAAACCAAAACCAAACATTATCACATTTCCTATCGTTATCTTTCCCTCAGTCTTCCCACAGCATTTCTTCCTATTTACTGCAAGTCATTACAGAGTAGGCCTGATTTCATTTTGAGCAAGATTCCTACTTGCCCACAAAGAGAACCACGATACCCAATTAACTCTACTCCTCAAGATCATGATGCCAATTGCAGGAGGAGCAACAGGCATAGTTCACCTGATGCTCATGTCTCAGCAAGTGAATGATGAAGCTGTTAAGATCTCAGGTGTACTTAATCTGCAATCCTCACCCTCCCTTTTCCTGACAGGACATCTGTGAAGAAGGCAATGAAGCAGAAGCAGCACGTGAACTGTTCCACCAATCTAAGGGTAATAGCACGGAGAAAAAGTAATTACAAGCCACAGCTCTCCCAGGTCACATCCTGGAAGGCAGCAGCCAAACCATTACCTTTTTTCAGTGGCAGCTGAAAAAAGGTTGTGTCTGTAAAAATTTGAAATCTACCTTCCACGTGATGTGCTCTGCTTCTGGTCTTGCCTCCTCTACACAGCAGCCAGCAGGAGTGAGACAAGCTCATCACATACACCAGAAACCTTGCTTCAAGCACTTACTCCAAAAGAGAGGGTGAGGGCAGCCTTAACAAGCTGCATTAATATAATCTTGGAGTCTTCGATGCCAACAGTCAGTACAAAACAGGAATCCTGTACATAAAATAAACTAAACGTTTTCAGACAGAAGTCCATGAGAATGGGAATGCTTACAATCATACAGATTAAATGTGCAATGTCTTGTGACATCTAGGAAAAAAAGAACAAACCTAACCTGATGCTCTGTGTCTCCTCAAACCAAGGTAGATTTAGTAAGTTGCTTTAAATACTCTGCTTGTTAAAGCAATTAGTTTAAAAGGTCTTGCATCTCTTCCTCAGCATATTTGACATAATAGAAACATGAAAACCAGTGATGTACAGGTAGCAGATGGCAACCTACTGATGAAAAAGATCAAAGCTTCTGTTGGACAAAGCACGCAGAGAAAGGCTGAGGACAGTACAGAAGGTAGGTGGTACAAAAGTGTGGGGGGAGGAAAGGTGAACAGACACGTAGAAAATGAAGCTGCAAACAGCAAGTGTAAAGATTTTTCACTCACTTGAAGAGGAGGAGGATTTAAAGATCTGTCAGAGAAGATCTGAGAGGGGAGAATCCCAGATGCCAAACACAAGAGAAGCAGAGAGAGTGCCTGAGCATCTGATGTCTTCCACAGACCTAATAAAAGAATACAGGAAAGCAGCTAGTGTCAGGAAAGAAACAACTACACCACACCACAAAAAAGGAAACCTCTTATTAACTACAAAATAATTGTGCCTTTAAGTCTTATTATTCAAATTAGAGGACCACAGAGGGAAGTTCTGAGCAGGAGAATATATTAGTGACTGAATGTAACCGTCCTAAAATGAACTAATGGCTGACACATTTATAAAATGAATCCAGAGTTCACAAAGGTAAGAAGCTATTGTGACACAACCTTCTGATGCCTAAAGGGGAGAGAAACATCCAGCAAACTCCCCTTTGGTGACATTTTCTCACCAAAACAGAAAAACCTGTCATTTTCAGAAGACTCATATCTCATCTTCAAATGGCAGCCAGTTAGCAGCATATGTATTACAACAGCATCCAGAGGAGACTGGAGCCCTGTGGTGGCAGTTTGTGCAAAAGCACTCCTTCGCAACACACTATTTTGCTGAAAAGCAATTTGTGTCTCCACTGTCCCAGGCGTCCCGCTGCAGCCATGACCCAGAGGACAGCACACAGCAGCTGCACCAACTCCTGCGGGAGAGGGGAACGCAGCCGGGGATGGACAGATGGCACCCATTGCTACTGCCTGAGCCAGAGTACCACGTCCCCTGCACCCACGGGCACAATGCCAATGGGTCGGCTGCACTGAAATCTAAGTGTTATGGTCCATGGTGCCTTGTCACGCTTCAGAGAAGTGAAGGTGGAGAGCGGGTCAGACAGGGAGAATCCTACAGGCGAGACGTGAAACAATACATGCCAGTGCTGGCTTCAGTAACAGTAAGTGAAGCAAGCCAATTCACGTGTAACGGACATCAAAGGTCTTCAGCTGCAGATGTAAATTGTTTCCTATATCATCCATTTATTGAGGGGTTAGTAATACAATATCAGTAAGTTGGGCTGGGTTTTCTTTCCTGTTTCGGTTTTGTTTGGGGTGTTTCTGTTGTTTTTAACTGCTGTGTCAATGCAGACCCTGTGTGCAGTGCCATAGCTTCTTCTCTTCAGTCTCTCCTACCTTTTTCCCCTCCTCTGCTTCCCACACTCTCCTCCTGGATCCAGTCACAACAGAGACTGCAAACACTTCAGGGCAGGGATTTATGCAGGCCACAGCACAACAAGGTGCAAACCCTTGCAGGAGACCAAAACGGTGCTGAAGTAGAAGCACAGGTAACGACATCAAGTCTGAACCGTCACCAACAGCTACCGACTGCTCAAATTTGTCAGCCCTCAAATTTGTCAGACTTGGGGTGCGTTGCCCTTCCCAGGTCTCTGCTGGGCACAACCCACCTATGTTAGAGAAGGTCTAAAGACGCTCTGTGCTACACCAGTAGCTCTACTGGCCTGCAGCCAGCTCTGAACTGGGGGAGTTCATCTATCAGCCCTGCGACAGCATTATACAGCCAAGCGTAAACTCAGCACATCTGAAATGTGAGCTTACAGGGAATACAGGACATCTCATCAGTAAGTAACATTGCTAAGAAAGGTTGTGATGATTATCTAAGGATGCCTTCACATGGATGAGTCACAGGTTAAGTTTAGCTTTCCAGAAAAAGCCAAGATGCTGACAATACCAGAAATAAGATTCCCATGATATATGGCCAGAAATTTTAAAAACCCACAAAATTGAAAAGGATGATAAATTGAGCTGAGACTAGTGGCTCTTCAGAAAAAAAAAAATGATTAATGAAAACCTGCCAAAAGTCTCAGCACTAAATTTGGCAGCAGTTTTGCTATCAAATTCCTTTAACTCTCCACAGCAATATAAAGAGAGTAAAGGTATTTCAATTCTTTAATTAATCTGTTTAAAAAACATTTGTAAAATCCTGCATTTAAGAGACCAAGAACCTCTGCTTTGATTGCAGAAAGTATGAAAACTGATAAATCAGTGATCTTCAGCAAACCAACTTAATAAATACAGGTAGGTAGCTACAATACCGCTGTTGCAGCTGAGCTCAGACAACAGTATTTCACTGAAAAACTACTATCAAAAAAGAGTGTAAAAAAGACTCCAGTCCTGCTTCCAGTGAAGTCATCGCGCATTTTAGCATTGATTTTAAAAGCACCAACTTCAGCCTGGATACTAACAAAAACATAAATAAATATTATGGCTGTATACATTGATGCCTGAGGAGCTCCCACTTTGTTGTGATCTACTCAGATTCTTCTGATCTACTCAGAGCATTCAGATGACAGAAACAGTAGCAGATACTAATCTTCTTTCAAAATAGTAAGGAATAAAGCATCACTAACAGCACTATGCTCAAAAGCAAATTGTTTCCTGGGTGAGATAAATTGTTCTGGGTAGACAGCAGAAATGACCCACATAATTCTGAACACGATTTCTTCATAGTTAGCCAACATCAAAGAAAAGTGCCATTTTTAGATGAAAGAAGAGATGTATTCATTACATTCAAATAACTTGTTTGCTTCAGTTCTCCTGTCTTACGGACTCCTATTGCCTATGACGCATTTGAGTTTTTCTGATGGAAAAAAATGTATAGTTTATACACTTGTCAAGTTCATAACAGCATTCGTAACACAGAACTACAAATGCAGGGTTTGGGGTTCATTCCATGTGTATTCATTGTATCTCACTGTTATATCCATGTGATTGTTATTTATTGTTGCATTGCTGCATTGTATATATTGCACAAAAACAGAGCAATGAATATGCCCTCCCTTCAAAACTTGTAAAATTTCGATTACACTTTTAAAAGTTATGAAATACAGAAATTTAGCACCTCTTTTTTTTTGTGCTAACAGTGTAACTATTTCTCACCATTTTCTATGTAAGAGTATTCAGGTCTAGCCGCTATGACAACGTGATCCTTTATTCTTACGTTCCATTTGAATTCAGAGTTAAAAAAACCTACATTTGTTCCCTAGCAAATTAAATTGAGATGTACAGCAAGAAATTTACATTTAGAAAGAAAAAGTGAACTTCTAATATGGTAGTAAATTGGTTTTGACTTTTCTGTCAAGGCTCTCTGGAGACAGTTTGATCATGTTCTCTAGTACATTTGGCCTCAATGCCCTCTATCATCAGAAAAAAAATCATCTGCAATACATACATATTACTTAGTGATTTCCCAAAATAATTGGCAGTATGTATTGTGTATCAGCAGGCAGGTTCGAGTTCAGGTAAAGCTTTGCCAAACTCAAGGAAGCATAGCTGTACAAAATTAAGATGAAAAAGAAAACTTGTAGTAGTGGAAAGCCATTTAAAGAAATTAAGTTGCCTTTAACATATCCATATCTTCTGAGACTACGAGCATGGTCAGACTTCATCACATTGGACACAAACCAAAACTGTTCAGCTCTCTTCATATTCTGTTCTAGACATACAGAAAAAGAGACCCACAACATTTTGGAACATGATCTCCTAAGTGCGCACATCAAATACTCAAATCATATAGCTTCTTCTCATTAGCGTTCATTTCCAATGGGCCAATATTCAGGAATATGCACAGTAAGGAACCTACTGAGAATAAAAGCCAAGCTATTTTGCTGCATAATGTACATCAAGGATATAACTTATTAAGACAAAACTCACAAAATGAGTAACTAAGAAGCTTCCTTATGAAATATTAAAAGTATGCTTTGTTCTCTAGCCAATCCTCCTGACATTGCAAACTGTCTACACTCCAAACATATCCCTGCCCATAAATATTGAACACATGCTCCTAATGTATTTGCTAAACAATTTGGCACTGTCACTTTGTAAGAGACATTAACTATTAACATAGTTTTATGCGGTAAAGAGGACAAAAAAATCCTGTGGCTCTTACTTTTCTGAGTAATTTTTTCATTTGTGTCTGGACAAAAGAACTAGAGTTATTCCAACCGTGTTTACTATCACAGTGCAATTTAAAAAGAATATATCAATTATGTTGGCAAGTTTATACATATGCCATGCAGAGAAAATGACACATAGCTGCACCAATACATGCAGAAGGAATTACCAAGCTGGCATACAAGCAAGATGATGTTGGTTGACTGAAAATACCTGAAGTATCAAAAGCTGTCTAACAAAAGCCCTCATACTTTTGCCTCCCCAAATAATAAAATTCAGGATTGTGATGCTAAAATTCATATTGGCATACATATGACATGAAAAAATTGTTCTCAAAATACAAGCCCAGTTCTTATCTTCAGTATACTGCCACTCCTGTAAGACAATAAAACCTCATTCCTCAGTTCCTTACAGAAACTATTCTATTGGGTGACACTAAATGTAATAAACCAAAATGCAGTATTGTTGAAAAACTGATTGTGACCACAATTAGTGAAATTACAACATTTAATTCAAGCACAGGATCCATTCATATTGACTGCAGTTACCATTAATAAGTTACAAATGCACAATCTTTCTTTTTCCCATTATGTTTTGCAAATTACTATCCTTAAAGCAGGTAATTCAGTAAAAAGGATTACTCCATTCTGGGTTTAGCCTGGATCGCCGTCATAGAAGCTCCTAAGGCAATGGTACAGTATTTTATCTTTGTCTTTGGAATCAGCTAAAAACCTGGATAATGCACAACAGTTTATGAAGTACAAGACTATAATGAAACCTTTAAGGTACATAGATCAGAAATTAAAGGACTGCTTTGGCCCAATTTGCAGAATGAATAATGATTCAACATTAAGAGATGAGGAAGCACCCTAAGTTAAACATCATATAAAAGTGTTAACAATGAGATTTAAAAAAGCAGTGTATTTCTGCTTTCTTCAGTAGCTGTAACAATATTGTATGTATCTAATACAGGCATTAAAGTAATGCTGTAGCCTTTTTTACCACCAAGTCTGCAAGACTGGGATTCATCTCACTCACCTCCAGACCCTACAGCTGAGCTAATCAGCCCAGGCTCCACGCTTCAGGGTCAGTGGGCGCAGCAGCCATATGACTAATTTTTTGGAAGTCTACTTTAGGATGAGAATAATCGTACCCTAGAAGTGCGCTTTTTCACCCCTGAGATCCTCACTCGGTCAGATAAACTGCACCACCAGTGAGAAAGTGAGAGGAACAGGTATGTAGTAATGGAATACACATATTCAATGAGTGCCAATAAAAAGAAAGAACAGAAAAATATATGGTAAGTGCATCTGTGTGTCACCTCCTAACAGTAAATTAATTGGAAGGTCCAGTTTAAAACTACAAGAAATAAAGAATTGGGATAATGGAAATAGGGGTTAGGAAGCACCCATTGCTAACAGGTAAAGGCTGATCTGAGCCCTTCACAGTTAACGTCCATCACCCTTTCAATCATCTTTCATAGCAGGAACCACTATAACTCTGGATGCCTTTGTGGTCCATCTATCATCCTCATCCCGGAGGACAGAAAAAGATAACTCAGAAGGTGAAGACAGTTAGCGACTGTTTGCTAACGGGCATCTATTTTATTCACTGCAATACTCTTACCTCCTTAGAGGTAGAGAAAATAGAAACTGTGAGGAAAGAAGCAGAAGCAAGAGAGATATTTGTGCTAACTGCACAAGAATATTAAAAAACCCTAGCCCTGGATACATACTGATGATAAATGTAATAAATGTAATGTAATAGCAGTGAATTCTTACTCTTCTAAAGCCTGAAGCATGTTGCCAGATTCTTCAAAGGACAGAATATCGATGATTTGATCATTCATAATTATATCTTCACTGAAGACATCACCTGAATTAAACTGAGAATGCTCCAGTTTGTGATTTTGACTGAGCTCATGCTGTATCTCCTAAAAAAAATAAAAGACAAACTAGCTTCAGATTACAAAAAAAAATTTACACTGAGTGCCTGATCTAATTTTATTGTAGGTAACTCTGGGTGAAAAGGTTCCTACTTATCAAATTGTGCACCTGGAAAGAGTATAAAGAGACTGTGTAATTCAGGTATGTATCTAAAATCAAACATACTTCTGTTCAGGCTGAAATTTCTGCATATAACTGATCCAGTATACAAATGAAGAAATTAGTGGAGAAGACAGAAGACTCTACATTGACTTCAGTAGGCTTGTGAAAGCCTTCTAGGAGGTTATATTCCACTACAAACTTTCTAGACCAATTATTTAAAAATTACCATAGTACACAAATTATGTATAGCAAGACTACAGTATTACAAGGTGAACAAAATTAAAAACTAATCCTATGAATGATGGGAGTGACTCAGTTCACAGTCCAGTGAGACTCCCTTGAGACCGAGAGCTATTAAAATTACTATACAAAAAACCAGTATAAATATCTGATGCTAGGACCAAACTGGCCCTTTTTTATGGTTTCACCATCACAACTTTTTCTGTAAAAAGAAACAAGGCACACCCTTTTCATTTAAAGGGATTATTTTTTCAGGCCTAAAAGAAGTAAAAATTGGTGATGGAGTAATTTTCAACCACAGAAAATAAAGCTGGAAGGGATTTGTGAGCATCCCTCTGGTCTGTCCAGAGGGATGGGAGATCTACCACCATCCGAGCAAAGGAGGGGATCACACCTCTGAGCACACCTCTCTCAGAGGACTGCTCCTACCACTGTAATATTCCAATTGAGGTCTTTTGCTCCCTCACGTTGAAGTTGTTCCACTCTATATAAATACTTAAAGAATTAATAGAAACAAGGGCTGGAACTTGGGCAAACCTGATGAATATTTATCAGAGATTGTATTTTCTCTCTCCGGCCCAGTATGTACTGAAACACTTTCTCCAGACTAGCATGGCTTGGTTAAAGAACACTGAAAATGCTCCATCCCCAAACGCAGCTGTTTTGCTTAATCGAACACTCAAGAGACTAAGGCACATCCAAGGAACTAAATTCAAATTCCTAGTCCTGATAATCAAAAATACACTTTGGATCCAAGTCTGCTGTGCTCAAGATGAGTGGGCTAGGACTTATAAACCACAGACATCCTGCCTCTCTCTCATTTTGGGTGACAAATCTGAAGCTAACATCCAGGTACTGACAGCAGTTCTTTTGATCAGATTATCATTCTTACACTCCTCTCTAAATTTGACTGTGCTGAAGATTACAGGTTGTAGAGATTACATTACCTGCAAATCCAATGCATCGCTTGGTGGCTTTTTATTTATCTTCAAAAACTCTTATAGACAATCTGTACTAGTTAGCAGGTCATATCATCAGATACGATCAATGAAAAAATGTAAATAAAGTACCATTACAGACAGTATGACTCACCTGGTTTTTACTACGGAAATTCCATTTTAATATTTGGGTTCGGTAAACAATGAAAAAAACAGCACACGTCAATACAAGGGAAACAAAAAAAGCAATGAAGAACCCTGAAGCATGGATGGCATGGCTGTATGAAATCTGAAATTAAAAGACCATATTATTAAAATTACATTTTATATATATATAAAGATCAGACTCCAAGATTATGACTGTAAGCAACACAGGAAATTATTTTTAAATGGCTTCACACAACTTTAGGGTTTCTCAGCATTAAGTTATAATTACTGCATTTGTATTAATATTTTCAAACAAGTGTCTATTTTCTACAGGTTTTCAAGTCAGCGTGGTTTGTTGTGTTCACCTAGTCCAAATTCCCGTGAAACTCCAAGCAACAGAACTCCCACAGATTGAATTTTAGGTGCTGTGTCTTTTGAGTGTCCTGCACTTAACAGCCTGTTTTCCACCGTTGCCAACCTGTCCTAAGTCTCACTGAAATTAATGGCATTTGATGATGCTCAGAGCCTCCAGAAAAATCAGTCTAATGTCGGCTACCTTTAATTAATGGCCATTTCTTCATTCGATAAAAGTCAGTAATCACCATAGGGAAAAAGCACCAATATGAGTTCAGAATAAGCATGTAGCTGACAGTTGACAAAACCACCCAGTTTGTGTGCACCCTTGCAGTTTCTGCACGAGCCAGAGTCAGAAAAGAATAGCAGGAGCACTGGAACCATTAGCCAGCTAACAACTTTGCAGGCCTTTCACTTTAGCTCTTAATTTAATCTTTAAATTGAATTGCATTAAAAATTAATTTTTACTTCATGCTCCGTGTAGCAAAAGTTAATTCAGTGTTTGTTTAGTTCTTTGAGATTTCTGGATGAAAAACATAGCACAGCTATTCGTATAATGTTTCACCACAAACTAATCACTCTGCTGGGGCTAGAAAGTGTAAATAATTAACATGCTGCTTGCAAGCTGGGCTTGGTCATCTCTTGGAGCAGAAACCTGAGAGCATTCCATGGAACCAATGGTAATTCTGCACAGGAAGCAGAATAATCAAACGTGGTCCACAATTTGAAAAGGCTTTATTCCAATTAAACAGCAGAATGTTATCCTTTTACTGTCTAGTTTTTCTCTCTCTAATATGTCTTTGTACACCAAAAGTCTGTCATATCTCTAACTGAAAGGAACTGCTTCAGGTCAGACTTTGCTCTTTCACAGGCTCAGCTCCTCAAAGATGCTGGAGGTGCTCAGCATTGATTTCAACATGACTTCAGTTGAATTAGGCAACGGTGTCAGTATCAAGGAGACCACAAAGACGTTAATACAGGCTACTATTTGGCACTTGCAGTTCCAAGATGAAGATCCAAGGGTGATACTGTACATACAGAATCAACAATTGCTCTAACTGACGAGGTATGTTTGGTTTGGTTTTTTTATAGAATAATGGAAGCATTGAAAGGTTTGGGTTGGAAGGGACCTTAAAGTTCATTCAGTTCCACCCCCCCTGCCATGGGCAGGGACATCTTCCACTAGACCAGGTTGCTCAAAGCCCCATCCAACCTGGCCTTGAACACTTCCTGTAAGCCCCCTCTAAGTACTGAAAGTCTGCAATCAGGTCTCCCCAGAGCCTTCTCTTCTCCAGGCTGAACAACCCCAACTCTTTCAGCCTGTCCTCACACAGGAAGTGCCTCCAACCCTCGGATCATCCTCGTGGCCCTCCTCTGGACCTGCTCAAGCAGGTCCATGACCTTCTTATGCTGGGGGCCTCAGAGCTGAACACAGTACTCCAGGTGAGGTCTCATCAGGGTGGAGTAGAGGGGCAGAATCCCCTCCCTCAACCAGTTTTTTTAATGTGCTTAGTCTAAAATAATGAAACCCTTGAAGCAGTTTGAGGTTCACTCAAACGTTTTGGGACTGTTTACCCAAGCAAGCCAGCTATGTGCTGAATTCCTTCTAATACCTTTAAACATCTTTCAATTTTAAATGGAAACAAGAAAGAAAAGAAAAAGAGGAGCAACACATTAATTTCCCAGTTCCACATATTGTCTGAATGTTTTCTCTTGATGTAGCTTCCTTACTACTCTGGCCAATTGCTTCTGTTACACTCCCTGGTACCATGGCCGACTGCTGAGGAGACCCAGCCCACCTAGATCAGCATCAGCACCAGCTCTCTCCTCCTCTGACTCTGCGCTGCCCCCCAGTTCCTTGCCATGAGCTCAGTTAAAGCTGCATCACTTTGCATCAAAATATATTCATAGAATCATAGAATGTTTTGGGCTGGAAGGGACCCCTAGAGGTCATCTAGTCCAACCCCCCTGCAGTGAGCAGGGACACCTTTTACCAGATCAGGTTGCTCAGAGCCCCGTCCAACCTGGCCTTGAATGCTTCCAGGGATGGGGCCTCCACTACCTCTCTGGGCAACC
>NW_009259117.1:811437-831994 GCF_000687185.1 Egretta garzetta | reverse complement strand
CTTCTTGTGCTGAGGGCTCCAGAGCTGGACGCAGTGCTCCAGGTGAGGCCTCACCAGAGCAGAGTAGAGGGGCAGAATCCCCTCCCTCGACCTGCTGGCCACGCTTTTGATGCAGCCCAGAGTACGGTTGGCCTTCTGGGCCGCCAGCGCACATTGCCGGCTCATGTCCAGCTTTTCATACACCAGCACCCCATCATCTTGGAAGACGATTACATACATATTAAATAACTCCTTTCTCTAACCCAGTGTTTACTCCCTTCAGAGATCAAAAGGTATTGCCCATACCCCTTGAACAGTCACAGAGCCAACACACATCTGTGTGTGACTTGGAAAAAATGCAATTCCTCTGAAGTCAATCTGCTGACCCCAGCTTCTCCGGTTGTACTAGGTGGACAAGAGGGAATCACAGAAGGGTTCTCCTTGAGGCCTGCACACCAAGGCAAGGTCCTACCTCTTTCAAGGAACAGGAGATGCTGTAGATAATACTTAGGAAAAAAAATTCTACTTTGGAACTACTTTATCATTTTGTCTGAATTCACTCTCATTTGTCTAATTTCCAAGCACTCTGTGAAATTTAGGGATCTCTCTAGGCTTCCGGGGAAACCAGGAGTCTGGTGATAGTATGGGTTCAGTGAAGCTGAAATGAAGCTGATTAAGTTTTGATAGAGAAAAAGTGCTGGCTAGGGAACGATCCTATGCTTTCTAACTAAAACAAGAGACCTACGGTGAGACAGTCAGCCTGCATCGGGGCAGGCAGTTCTGTCAGAGTTTAAGCTCCAATGGAGAAAAACAGACAGGGAATTATCTGTGCTTTTATACCTAGAGAAAATGGGTTCTGGAAGGACAGCCCATGTCATCGAGGAGCTGTAAACCCAAGCAGGAGGACACAGCAGGCACCTCATGGCATCTGAAAGCATCACAGTGGGTGATGCAGGCAGGTACCAGAGCCCCTGCACAAGCCACAGCACAGGACCAGTGTTGGCACTGCAGGCAGACCTTCAAATCACTGGCACACCAGTGAGCCTCAAAACCCATATCCTAAGCTAACTTCTTAAGCCATCCCAATAGTGGGAAGAGGCATTACAGGCCCAAGTTTCTTTCAAAAATTGCTGCGTTCCCACTGGTTTAAAGGATGCTGAGGGAAGCAAGCCTGGTGGAAACCAGACCAAAGTAATTATTACCATCTATCCCGTGCAATGTGCTTAGGTGGAAGAAATTACTTTCAGCCTGTCCTGGTTTCGGCTGGGATAGAGTTAATTTTCTTCATAGAAGCTAGCATAGTGCTGTGTTTTGGATTTAGTACTACAAGAATGTTGATAACACACTGATGGTTTTAGTTGTTGCCAAGTGTGCTCAGACTACTCAAGGACTTTTTGAGCTTCTCCTGCTCAGCCAGGTGCATAACAAGCTGGGAGGGAACACAGCTAGGACAGCTGACCCAAACTGACCAAAGAGCTATTCCATACCATAGAACGTCATGCTCGGGGGGGGATTTAGTCGGTCGGTTGGCTGCAGGGAGAGTGATCGCTGCTCGGGGACTGATCGTGGCTCGGGGGGAGTGATCGCTGCTCGGGACGGGCTGGGCATCAGTCAGCGGGTGGTGAGCAAGTGCATTGTGCATCTTTTGTTTTGTATATTCTGTATATTCTGTTACCATTCTCATTATTACTATTATTATTATTTTCTCTTATTAAACTGTCTCTATCTCAGCCCACGGCTCTAACCTTTCTTCTCCTTCCCGATTCTCTCCCCCATCCCACTGAGGGAGGGGGGAGTGAGCGAGCGGCTGCGTGGTGCTCAGTTGCCAGCTGGGTTAAACCACAACACAGCCTTTTCACTACAGCTTCCCATTCAGCATCAAAACCACCCAGCTGAGGGCACAGGCACACAGTACTCACAGCCCCTGAAGCACTGTGGGAAGGCATCCAGCATGGACACTCAGATGAGCAGCACTCATATTTTTTCATAACCCGCAAAATTACCTTGTCACAGGCAACCAAGCACTTTCTTCCAGCGGTGTAGAAGAGAACATCCACATGATTTGTAAAACGTTAATGAACAGCACAGTAGCCAACTGTGCAAGAAAACCATGTGAAAGCTGGCAGGACCAATTTAGCATGGCACTGCCATGACTACCTAATTAATTCTTCTCTTTTCTGTCCCCAAAGTCAACATTTAATATCCACTTAGTCACACATGTGTGTTGGCTTTACCACACCCATGAACAGCTTTAAATATTGATTTTTAATAAATAAAATCTGAGATTGAGAACTTTTATGACAGCTGAAGACATGGACGAAATACAATACATTGCACCTTGTTCAGCTGATCATAATATCCTTGCACAAATTGATTTCTTTCTGAAACACCTTATGCGTGGCCACAGCCCAAAGGCAAATATTATGCATATGAAACATGATGTGTTCCATAATTTCTAAGCTTTATTTTTCAAAAATTAACAGTATTCTCCACACACCTTTACCACACATTTTAATTACAAGACCTGTTGATTTAGCAAGTTCAAATGCAGCTGAGCCAATTTCGCCAAACTATGGAATAGTTTCCAAGAACTTGTTGAGGTCTAATTATCAAGTTAAAGTCGGGAAAAAACCCACACTATAAAGGTTTTAAGTATAGTAATAGATTGCAGGAGTTTTCACAGTGGGTTGAGGTGAATGTAACTTCATCACCAACTGCTGCAGATCAATTCACACCGAACTCTACAGAAAACCATTCATGAAGCTATTTTTCTAACCCCATCAGCTACTGCATGGCTTATACCTTTAAGAGTAAGAGTTTCCAAAAAATACAGTTATGGTAATTCCAAGAATAATTCTTAGCTATACAAACGCCCAATCCTTTTAAATCTTACTAGATCTTTATCCAGGAACAATGAATTCTCTAGCTCATGTGCAGTTTTACTTTATATCACATTTAATTCTGGCTTTCGTTTTAACAGAATGGGCAGCTGATCTTCAACTACAAGAAAGCCAAGTCTGGACTTATATCTATTACAGTAATAGAAGCTAAGAGGGCAAGAGATCCCCAGCAAAATAGACCTGCTGGAACAAGAGGCCCCTGTGCCCAATCTCCAAATAGATTACTGATTTTAAAGGTGGAGAGGAACTCATGGGACAGGCCCATGGAAAGAATGAGCAATCTAATCCTCAGGACATCTTCAAGCAAGCCCCATCCACATGAACTTTAGATTTCAAATGATACAACCATGGCAAAAATGTTCTGGGGTGAAACAAACTATTTTCTACTGCCTGAACACAAATAATCATAGTGTTCTTGCCAACCAAGCCACAGCTCCTTAAAGAAAAACCCCTTGCAACACAGCAGCCAGTCAAAGTAATGAGGGATTGGGGGAGAAAACCAAGTTTGGTGAACAGATTACTCTAGCAATTAAACTGATGGATGCAGTGGGGAGTTCTCTAATAAAAAGTTATCTAGAAGAGTAACACTGTTTGCTGCAATCAATGTAGTTTAGAAGGTTTATTTGGACTCTTAGAAACCGTATTAATTCAGAAGCCAAGAACAGACAGTCATGCTGGAAGGATGACTAGTTAAAATACAAAAGGCAAACATAAACTACGCCTCTCTTACCGCAGTTTTATTTCTCAGGCTCCCCACACAGCTATTTTCTGTGTATCAGCACAATACAGAAACCTTTTCTCAATCCATGGAGGGTAACTCCACCCTTTTGGAAAGGCAAAAAGCTAAAAGTGGCTAAGCACAGGAGCAGGTGAGTGTATTCCTCATCACAGCTGTCTGTGCCGAGACAATTCTTCAAATGAAAAAACATGTCTAGGAATATAATGGAAGTTTGTACATTTTCCATACTAAATGCTGCTGATTTAAGACAGCAAAGACCCCCTATCTTGACTCTTGTTTTTTTCCTCTTAGAATCAGAGAAGGCGGAACTTGTGTATGATGAATAGCCAATAGCCGAGTGATAAGTACGTGAGTATATCCTTAGCTCTAGGATTTAGTTTAGATTGTCCATAAGTTTAAGCAGGAGACTCAACATAATACCAAACTGTAGAATTTACCTTGGTCTTTTCTTCTTCAGTTATGGTGAATGATGCTGTCAATGATACGAGATGTGTTTTATTCTGAGAGAGATATAAAAATATTACATGCATTAAAAAAATGAGCAGAATCCACTGGCAAACAGCCCAGCCTCTCTAGAAAAGCCTCTCCTTAGAAGATAAGCTATACTCCTCATTAAGCTTAAAGCTGAAATAAATGTGATAAGAAAATGCAGTGTACTTAGTGGTAACACTAACAGACGTGGAAGCAGCTGCTCTGTGGGATACACTGCCCTTCTAATCAGCGAGGCATACTCTGGTGCTCACAGAATTACATTTTGCCGCGCCTGTAAAATCTGGTTTGACTGAAAATGCACAGAACAGGAGCCACAGTCGGTGCATATGTCTCTACTCTTACATTTCCCTGTTTTTTGAAGTCTTGCTCTACCACTCCAGTACCACTCTCATGCACATGGAACATTTTTTCCTCTAAACCAAAGGAGATACAGCAGCTGAAATGAAAATACATCTGCAGGTTCAAATTACATGCAATTACGAAAACCACAGAAAAAATATCAAGCCTTATTTAAGAATTGGAAAATTTTACTTTGGAAGAAACTACTTGTCCTGCCTCCTACTCAAAGCCAGGCTAACTCCAGTAGTCCAGTTGTCTCAGAGCCTGGTGCAACTGAGTTCTCAAAAATTAGCAAGGATGAAGATTCCTCAGCTTTTCTGAAAAAATCTCTTTCAAAGCTTCATAGCTCTCACACTAAAAAAGTGTCTTCCTTATGAGCACGGAGGTTTTTCCTTTGCTGCAACTATTTTTTTGGTTAAAAGAAATTATTTTGTGATAAAAATATGGCAAAACTTTCAATCTCTCACAGACTACAGGAATACACAAATAAGTATGTGGAACACCATTATTTCCAGGATACATAGATAAACTGGAGAAAAATACAAAAAGTACAGAGAAAAGCTACAGGACAACACACAAACATACTTCACCTATTTAAGGAGGTCTAGGACTTCCTGAGCTATGAAGAATAACTCATTATTTATAAATTCATGGTAAACAACCAGACAGCCTAAGAACTTCATTTCATTACATGCAGGCCTCATTTCTTAGGCAGACAACAACCACCTTGGAGACTTTGTGTTTACAAAAATTGTGAAGCGCAAAATAAAATTGTAAAGGAAATACCTGTGATGAAGTCCTGAAAGTTAGCTTCACAGGCAATGTCAAGACCCTGCCATCCCACATTTCTTTTGCATCAAGAAGTGCAGGGTAGTTGATTGCAAAGTGTTCTCCACCTGTTAAAACAGAGAAAAAAACCCTGAATTCTGTAGGTTAGGCAGGTGAGGTGCATCTGCCAGTGCAATAGTGGCTTCTAAGTAATCACGTCTGCATTTTCTTAAACAGAACAGTAGCTACACTGACTTGAAAACAATCCACTACAGTTACCCATCACTTTTTACACAAGAAGACTGGGTGTGAATCTCTGAAGAGTTGAGCACCCAGCTGAGCTCAGCAGCAGTTACAGATGGTTGCAATATTTGAAAAGCAAGTTCAATATGAATAAAACATCTGAGGAGCTTTTTAGGTTTCCCTCTAGACTGTGCTTCCTCACCAGCAAAAGTGCTCTCCTAGGAGCCAAGCTGCAGTAAACTCACAACACTGACTTCAAGGGAATTCAGCAGAGTAGGCAGACAGAGCCTACCAGCATAGTCCAGAGAGGAGGGGTACGGATAGATTTGCTCTGTGCCAGGAAAATTTTTCAAAGATCCCTGGGGAAAGCTTGGACAGCACTGGAGATTTTCCCTTCTGACAAAGAAGATGCCCCACATCCAGAGCAGACAGTTCCTCACCACATGAGCCCAGCAACATCCTTTGTATCTGCTGCCTCTGACAACTTAACCAAATTTGGCCCAGGGTCTGGAAACTGCATTAAATGGTGACTGAAGCTGCTGTAAAGCATCATGTTTTGGCTGATACCAAAACTCAAGATGAAATATTTAAAAATATGGTTTTTTATAAAATGGACAGCCTACATTCTAAACACTAGCTGGTTGGTTCTCCTCCCACTGAAACTAAAGAGAATTCTGAGATTTCAGCTGAATTTTGATTCACAGTGCACTGGAGCACTGAAAAATTATTATGGCTAACATGCAGCATGACAGTACATACGCCAGTGTAGGCATAGCCTTTCTGTCCAGTCCTAGTGGGAAGGTATGGGCTGGCCCCAGGACTGACATGGTAATGACCAAACCTTAACCTACGCAGAAATCTGTTCTGCTGGATTTTCTTCCACTTCAGTATTCTTCATGCTGATTTGTGCAACGTGTATGGGCTAGAAAAGCTAGTTTCAGTTCCAGATTCAGTAACTGTAAATAAATAATTGCTCCAACTTGATTTACTAGATCAGCTCTGCAAACCATTTTTCTATTCTTTCTCAGGGATCATTCTTTCTTAGGAATCTCTGTTGAGAGCCAGCAATTCCTGGACATTTTCAAAAAAACCAGCCCTGTAATCAGTACCACTACTCACACTGCTGTTATTAGAAATGGAGTCTGGTTATCCATTTGCAATCAGACAGCAGCCCCAGGTCTACTTATTTTCCTTTCCTATTTGGAAATCTTTCACCAGTAAAACACTATTATAATCCTAGATACTTCAACCATAAACAGGTATCACCGAACACTTCTGAAGCTTCAGGAGAAACATCATGACTCTCAAAAGCGAACTGCTTATTTTCTATGTGCTCATGCTTCAGAAAATGGAGATGAAGGAATCAAGAAATGTAGAATTTTATGAATAAGCAGTGATCCAATTTCTACCAAAGGAACTGACTGATTTTATAATTTGCTCAGTTTGGGGAGAATGGATGCTGAGAAGAGCTGCCTTATTTCTGATGAATCACCCTGCCTGCTAGCATGGCCTTCTGCAATTCCAATGCACCTCAATACCCCAGCAAGCCAATCTGCCACGCTTGGCTAAAGAAGGAAGACTCGTCACATATGATTAAAATGGCTTGTGCAGCAGCTTTTAGAAACATCCAGAATGAACAAATTCCATCATGAAAGATTCTGTTTCATTTTGACGGCGGCGACTTTTACAGAGTACAGGGGCTCACTTCTGTGCCTCAGAGATCAGAAGCAGTTCAAAGGTGGGAGTCAAAATGTGAGCTAATAGAATTGTAAACTGCAGCACAAAACCTTTCCCAGAGTTTTTCACCTGTATTAACTGATAATTGGAGAATTTACACCACCAAAAATAAATAAATAACTACTGTGATTTGAACAGATGCTCTTCCACATGCGTAAGCAGGGTTACTTCCCTGCAGATTTTGTTACCTTGCAAGAATCTTTTCCTGTAAATCTGTATGCCATCTGTGCTCTTATTACCACTGTTTTTTTGAACACGTAGACCAGTGATGTTGTCCAGGAGGATAAGATCTGTAATGTTTGTTGAGAGCAGCGTGTTGGTGTTATTAATCAGAAGTGTAATGTATGCAGTTTGAGGGTCATGTTCAACATCCACCTGAAAACAAAAATATTAGTATTAATGGTGAAAAATGGCTGTATATGCATCTTAACAGCAAAATTCATCATCTTTATTACTAATAAAAGTTCATTAAATGTGTAAACTTATTTTCTGAAGGCATCCTGTGTGACCTGCAAATGGCACCACACTCAGTTTGATCTCAAACTCCCAAGGAGATTTTGATCTTTGGTACGTCAAGCTGTTGCTTGGAGACAAAGGGACAGAAAGCCAGAAGTCAGAAACCCAGCTCATGCAGAGCCAGACGCAAAAACAAAAATCTGAATATCCCCATGATGCCTCATACAACACAGAACTGGATCATAACTTCCTAACTGGCAAGTCTGGAAAATTCTTAACTTTGAACTTCTGTACCACAAGGATGTTTCTTTTGCAAGCTGCCCTTGCTGCAAATTCATTCTCTCCATGCAGTTTTGGTCTCTATTTCTCTTTTTTTCACGGCAACCACACTCTCAAAAGGGTGCCAGCTGCCTTGATTTGCCCTTCCTATGGGAGCACTGAGGGAGCTACCAGTGGACTTGGACTTCACACCTCTGCTGCCAATTAGTGGTGAGGTTCATAAGATAATCACCAATCTCTAGCAACATGCACTCACATGATTTTATTTATTTATTCCATTAGGCTGTTAACTCTTATTGAGTAATGATACCCTCTAAATGAAATTACTTTGAGCACAGAGTTGCTTACTGACCTCTCACCTTGCAAACTGCCTTCCCCTGTAACTCATATTAAACCAGAACTGTCTAAAACTTTATCAGGTCTATAATATGTTGGCCTGTATTATAGCCATGATGCTGTATCGGGCTTCTAATGATGACACCAAATTAACACTTATTTAACTGACCAAAGTATGATTCAGGCCGAGCCTTTCTCTTTTTTCCTCCTCATTTTTAGGAAATGTCTACTCTGTACCTGGACACCAGCAAACATAAATAATAAAGCAGCCCCACAGAAATGAGTTCTAAAAATATGAATTGCAATAGACTTCAGAAATCACAGCAGAGTTCATGGCAGCCACAGGGCTCAACGTATGTAGTTATGATTTCATTGTGCACCACTGATCCCTGCATTTCCTACGAATTCAGTATAGAAACAGATTACAGTTTTAAGATACCTTATGGATCAAGGAGAAGAAACAGTTTATTGAAATACTTATTCCTCAGCTTGCATTTTTCTATTTAAGTGACAATGATTAAAGTACATTTGATTAAATCTGTTTGTATAACTAACTCTCCTTGGTATACTACACCAAATTTTCTGAACTCATTACAAGTTCAACCTCAATTGTACTAAACAAATCTTATGGAGGAAAAAACCCTAACTGTTTATTGTACTAGATTCTGCAAATAACCGTTAGCACATACAAAAATAGTCTTAATTATATTTGTGACGAAAGCATTACCAATTCCATATGTTTGTATATCACGAATTATACCCCAACATTTATGAGACTTAAAATCACCAAATACTAAACATGTGATATATTTTGGGCAGCTTTTCTCTCTCCTGATTTCTGAACTGGCATGATGCAGACAATATGCTTTTCAACCTTTCCTGTGCAGTCACAAAGGTGAGAAACTTGCTTTAAAAAGCACAAATGAAGCAAAAAAGGAGACGCCTCAAAGCCACATAGAGGAAATCCCAAAGCCACAAAGCAGAGACCCTGACTGAATCACCAAAACAAGAAAACACACCTTGAAAGGTTCAAGATTCAAACTACAGGAGTTGTTAATACTGTATTATGCTCCACAGTGTGGATGGACTTGTGCAGAGAAACATGTATGCACCAGCAAAAGAAGGAGCTGGGGAAACAGAAGGAAATAAAAAACCTTTTTCCTCCCTTCATTTACCCATACCATTCCCTTGTTCTTCTGTGAGATGAAGGCAAAAAATGAGGATTTCAGGGTTTCTTCTTGTGCTTCTAATCAGGTACAAATATATTGCTTTACATTTGGAGAGGGGATATAAACAGTAATTTAGATAAATTCCTAGAATAAAATAGGCAGCGAAAGTAGCATCTGTATATTCACAGGCAGGTGGGGGAATATGGCAGCATCAGTCCTCTCCTTCCCCTAGGCAGGAGGTCTGAGGCACACTCCCACACACTGTTCATTCTCTTTCTCCAACCAATTTTGCACTTTCTTTTCATTTTTTTTTCATTTAATAAAATTCTTAATTCAGTGCCTAAACAAAGCAACCCTTCAGAGGTATCCCAACTGTACCACCTATCTCCTACCACAACCTTCCACAGGCAACCAAGAGGCCACAATTGATGCATCTCTGATTAATATTAAATACATATTTTGCATTCTTTATTTTTGACTGGCAGTCAATTTTAAGCTAAATTGCAAAGGGGTTGAAAGAATTCGGATTTTTTTTTTCCTGATAGCACTGGAGAAAGCAGCAGATGAGTAGCCCTTGGGTTTGACCTCTCCCCGAACCTTAGGATCAGTGGCCACTGGATATAACTTGCTCCTCTTATTTGCCTGACAAATGTTTTTTCTTGCTTTTGGAGCAGATTATGCTGCCAATCATCTACAGGAACCGAACCCAATAGCAGCCACTGATGATGCATAAGTGCGTACCCCATTTTCTCTCTGCTGCTGCAGCACAGTGTGTGCATCATCACCCCCTGCAAGCAAACCGTACCCCATTTTCTCTCTGCTGCTGCAGCACAGCAAAGTCACTTCAGGCACCTGGGAGAGTGGAGGGAAAGAACCACAGCAAGAGCCGGCACATGCTAGGAGAAAAGAGAGGAGGAAGGAATTGCCATGGAAGTGAAAGGAACAGAGGGTCCTTGGGAATAAGTTAGAACAACTAGAAAGAGGAAAGGAAGAAAAAAAAAAAAAAGAAGGATCATAGAATCATAAATTATCTGCAATGCTAGAATGCTTAGGAGATTGAGAAGTGAGACAGGTAAACGTGTTAAAAACTTAACAGTCAAATTTAAAGATTTACTTCAGTTCTGCTAAAGATTACTGTCATTATGAAGTGCTATTACAGAAAAGTTCATGCCATACTATGGAATGAAGCTCTTAAAGGAACACATTTCTGGGAAGAAGGAAGGGACTAGGTGCTGGAAGCATAGGTAAAATTTAAACACCCCAGGTTCAGTAAGGGTATTTGTGCAATAAGGTGGTGGAAAAATCCTGATTCCAAGAAGTATACATATGTCATTTCCATGCTCTCAGGAGCCACTCATGGGAGGAGGAGGCAAATGTGCAAAATTCACTTTTTTCCATTTAAAACAGTTAAAGACCACCATATGGCCAGTCTGCCTCTTAGCAGGAAAGCATCTGTTCAGACGAATTAGGACTGAAGAAGATGACAAGGTAACCAAAGGAAAATAAAATGTGAACCGCATTTGAAGGTGAAAGACAATCACATACAATTGCATAGTTTTCAGTAATTTACAACTAATAGCACTGAAAAATTATTTTCTGATAATTCTAGCATCTATAACAGATTAAGTTTGATCTTGCACAGCAGGATTTCACAATTTTTAATGAGGCTGTGTGAGACTGTGCTATAAAGAGCAGAATAAAACACGATGTAACTGTCTCAAACTCTCTTTCCGAGAGGCTCTGACATAAAAATTGGGAATCTACAGCTGGAAAAACAGAAGATTCTGTGTTACTGCTTATGTCTGAAATACTCACTATTCAGCCTCATTAATTATGATATGCCGCCATTTCAATAACAACAGGTAATTAGTGCTATGAGATGTGATGCATATTCATTCTTCTCTATGCAAATGATCTGGTGCAGGTTATAATGTCACCTCTTATGTACTGGTTACTGAGTCCTCTACCCTCGTATGCAGCACTTCAGTGGCTGAATTCAGATTTGTCTTAAAGTTGCATGTGCTTTCTCTCTCCAAGGGGCAGGTAAGATGAACTGCCTCTAATTATAAAAATTCAGACTTGCTTCATCCAGTGTAAAAAGACAAAAAAAAAAAGCAGGGAAAAAAAAGAAAGAAAAAAATAACAGTCTAGGTAAATCTACCAATCTGTGCCACATAAAGTAAAAATAAAATGGAAGGTTTAAAATTTCCTTTAGAAGGGAGGTCTTTGCTCATTATAAGCATTTTACACAAGTCAATGAAACATTTTTTTCATTAAATACTGTGCTACAGCTGAGTCCCACTGAATATGCAGACTATGACACACTGGCTTTTCTATGGCTGTGTGATGGGATGCCCAAAGACACAATGGGCATCATGGGGCTCAGTGCCCCATCCTTTGAAAGGAGTCCATACTTGACACAGGTAGGGCACCCATGGCTGAGCCAGGAGAGCGCCTCAGAAGTTTGTCTCTATCTCTGCCCAGCCCCGAGGCTGATTTCCAAAGTTCACTGGGCTTTGCCCATTTATAGTTTAACAAATTCACACTGAGATATTTACCTTGACCACAATGTAGAATCCCCTGAAGTCTGAGAGAAGATTTCACTGACTTCCTTCAGTTTTGAATCAACATTGCACAACTGTGCCTCTTACAGAGGATGCAACCATCTTAACATCAAAATGGACATTCTCCCAAATACTCAGCATGGGCACAATTCTGTTCCACTTTTTAAAGGACATTTGGGTACAAATTTCCTACCAAATTAACAAGACAAATGTAAGAAAACTTACCACACCACATTTCTGAAGGATTATTCCAAATCCAGAAGACACTGACGTATTTGATACATCTTCAGGCTGTGGAGGAAGGGGAAAAGTCTACATAGTGTATGAAAATATCATAATTCACAAACTGCAGCACAACTTAAATTATGTAAATAATGAAATGAGAAAAAAAATGTAGAGGTATTAATCACCTTCAAATTTAAGAGCTTTGTTATCCCAATAGTTAATATTTTTTTCTAGTCCAAATTTATATTAGCTACTTATTCCCACAAGTAATTACTAAGATCTTAATTGATATATTAATCTTTTGGCTATCACAATTCCCTAACAAAATACAGTATGCACAAAGTTCATCAGACTATACAGATCCATTTCTTTACTAAGTGTCTATCAGAATTTACGCAGCAATCACATAGTTGTATCTGTCACAGTATTTCTTTGGAAGTCTCACAACTAGTTGGTGTTGCTGAAGCTATCTCAAGTGAACATAATCACCTAAGACAGAATTAGAAATATACTAATTGGGTAGTAAATTCCCAGCAATGTTCACTTTTGATATAATTGCTACAATCCTTACAAATATTAAAAGTGGCAAACTATCTTTTACTGACCAGCTGGTGGTTAACAGAAGACTCTCGTTTGAACAAAATCTTCTTTGTCCATGAGGGTATCAAAGCAAACAGCGAATGGCTCCACTGATCGTCTGAGGCTGCAGAAGTCAAGAGCCGGTGAGGGGCTTCGTTTGCTTGAATGACCAGAGATACGGGCATTGCTGAAAGCCAAGGCAACACTCTGCGTTAGAGCTAGAGCTGGCTCCTGTGCGGCAGCAGCTTGGTGCAGACTCCAGCTAGGGATGGGGTTCGTGGTACGTGGTGCTCTGTGTGCATACAGCAACCAGCATGCTCTCCCTCTAAGCACTTAAAATCAGTATAGGTAACAGAGACATGAGGCCAGACAGGAAACAGAGATGGGATTTGCCCCACAAAACCTAGCAGGAGTTAGAACAAAATTTTCCTACCTAGGGAACTCACACATACCCCACAGAAAACTTATTGCCATTTAAATGTAAAGCATCTAATGCATGAATTAAAAGGTTTCAGCCTTAAATCAACTGGTAATATTTTCAACACAAATTTTCAGCAAAGCATAAATAATTGAAGCACTCTACTATGAGTGGCCTCAGTGCTAAGGGTGTTCTTCTTCAGAGATACAGTCTGCCAATTAACCATTAACCATGTCAATACGTATTCAGAATAAAAGTACTTCTCAGTTGAGTAAGGGTCTCGGTTACATTTCAGCTGAATTGGAGTGCCATCAAATCAAACACTCCTCAATTTAGTAATTAGCAACATAAATGCTAGCTTATACTCTTATATTTTTATGAAAGATTGGTCCATGATATCACACAAAATTACAAGAACAGTTTTGAAATCGTATCACTTTCATCTACTAAAGTAAAAGCACCTGTGACATTAATAAAAGGAGCTTATACTAAAAATCAATAATTTAATATACTAAATTGTCAAAAGGTAAAGCTGCCGAATGAAATAAAAAAATGTAACGAAAATTTCAAAATGATAGCTGGCTGTCTGTTTAAAGAAGATACTTTTTTCGTTCTTTACATAATAGTTCTCATTTATTACTTATTTTTAAATCCCATATTTTAATCATTAGCAATGTATATTCATAAGAACAAAACCTCTCATTAAAAAGCAAAGATTTTTAGCAAATGGCATTTTTCTATAAAGTCTTAATTTTTAAGAAACCTATTACAGGTTAATGAAGTATGAAAAGCTGAAGATACTAAAATCTCATTGACACGAGAAGCAGCATTTTTTTTTTAAAAGACACTGCTTTGTTGGAAGAACAATATAGAGAAATACTGTTAGATATAAATAGAAAAGACACGCACAGAGCATTCAGAATTGGACCCTTTAAAAGGAGGTCCTGGAAAGGGCCCTGAAGCACTGATGCACATGAATCACTGAAAAGATTTCTGTTAACATAATGAAGGAGAGGTAGTCCTGCTGCTTACAGAACGCAGATGGACGTGTACCTTGCGGAGCTTCACTGTCTTCCCATGCTTTTTATCTGCGAGGGAGTAGTTTATATTGGACAAAACTGTGGATATATGGGACAGGAAAAGCTAGTTGTTTATATTTTACTGTCAGTTCTAATTCACTTCTTTACATTTTACTTAAATACTTAAACCACTGTTATACAATGCAACAGACTCAGACTAATTTAGGGACCGTAAAAACAACAAGGTAAACTTGGCTAGAACAGTAATATGTATAATTACAATACCAAATGTCTGCATAACTTTGGGGTTAGAATTTTTTCAGGGTAGCCATGCATGGCACATCTGTGTTTCAAGAACATTGAATAAGATTAATTTTATATTTACTGTGTCTCTCATGTAGTAATGCAATTGCCACCCCGTTCCTGTGGAGGTGGAGCACCCAATCTCCTTTTAGTTTTCTTGCCAGACTGCAGGAGATGCACTTTATAGTAAACAGAAAGCCTGCCTGAAGACATGGAGCTTCTTTGTAGAGCTTTGTAAGAGACAGAAGTCAAAATGGCAAAATGTATGAGCTGGGTGGAGCAACTACTGCCTTGAAAGTGCTTCTTATTTAGCTGATCATTTCCTTTTGTATTTTGGATGAGGGAGATCAGCCAACAAGAGAGGGGTAATTGTTTTATAAAATATCTTTTGTTCTGGTGCCCTGTGCAGCCTGACATCCCCATCAGCACACTCAACTGCACTTCTCATGTGACAGCAAATCCTGATACTCCCCCAATTAACTGATCATGTTATTTGACTCTGAATAAATCTCTGCATTACTAATGACACAGATGAGTCTGTTTTCAAGCTGTGCTTTGTCATCACTTAAAATCCCAAGATAACGTGCCCGGCTCCCAGCAGAAGTCTTCAGGCATGTTATTGGGCTGCTCCATCATTGGTAATTGGAGGTTGGGGATTTTGCAGGTTCTTGACATTATGTTAAGCAGCCTCAACGTTGATGATTACAAGGATACTTCTGCAAATTCACTTGTATCTTCCCAGCACTCAGTGGAAGGTTTTGCTTAAACAGACCAGTGTGACACATGTCTGTACAGCAACATGTGCCACTGCCTTCCTCCAGATTTTTTCTCATCTTTACTATTAATTTTTAACAATATAGGCTGTTTTATAATAGCTGGTTTGCCTTGCCAGTAAAGCAGCACTTTTCTCTCTCATTTTTTTTTGTAGTATCAACTGTCAGTTAAATAACTTTTCCCTGATCCACATATATTTGTCACTAGAACATTACACAGCTTGGTCTGGCTGACCTACAAGAACACAACTGCTTTTCCACATAAATTGCTGCATACTCTTAACATCAAGACAACATAATTGTATTTATCAATTCACCTGCTGTTTCTTTTCAGGTATGGTCCTAGATGGATTATAGGTGGTTGATTGCTTGAAAAGCTGCACACTGTGTACCTCAGAAAGGATGGTACAGACATAACACATTCTGCGGTATTCACATCTATTCTAGATTTCCATTATGAAATTGGGTTTTCTTTTAACAAATAGATTCATCTGAGGTTGGAAAATACTAATACTTGACTCCTGAGGCCTTTCACTAACAAACATCGAGCTTTCTTTCGGATACCCTGCTGCTCAGAAGTGCGAGCACACCATTGTCAGTGCCCCTTCAGAGGTGCATCCCAATTCTTACACTGACTCTGTGGGCTCCTCGTTCCTTCCACTCTCTTTTCTTCTTACAGCTTCAATCTCCGCCATTTTTCTGGCTGTTTTCAGAAAAGCCATTATCAAAGCTGCATGGTCTTCACTTCCATTAGTTTCTAATTGGAAATTATTCCCACTCCTTTTCAAAAGGGAAACTTTGCAAAGCAGGGGAATGGTTTTTACCATTTTACTGTTCTTACACACAGCCCAAACAACCCCCTCTCAGCTGGGCTTGCCAGGCCGACACCAGGCACTCCTGGAGCGTACAACGCCCCAGGCCAAAACATTTCCCAGCAAGCAAACCAGCAGAGCATGAGGCTTAATCTGGGGCTTTCCTGCAAACATCTCCAAAGATGCCAAGTGAAACAGTTCATCAAAGAAAGGCAGTGATTTCGCTTTCTTTTGAGATGTGAGACAGTATCACCATCTTTAAGAGGAAATTTTCTTTGTTTTCCTTAATTAAACATTCCACATTTTTACAGCGTGTTATCAAGTTGTTAAATATTTTATCTTACTTTTAAGTAGCACGTTACTAAAATGTTTTCCCATTATTTAATCCTCCATAAACCCAATATAAACAGATATGCGAGAACCCTGTCTTAAACTGCATATTCCTAGCTAATTACCAGTGCTGGTAGGTCGATTCTGTATTGAATTACAAAATGAAAACAAGAAATGTTATATAATATTAATATAGCTATATATTATTAATATGGCTGAAACAGCTGGCAGATCAGTGTAACATGTTACATCTCACATTGCTATAGCATTCACTCAGTCCCACATATGTACAGCACCACAGCAATACGAAATGACAAATGCACAGTTGATCAGAACAGTCTCCCCTACTTAATGCTGTTCAATTTTCTTTGCTCTTCTCCCCAGGTAGCCATTTGCCACTCCTCAGCTTTGTGCACTATTGCTTTGGGTGGTGCTCTTTTGCTCTTTTGGACCTCCAGCAGCCAGGCTCAAGGCACACGCCATACGCTGGGGACGGAGAGCTCCCCACTCCCTGCTCTCACTGCGTTCACTCGCTGCTCAGGGTGTGCAAATACAGAGAGGATCCGACCTGGTACAAAACGCACCTACCATGTGGAGACTGTGGCGAGAGTGGGTCTGTGTTCACACAGGCTGAGAGTGGAAGGATGGGTATCTAAGAAAAGAAACTGTCCTCTCTTTGTGATCAGTGTATTGTCCTCTGGTAACAATTCCGCGTAACAGCAGGGACCTTCAGTGCCAAAGCACAGGCCTTTACCACTGGACTGATCTGGCCGAGTGCTGACCATGTTAGTGGCACAGATGGACCGCCATTAGAAGGGCAGGTATAACACTATAGTGCCTTACTTGTTCTTGATACATGTTAAGGTGAAGGTTATTCTTCGCCACAGCAATTAAATAGGATGACACAAAATTAAACTAGCCTTACAATACGTTTGCAGGCAAGACTCCGGTATGTCCTTAAGGCTCCCATGCCCCTACAACACATCCTAACCTGACAAATTACAATAGGAAAGTGAAGACTCTGACAAGTCTGTCAAATGTCAAGTTCAGAATTAAAAATTACCTGAAACTGAGAGGAAAAAAAACCAATTTAACTAAGACAGTCATTCTAATTCTTAGCTCTTGAGGGCTGCATATTTCAAGTCCCACATCTGCAGTCTGATTTGTTTTCTCCCAGAATTTATCAGCAAAGCTTTGAATAATCTTGTTTTATTTCCATGGGGAAGAAAAGAGTTAAATATACTTGGTTACTGTATTGTTGTTGTTGTTGTTCTGAATTATTCCCCATCCTGAAAACCATCCAGGATACAAGATCCAATTTGAAGTCCTTTCAATTACACACAACAATGAACAGGCAAAGGTAGTAATTTACTGTATTTCAGTTTTGAATGTTGTCATTAGCTTTACAAGTTACAAAGTCAAAGAAACTATGGGCATCAACAAGACAAAACAAATCTACTTTACAGGCCTCTTTTGAGTAAGTCAGAGCAGACTCAAATATAACTCAAAAATCCATTGTGTTCCCCAATCACAGGGCTATTCTGGGATTGCCTTCTCTCATCTTATTCAGAAACAATTTGAAAAAGCTTCCAACAAAAACCCTGAGGCAAGTGTGCTGCCACAAACCGTTTCACACGGCCATTTTCAGTGACAAAGGTTTTATGCAGAAGTTCCCATCTTGCTACTTTGAGAACTTCTTCAGTAAGAAATAAAGAGCCTAGTACCTTGATTAAGCAAACCCCAAAGAACTTAGCTTTAAATATGTTGAAAATTACTATTTATTAGAATGGGACAATTCTCAGTTATAAAATCAAGCGTACAATTCAGTGCTTGTAGCAGCCCCTCATTTAACACATACATTTACCTACTAACAAAATGGCAGCACTTCATAGAATCATAGAATCATTTAGGTTGGAAAAGACCTTTAAGATCATAGAGTCCAACTGTTAACCTAACAGTGCCAAGTCCAACACTAAACCATGCCCCTAAGCACCATGTCTACATATCTCTTAAATACGTCCAGGGATGGGGACTCAACCACCTCCCTGGGCAGCCCGTTACAGTGCCTGACAACCCTTTCTGTGAAGAAATTTTTCCTAATATCCAATCTAACCCTCCCCTGGCACAACTTGAGGCCATTTCCCCTCATCCTATTGCTTGTTACTTGGGTAAAGGGACTGACCCCCACCTCACTACCCCCTCCTGTCAGGCACTTGCAGAGGCAATAAAGCCTCCCCTCAGCCTCCTCTTCTCCAGACTAAACAACCCCAGACCCCTCAGCCACTCCCCATCAGACTTGTGCTCCAGACCCCTCACCAGCTTCATCGCTCTCCTCTGCACACGCTCCAGCACCTCAATGTCCTTCTTGTAGTGATAGGCCCAAAACTGAATACAGCATTCGAGGTGTGGCCTCACCAGGGCTGAGTACAGGGGGATGATCACTTCCCTACTCCTGCTGGCCACACTATTTTGAACCACTAACAAAAAGATACTGTGTGTCAAAATCTTTCAATTGCCCTACTTTTTCTTTACTGACAGAAGGTTCTTCTAAACTACAAAACTGCACGCATTTCCTCTCTCAGTGGACGGTAATTTGCAACCCATCAGAAAGCAAGATGCGAGCAGCAAAGATGACATTGAATAAATACAGGAAAAAAGCAAGGAAGCTCAGCAAATCTGAACTATTTGCTTTCATATTTAAATTAATAAACCCATTTGTCAATTAGCCATGGCACAGTGCAAAGAAATTAGATGACTGCTTCAGAGCGTGTAATTTCTTGGCAAATGCATGTCATGAAATCATCTCTTGGGGAACCACAGCCATGGGGGGAGTCTATTTCAGACACTGCATTGCTCCTGTTAATGTGCTTGCATGAGGATGTCGTAACCTTTCAGGGTACTCATCTCCACTACCCTTCCGTGAGGCAGCACACTATTTATTATACACATATAAAGAAAATGAAGACCAGAGACGCAGAGAAACCAAGTGATTTGTTCAAATGTATGCAAAGACCCTCTGGCAGTCAGCCCTCAGATGCAGCTCCTCCAAACTATAAGGGACTTCTCTAAGTATCAGGGTATCCTATTTCAACCAGATAAGGCAACTACCACTGGAGACGCTCGGTGTATCTGAGATCAGCGACAAGTATACTTGATACCCGCTGTAAAGAGTATTAGCATCCCAGCAACACTTCCAGTCCCCCTACATCTCTGAGTCTTTGACAACTTGGTCCAGGACAAAGTATATTAGTTATTGTAATTGCAGAGGTCTTTGAAAATAGCTTCAAGAGTAGGTATTGCAACCGTGTTAGTAAATGCGTAAAGGTTAAGTTAGTGTCTGAAAAGCAACAAGGTCTTGATCAGCTTTAAGTAGTATGGGGTTTCCACAACACTGGGAATGCTGGGCATCAGAGGGTGCCCCCTTAAGTCATTATGTTTAATGAGGAAATAGGGCTCCTCCTGAAAATGATTCATAGCAGGGTATGAACTAAGGTCTTCTCACAGGGGTCCCATTCTAGATGAGATTTATAGGGAACCTAGAGCACACTTGTTCCTCACTTCTGAGCAAACACTCCCCTGTGGCCCAGGATCAAGAGTCCCACCAACGACAGCGGGTCACCAGGGCACAGCTCAAGTCCCTTGCCCACCTTCACACCCATGCCCTGGGAGTCTGGGGACTCCCACATAACTGAAAAGAGAGAAAACAGTTACATACCTGGCATTCCGAGACATCCCATCTCTTTTTGAAGCCACAGATTATCTTTAATAACCTAAAGTTAACAGAGAAGAGAGCAATTATAAAAAAGAACTGCTTTCATAAATGTCTAATATTAAACTCTTACGCTGAGTTTATGCTTCACAATTAGACAGAATCCTGTTCCACAAAGCCTCGAGTTTCCCAAAATTACCAGAAAAGACACAACACGGCTTTAGCCATCTTCCACAGCTTGTCAAGCAGTATATGGCTGTCTCCCGGTATAGCTATACACGCCTGGGGCTCAAACTGTACTTATGCTTCATATTACCTGTGCAATAGTGGAGCAGAAGGGTTTGCTATTAGTTTGTTCCTATAAAATAATCTTTCTTTGCCATTTCAA
>NW_009259117.1:809537-811394 GCF_000687185.1 Egretta garzetta | reverse complement strand
GGGATGATCAAGTCTACTGACAATACGCTCATTTTTTCCTTCGGAGCATTACACGGAGCCTTTCAAAGGGAACACAGGCTAAAACCTGCAGCTTACGAGGCAATCTGTGACAGCCTCCCGCATGTGCCCAGGCCACAAAGATTACTACAGAAATCAGAGCTCTAAAACATCAGTAAAAGAAACTGGTGTTTTTAAGGATTGTTAATGCCCAGTGTTTTGATCAATATGTGTGACTACTGTCATGCAAGCAAGTTTTCATTTAATAAAAACGCTTCCTTGCAGGAGGTAATACAGAGTTAGGAATGTCGGCTGATTAACAGCGATCTTCTAAGTCTGCTGAGCGACGTGACCCACACTTGCTGTTTCTGTTTGCTCCCAAGCACTGCATGCGAGTAACGTTAAGTACGGACTTACGTCAACACCACTGTTACAGTACAGCAAGTTAGGGGTAATTTTCTTCTTTGCCTGCTCAGCGAAGCCATCACTGTGATTATTGCTAGAGCTGTAAGTTTAGTTAACCTTGTGTGAAAATAGTTCTCACTTCAGATCGGGCACTTTCCCTCAAAATAACAGAAAATGCAAGACATCTCACAAAATTGGATGTACCAGGGGCCCTGGGTTTTAAGTGGACACTGCTCTGGAAAACAAGTGCAAATGGGTTTGGAGGCAGCTCTTGTGGAGGAGAAATAAAGGACAGAGAAACAAACGCAAGCGGAAACATGCAGCATACTCTGAGCAGCCTCGGGATGCAGTTCTGGGGGACCCCAGGCACTGAGCTCTTTACTAGGGGCCATTTGCAAATACATCATTGCACAGCTCTCCCCACACTCCAGAATTCTTGTACACAAACTGAGTTATGTCAAAATTCTCTAATGCCATTATTCATCTCTTCTCATTGGTTAAACAACCTATATGACCCTGAATTTTGAGTAGCCAAGCATCTCAAGAACATAGAAAGGTAAGAATAGGAAACACCAGTGGCAAACTTAAACAAAAAATTGTCTGATGGATATATATATATATACATGGATGTATGTATTTCCATATATGCATATGGATATGCAGCAATAGAAATCACAAATTAGAAAGGAATTAAGTTTTTCCAGGTATTTCTAGAGTAGTCTAGCACCCTATCTGTATTAGGGAAATGTGTACCAGTACACTAAATGGATGCAATGACACCAGTGTAAAACACTGATGAAAATATAAACCACCAATACAATGGTCTATTACGCTAAATGCTGAAATAAAACTTGTTTATAAACACAAATCCCAAATACCACTCTTATGCGTTATATCAGCATATATATGAATGTGAATGTTAACTGTCAACAGTTCCTTTGTAATGAGCCTGTAACAAAAGTGGACAATAGTCTAAGCATGCAGAAAGGCATGCAGAAAATATGGTTTGCTAGCTAACAAGCTGTATTTCCTACTTCCTAGGAAATCAGTGCACAAACAGCTCCTGATTTCCACAGACTCCAGGCACTCATTCATCTGTGGTTTTACATCACCTCATGCACAAAAATCTACAGTGTTTATGTACCTATGTGCGTCAGCTACAAATGACCAGCACTCCTGGTTTTTTCTTCTGCCTTATCTGACATTCAGTTCTCAGTAGTCTGCACTGGAAAATACAGTCTGGATATCTGGCACAATTCTTCCACTCTGCTGCAGAGTGTGTCCATAATACCAGAAGGCATCAATGAGGGGCTCTGCATCGGCAAATAGTGCCAATTCTACAGGCCAGCACTCACATCATGCTTCAAAAGTCATTAATGCAACGCAGTAGTATTGCCAGCAGACATTTTCCCAAGTTTTACATGAATTTATTTTTCTAGTGGAAAAATAAGGTGG
>NW_009259117.1:809157-809487 GCF_000687185.1 Egretta garzetta | reverse complement strand
CTGATCACTCTTTTTGTAATCAATCACACCACAAGCTATGGTTGGTGACTCCCGCCGTTTCCCGCCGCACAGTGCCAGGGAGCCTCCACATGGGCAAAAGAAAACAACGTTGGCACATTTTGAGACAGCTTGATGGGTCCATACCTAAATAAGGAGAAAGAACGAAAAATAAAAAGCTGTATGCTAAACCGCTAGCGGCACTCCTAACAGCGGGCTGACACCAGCGGGCAAGGGTGCTGTGACTGGATAAAAACCCACCGAGCGCCTCTGCTCTGGAAAGAACAGCGGAGCGGAGCCGCGGCCGGCACGGGGCACTCCGCAGCGGCCCCG
>NW_009259117.1:788005-808250 GCF_000687185.1 Egretta garzetta | reverse complement strand
TCGGGGTGGGCTCGGTGGTGGGTGGGGAGCCCCGTGGTTCCTGACACACACCTCTGCTGGAAAGGATGTTTCTATTTCCCTCGCCTAAAAATTCACTTAAACAGACGGGGTGACTCAAAAAAGAGGCCGGTTTCAGCATTTATGTGTTCCGAATATTGCCCTACTGGCCTGTGTCATCAAAGGTGACCCACTAGTTGCCTCTCGCAGCCGTCACTGCTTCTACGAGGCTGTGTTGCTTTTGAGGGCTGGTGGAAGATGTACCTGGCTTGCAGGAATTTTGTGAGATAATTGGAAACAAACACTAATTTCCCTCCTAATCCAGTAGGAACAAACCGATTTCCAAAGCATTTTACAAACTTTTCCAAAGTCCATTTTCCAAACAGCACAAGCAGAGCATTGGTACTAACTCACTGCAGTAACTTCGCACTGAGGGTACGCACGTACTTACCTGAGAAATAAAGGAAGCAGAATGCACCTGACAGTTTGCTTGATGCAAAACTAACAGGGCTTTTTAAAGCATGGGATTTGGTTAATAACACAGCTGCCTCGCTGTTTTACGGGCTGCGGTGGATGGTTTGTATCTCTATTACATAAAGTGTTTGTTTGCACTCGAGGGTTGCAGAGGTAGCGCATACCCACAGAACCGCTACCAGGCAGATACATTTTCTGAGAATTATTATCGACTTCTGCTTCCTTCTCCCATCACATTTAGTCCCAGGTCGTGCTGTATTGACTGGATGTAGCAATGGTTGGCGCTGTCACAGCTGGGAAACGTGGAGCCCAGCGGAGCTTTCTGCCAACCTGCCGTGGGGGGTCTGGTCTGGCTTGGTTTTTAACCACACCTTTTCTCAGCTATCATGGTTCTGCTGTGCATGTGTATCTAGTGTTGATCATCATTAAACATGACACAGGAGAAAAATCCTCTTGCTCCCAACTGCTTTTAAGTAGGAGGTTTGAAACTGTTTGAAGCCATGCTTCAGGCTAGTAACGGAGGCACTTCAAATGTGGGATCAATGCATCCTGCGCGAGTGCAAGCCTCTCTGATTCAGTTGCTCATTTTCCCTGCCTTAACAGGTGGTATCTTTATTGTACTGTCACTACCGACTCAAATACAGCCATGTACAACTTTATCCTTCATGTCATTTGTGTCAATAGGGAATAGAAGCTGTCAGTTCTCTCTGGCCCAGATCTTCAGATGCATTTAGGTGCTTAAGTGCCATTAAAAACAATGCTGCTGTTGTAAAAGAGTTGTTTATTTTGAAAGAAAAAAAAAACCTGCCTGCTGGCCATACAGAGCACATTGCAGGGTAAGCAGGTTGTATCCTATGGGCCTGATTTCCCAAATGAAACAGGGCTACCTTGGGCTGTCTGTGCCTGTTCCTTCCTCGTGCTGACTGCCCCACCGATGCTATAGAGCAAGCCTGTTGCATGTATAGCAGCTACGGAACTGCACGTATTGCAGCCTTCTGTATCCAAAGTAAAAGCAGGGGTAGTTTACCTAAGTACGCAGTGTTGTTTCCCAAGCAGCTGAGTTATCCCTGCAGTGGGAGCAGGGCAGTACCTGGAATCCAGAGCAGCCATAGGCACTGCAATAAGCTACCGGCATTTGTCATTCAGCCCCAATTAATCACTATTCTATAGATCTCAGCCTGAATCTGTGGGACTTGGATACGTGCAGTTAAGTGCCTTACTGGTTTGATGATCTGTGCATAGGACGCACTGGGAAGGTTTTAAGAAGACACCTTTACTGTGGTAACTTCAGAGTGTGTAGTGTGCCGTAACAAATTTCTATCGATAATACTGTCCTGTTAGAGTATGGTGTGGCCTGGAGGCTCTTGTGTCCCTTTGGGTTGGAGCTTGTCTCATTATGGTATTCCAGTAGATTAGCTTGATGAAGTGTTACAGTAATTACAGTTAGGCTTAGTTTTTTTCAACTTCTTAATGCTTGAAAAGGGGAGATCAGTAGCACTTCAGTTGCAAAAACTAGAAAGGACAAAAGCTAATGGAGAGGAAGGCGATGAGATTAGAAAAGTTAGCAGGAAAGAAATGAATCCTGGAAAAAATGAAATACTTTTAAAAACTGTAGTGGTGGAGATATAAAGGAATGAAAATGAAAACTGGATGAATATGAACAGTCAGATAAATAAGATGAGAAAAGCAAATTCTTATTTTGGAGTGGCTGTGGTGTGAGGTACAGCGGTGAATCCAATGTGGCTACTTCCACAAGTCCTGATCACTCAGCCTAAATTTTGTGAACTTCTGGTCAAATGCATAAAGTTCATTAATTTTAATTATTCCTTTGTGAATATGTAAAATTCTCATGCATTTTCAGATTGTATTTTTCCAAAATTTTCAACTAATACTGAAACAATTTTCAGGATGGAGACATGAATGTATCCAGGCTGCTGTCAAAGATGCTTCCAGTGAATCTGCATGATCTCAGTGTTATGTTTTATCTTTTTTCTCTTGGAATTTCAGAAGGATGATTCCCAGAGACTTCTTGAAAGCTTCAGCTCTGATGAAAAAGAGCACACACTTAGGAAAAGTAAAGCAGAACCCTATACATCAAAAGAGGAAATGGTGCTGGAGGTAAAGCTCTACTCTTGTTGGTGGATGTCCATTTTGCTGGATGTAGCAATGAGCACATTCAGGGCCGTGTCCAAACTGTCTTAATTTTATTAGGTTTGGAATTAAGTCCTTAAAAAGTGTTCAGAAAAAGCGTAATAAGGAGAGCGGGAGTTGATGGCTGCTTATGAATGCAACCATTTCAGGCACTCATTCCCCTTATGAATTCTATTTCTCTTGGGTGACTCTTTGGGTATTTACGTCAAGATCCTGAGTTCTTTTTGGACAGAGACTTCTTTGGTTTTGTCTCTACATTGTCCTTAATTTCAAAAGGCTGATGGGAAGAGTTAACACTATTGACATAAGAAAAAGGTCTTAAGTACTGAAATCGGTGCTGGTAGTTGATAGTAGATTCTTCTCTGGAGAAGGAGATTTATTAGAGAATTAACAAAGTTCCCTCATCAGGTCCAATCTGGAACAAATACTTTTTTTTCTAGAGCCTCCTTAGAGGCTCCAACTCTCAGCTGGACTGAGTAGATCAATGGAGGCAGAAAGAATAAATGAAATAAAATGAGTATGTTTGTGAACAGCAGCATCTTCAATGGCTTTCTCACATAGGAAGTTCTCCCATCAGGTACCAGCTGAAGATGCAGTGCAGAGGTCAAGTGACCTCTGAAACACCAGTGTGGTGAGCTGGGATTCAAGGACAATTAGAGGACAATTTGGAAAGAAAAGTAGGAGAAGGTATAAACTTAACCCACCTTCAGAATTCAAACAACTATTTTTTTTTTGCGCGAATCTCAAAGTAACTTGATGACCAGTCCTACCGTGTCGTTGTTAGATCACAGCCTTTCACCCAAAGCTGATTTGACTGCTCTCAATGAAGCTAAAGGTTGTGAGTTAAACTGCACATATAAAAAAAATGTGCAGTTCAGCTAAGTCATTCAGTCTACTATACATAAATTAAGTACATGCAGAAAGCGTCAGTTAAAGCCAGCCAGCTTGTAATGAGAACTGGTGTTTAAGACAAAGAGAAGATAGACATTGTTGTAAACATTTTACTATTGGTTTAAATCCTGACAGGTAATTAATCTTCATTTCAGTTTTGTGATGAGGAATGGCGACAAACCATGGTTGGTCGTTTTGCTTGAGTTAAAATACAGCATAACAAGTGAACATGGATTAGATTGTCTTTTGGAGTGTAAATCTTATGGGAGAACTTATGTAATAATATAACTTTATGCATATTACCAGTCTTTTTGAAATGGGATCACCGTCTTTTAAAGGTGATCATTTACAACTATATCCATTTCCCAAACACATGAGCTCATTTACAACACATTAAGAACTAACCTTGTTATTTGAAGGCACTTTCTCCCACCTATTTGTTTAACTACTGAAGTTACATATATTTTTTATTCATTTGTTCCAATTCCCAGAAGCTTTTGCTGTTACTAGCATCAAATTGACAGTTCATGGAGAAGCATATATGGAAAATGTTTTTAGTTAGGTTAGAGCACTTCAGAAAAACAGGTATTTTCATTCTGAGACCTTCCACATTGCAATAATACCATAATTGCTATGTTAATAATAACTGTGTATTACTTGTGCCTGCTGAGAAGCAGGATGTGTTAGTTCTAGCACACTGTGATATGGCTTTATGGCTGGGGATGGGAGCTGCTCTGCCCCCAGCCATTACAGAGCAATGGATCTGTCGGCTTCTATCCCTGAATACGTACTACAGCAGTGGAACTACTCAGTATGAGCAAGTGTTTTACATGCTGACCACATGCTTTTAACTTTATCAGTAAATCCAAAATTGACTGTTGGAAATGAGATGGAGATGAAAAGGGGCAATGATAAAAGAGTCTAATGAATGACGTAGTTTGCTCTTCTCTTCCCGTCTCTATTTTTAGACTCTATTAGTGCTTTGATATTTCCTAGAAAAATCTTTGTGCAAAAGAGTGTGGTGTTTCGATAGATCAGATTCTTTCATTTCATATGACAAAACCAAAAAAAGTTAGACTAAGAAATCTCCTAAAGCTTGGATTTAAATGTTTTATCTGTTGCTTATAGCCAACCTTTTATTAAGCCATACATATCCTCATGAAACAAAGCTGATTATCCCATTGTTCCAGTGCATAAAGCAGTGGATAGGAAAGAGGAGGACCAGAAAGTCAGATTACATGATATAGCAGATTGTATGAAAAGAATGCATTATCTATAAGAAGTTCTTTGAAAGAACATTGGTATTTTCTCTAGATTATAGGTAAGGGTAGTGCTATAAAAGTTCTTCCTGGAAAAAATGGTGACTAGTTTTGTTTAATCTATCATTTCATTATTTAAATTGAAGGTCAGAATTTATAGCCATGATGATATCTGTGGAGCTTATCCTTTAATAGTTTCTATTATTAAGATAATTCCAGTCTCTCATGTGAAATCTTTAGTTGCTACTAAAGGGGGAAAAAAACCTGAAATGAATACCAGCTATTACCTATTTTCCCTTGCAGGAGTAAAAGCATTTTGGAGCAGGGGTAATGACAGAGTTCTTTTTTCTGGGTTTCGTACTTTGAATGAGTTATGAGAAGACTTCTTGTGCCAAAGCAGAAACAGTCAATAAATAATTATCAATAGGAATTTCTAAGTTGTGTAACCGGAAGGGGCATGCAATGCTTACAGTGAACAACTATCAGGTCTGCTGTTGTTTCCAAATGGTTTTCTGTTCTTTTCCATACAGGAAAGTGAGTCTCCTCTGAACAGTAATGTCACGGCATTTGCGTTAAAGGCAAAAGTGATCTATCCCATCAATCAGAAATTTAGGGTAAGGTTATAGATTCTACTTGTAAAAAATTAATGACAATCATTCTGTCAGAGTAAATTGCAGAGTCAAGTAATGGAAGAAAACTTATTGCCAATCTGCTTAATAGGCATCTTTCTTTGTTTATAGTCCGTTGACTCAGGGCTTATTCTGTAAGGCATCAGCTGCTTTCAGCTCCCCCTGAAACCTGCAGTGCTTTACATGGTGTCCGGTTAATTTTCACTGTAGTCAAGAGACCTTTTCTTCCCATTAACATTAATGGAAGTTGGGTCTGTCCAAGGAGACATAAGAAAAAGGCCACAAGGATCTGCCCTTCAGTAAGAAAACATGCACAAAGCAGATAACCACAACAGAAGAATGCTTTTCTGGGCAATGCAGAAACCTGCCAGTATCTTAATTTATGTGGAAACACTTTTGCTGTATATTGTTTAATTTTTCATTTGAAAGCAAACACTGCAAATTGATGAGATGTTTATCTCCTTATTGTGTTGTATTACTTGACCTTGTAAATTGTCTTTGACTGCAGCCTTTGGCAGATGGCTCATCCAATCCATCTTTGCATGAGAACCCAAAGCAGTCAGTTCTGCCTAATCAGGTCATGGAGACATCTACATCAGGCAGCCTGGGATCCCTGAGCCAGGGAGACAAAGAGGACTGCAGTTCCTCCACAACGATACATTCCACAACAAGCGATGACAGATTTCAGGCTCGAGCCTTCCTGAAGGTGGTCAACTTCCCTGAAGTGCTAACGTGTGAGAGGTAAGCAGTAAACCTGCCCTCATGTTTGGTCATTTCCTAGTGTACCCCAGTGGTTTTCAGGACAATCACTAAAGGTCTGGTGTGAACCAAAGGCTGGACTTGAATGCATGCACTCACCACATCAGGACAGGGTTATCTGCTTATAACCCTAAAAAAGTGGTTGGGGAGTTTAACGTAATACATCGTGCTGCAGACTGAAAGTCAGTTTGTTCTTCATGCAATTCTGGGAATCAGAACTTTGGCAAAAGCAGTCTCATAAAAGGTGTATCACCGTATGACAAGGAGATCTCTTGGCTTGTACGCTCAGTTCACACATGCAGTGGCGTGCTTGGCTGGGGATGGAATCCTCTGCCCTGTACAATGTCAAGTCACACAGCAGGTGCCTTGAGAACAGCAAGTGGCAGTGGTCTGTTCTCTCTGTTTTAATGGGAACTACTCATGTCGTATTGTGGAAAAACTGTTCCTTTCTCAGGCACTCGAGTGATGAGCGGGTAGAGCTAATCAAAATGGCTTATCAGCCCTGATTATCTTTCAGCTGCACAACAGCAAGATACCCCTAGATGAATACATGCATGTCTCTATTCTCATTAGGAAGAACAAAGAAAATTATACTTGTGTCACTATGGGGACTGGGGAAGGTACTAGCTATGAAGAATATTTTCAAAATGCCTACTCTATCTATAGCTGTTTTAAATTAAAGCTTTGTTTTCCTTTTGTTGTAGACATTCATGCCTATATTTACCTTGCCTTTTTCTAAAGGGAACTGCAACTCCAACTTCGTTAAAGCATGGTTTTGTTTTGCTTACTTTTATGTAGAGATATTTTATCTGAAAGAGAAGGCAATGTAGAAATGAAGTGACTCGACTGCTGTTCTAGGGCCAATGCTTTTAGGAGAATTTAGTGATTAAGTGAAACTATTATATAGTGTTGCTATTTTACGTGACCTTTATTTAGATTGATATTAACACTTTTTAAATCTTTGTTTTAGTTTTGATGTTAAGCTCTGCCTTTGCAGTCTTATTTTAAAAGATCTCATGCTTCTTGATACTGAACTCAGAAAAGAAAAACATGTGGTAGGTACTCATACCTCATTTATAGCTATTTGTTTTGAACATCTTAGTTGAATATCAGTTTAGGAAATAACATAAACTACTGACTAGCTGGGAAGTATTGTAGTAGAGTTGCTTTATTTTATCTCTCTGTTCCATATATATATGAGCTTCAAAGAGGACTAAAATATAAAGAAATATATTGGGCTGTGAAATACAGGAGGTCAGACTGGATAATATAAAAATTTTATTTTAAACTTTACTCCAGAGAATAACATACAGCACTTGAGGGTCATAAAAATAGAAAAATAGACATATATATTTAATAGATGAGCTTATGTTTTAAGGACAATGCTTGTGCATTGCAGCTTCAAGGACTCCAAGCTCTTTGAATAAAATTGAAAATCCGATTCAGCTGAATCAGTAGCATTGTCATATATACAATAGTTCTGATTTTGCATGACAGATGAATTAAGGTACACATTTAAACCATAGATAGCTAACTGCATCAAGTCACAGCATCCAAAGCTAACAGGAAAAAAAACCAAACTAAAAATGGATGCATACAGTTGTTTATGGTGAGTAGTTATGATCAAGTACTCAATCATTACCATTGCTGAGTTTTATCTTAGTTAATATAAATCTGGACATAAAGTATATAGCTTCCTTCTCCCCTTCTTTCCCAACCTCTGTTTAAGCAGATTGGTCATTTCTGATACAGTTTGTTAAATGCAGTGAGAGTATTTTTCTTCTGGGATTTTCTGAACAAATTTCTACAAATTTCCAAAAGAAGCAGCATGAAAGTAAACCTGGAAAGCAGCTTCTCTTCTGATGGGATTTATTCCCATCTAAGTAGATGAGGAAGGGAACTTCAGATCAGATTCCAGAAGGAAATTTAGCCTGACTAGAGAAGGTTGAACTTGATCTCAAAGTTAATCATCCATTTGTAAATGAAGATAAGTTAACAACATGGTGATGTAATCACAGGAACACTGAGGAAATGAGCATTTAATGTACTTTGTGGCCCACCAGAAACTACTGTAAAAGGCAGATGACTTTGACCTTTAGCTAAAGCTTTGAATGGCTGTGTATTTTCACTAGCAGGGGAAAAGGGGAAAAAAATACTCAGTTTAGAGAATAGTTTCTTCCTTTTCCACTCTGCTTTCTCTGATTTCAGAGTCCGTCTTTCTTAGCGTCAGTTCTAGAAAAAGGAAACATACCCTCTTCCTTCAGTGTTTTCCTGAATTCTTTTTTTCCCCCTTTTTTACAGTATGTGGTATCTTGGTGGTGTGTGTTCAAAACTTGCCAAACTCCTATCCAAAACATTGGCAAGTGAGATCCACAACATGGCTGCTTTACCATTTTCTCTTCTACTCAACTTTGTTGATAACATACTTCCCAGATTTTGCTCAGCTGAAATGTTGGCTTCGACAACTGTTTGTATATGTAAATATGGTTTTATTTAGGTTTTTACATGTTTAAAGTGGGCAACTTCTGCATCATCTGTTTTCAGGTACATGAGTAAACAGGCAGGTGGCTATTAAATTTCACATATTTTTATCTTCATGTTGGAAAATACTGCAGCAGTTAGTAACGAAGTGAATTGTCTTTACACCGACACTCTAATCAAGGCAAGAGAAGAGGTTAAGCAAAAATTATCCCAGTGTTCAAAACCATCTTTTTGAAGACACTGATATTACAATCTTTAAAAAAAACCCCAACACAACGAACAACTGGAAAATAGGTGTATTTTTTGTAAGAGAAGGTAGCTAGAGCTTGAGATGGTTACTTTTGTGTTATATATAAAAATGATTGATACTTCATTTGGCCGACTACAGTTGAAATCATAGTAATAACTATGTTAGTATCTTTCAGCTTAGAGGTTCATTAAACTTGAAAAACGTGGTTTGTATTTTTAAGTGATTTGTATATTGTCCAGTAAAGGGCAGTTTCAGATGTGTTGGTCTGCTTACAAGGCTATATGAGATTATGTCTTTGTCCTTGTTAGAACATAACACCATCTTCCAGTATCTTACTGAAATCAAAGCTGAAGAATTTTTCATAATGCAAGTGCTACAGAGTTCTGATGATGTTTCTGTTATTTTGCTTATGATTCACTATAGTCTCACTGATTGATTTAAATCAACAAAAGTTATCACAAAGATGTCCTTACGATGTTGAACAGGTGTTTACTGTGGGTTTTGTTTCCTTCCTTTTGAGTAGATGTTTAATCAGGTTCTCAAAATATACCTCACAGACTTTTGTCATAAAAAGAAGATTACTGATGATTCGTTCAAGAAGATCCTTTTAATTCAAGAAAATGTAAGTGTTTTTGTTGGTTAATATTTCAGACCACAGAAAATGCTTAATCCAACCAGTCAGTGCAGGCTGCCACAGCAAGGTATCTCACCTGCTCTTTTTAAAAAGCAATGTAATCTGTAATCTATTTCAGAAGAAATACAAAGAAACTCCTTTGTTAGTTGATTCTCTCCATGATCTTGCCCACATTTCCTCCGTGTTGTTGTATGAGGTGATCAGGACAGTGATGTGTCTAATCTGTTAAGAATAAAATTATTTTGTAGTTGAATCCATTCAAGCAAACAGCAAGTTTTCAACCTTATTCACTCAGATTTAAAAATTTCTAATTATCACGTCTTTGTCTGGTTCCATGTATCATCACTGATAATAAACTAGCAGGAAATAAAGCACAAGAAGGAAACTCAAGACTTTTTTTATCGAGGGAAAATATACATATTTTCCTCTTTATCCTTTTTTCTTCCATATACTTGTATCAAAATCCATTTTCCACTTCTGAACTAGATGACATACATTGACAGTCAATATGCATTTCAGGTGGAGTGACAATACTATTTTTAAGATTATTAGAAGGAAAAAATCTTTACAAAACTAAACAAATAGGAGAGCTACTGGTTCCACTTTCCAGGTTAGAGTCATAGAAAAGTCTGAGTTGAGAGCCACCCTGGAGATCATCTTGTCCAACCTTCTGTAGGAAGCAGGGAATAACCTAAGATTATCCAGTGCCCTGCCAAGCAAAGACTTGAATATCTGCACCGAAGGAGATGTCCCTATTTTTCTGGGCAGGGTAGTCCAATATGTAATTCTTACAGGAATGATTTTTTTTTTCTTACATACAGATGGATTTTCACATATAGGCATTAAAGTCTATGGGTTTCCAGCTCTAGTTGTTGAGATTTATTTTGTTCGTTCAGTCTCACAATCTGTGAATGAATATCAGGAATCTCTGTAGTTGTACCTCATAATTTATTTCAGAATAGATTTTGCCTTAAAACTACTCCTCTGCCTTAAATCCTCAGGTTTGGTATTGAAGTTGATTGTATTTACTAAATGAAAAGTGAGATTTGATGTGCAAATCCTTTTTTCTGATGGACTTCTGGTAATGACTTCAAATTGTAAACACAGGGGTAATAGAGATTGGGCATGTTTTCCAATGTAGCCTAACCCTCAGTGAGGCTTGACAGCATCAGTGTCTTCATGCACCTAACTGAGCTGCTGCAAGACGAAGACTGAATCTTGTTTATTAAATGCAGTAATTGCTGGAATAGGCCAGTTGTTCAACTGTCAATATGGGATTCCTATGTCCTATATTCTGGAGAGAAAGGTCTTGGAAACATGAGAGCCTTAGGGTTGGGATATCACATAAGGGGCTGATTATGGATCCCATGTAAAAGAGACATTTGTAATAAGCAAAAGCATTAGCACTGGAAACTACTGTATGTAATACTGCATTGGCAAGACTGAGGATTATATGATTTATCACAGACAGCATTTTCTGCATTGTAAGAAAAATTCATGGAATTTTGATGAAATTGTTTGTGAGGCTTGTCAAAATCTGGTTACATTTCTTCAAGACACAGGGTATCAAGTTAATGCATTGACACCCAAAATTGTGTGATAGTAAAAGTAAATGCTTGTTACCTAAGGCATGTTTCAGCAACTGAAGCATCATCCATTTCAGTACCAAGCTGCTAAGTAAGGGCAGAAGACTAGTATTTGTCACTATCATTAGCTTTTGGAAAAAGCCATCCTGGTTTCAAAGGATTGAAAAACTTTAAAAACCCATATAATCATGTAGCCTGTAATTTGTCCCTTATGAGCATTACGGGTGTGTTCATCCGTGTCTGCTAGCACTCTGCAGGAAACACTATGTGGTTACCATGACTGGATACTTCTCTGTGCTTTCAAACACAGAGTATACACTCATAGCTGCCATTTTAGGTGGGGTATGTGCATTAAAGTAAAAATATTTGTGGGTAGATTCAAAGGATTATTGGTATGAAAGCTCACGGAGTAGTGTTTACTAAAACTTGAATTCAGTGGAGATGGACAACAGTCTTGATTGTACTCACATACTAGTGGAAGTATATGCATTTATATTGAGTGTAGCTAAGAGGTGCCATACATAGAGCTGGAGTATTCCTTGCTTGCTGCAGGAGGTACATTACCCAGAGACAGAACTTTCTGAATGCTCTTGTTAGCTTGCTTAGCCATGAGCCAACATACAAATTCACTTCCGAATTTAGAAATTGTCTGGTTTTCTGTTTAACAAAACACTTGCTTTTTTTCCAGGATTTTGAAGAATTACAGAAACAACTTGACTCTAGACTCCAGAATACTGAGATGTCAGGAGCCCATAATTCGGAGTACCAGACTCTAGAAGACTTAGAAAGGAAAGAAAGAGAATATTCTGAGCACATAATAGATAATGTAACTTTCTAATTTTTCTCTCCTAAAATTTTATTTTAATATTATTCTTTTGGTGGTGAATGCTTTTTTATTTTTTTTAAACTGTTGTGTTGTGTAGCCCACAGTTAGCACTTTAGATGTGTGTGAGTTCTGAAAACATTTTTATGTTGCCCCAGTAAAGTATTTCCAGCTCCCTTTGGGAGAAAATACGGGTTTTATACAAGCTCTGTTTTATCACACTGGGTTTAGAGCTGAGAAATGTCTATTGCTTGTCAGATGGTAAGATTTATTTCAAGCCTAGTTATAGTCTGACTTTTAGGAATATTATTGTAGCACCTTGTTTTCTTCAGTCCTCCATAACTGAGTAAGAGAGTAATAAGAGACTATAAAACATTTTTAAGCTGAAATAATTACTAAGAAAATAATTACCTTTTAGCATGCTTTGCACATTTACGTTAGCAAAACATTTGCCTTAGCACCTCTGCACAATACAATACATTTACATGGGGTTTTATATAAAAAATATAGTTTGATAGCAGGCATTTGATTCTCAAAGTGAAGTTGCTTTTTTTTTTTTTCTCTACAGTAGTGTCACTGTGTCCAAATAACTTGCAGGCTAGTAAGCTGGAGGTTAAGAATATTCTGCATATTATTTTCCAGTAAACTGAATAATCTGGAAGACACTTTTCTTCCCAGTCCTGTTTCTGAGGTTTGAGCAAATTCACTGCTGATGAAAATGAGAGACTGACTAGTCAGTCTGATGGCTCCGTGAGCTGCCTGCGCTGATTGACGGTGGCACTTCAGCCCTGAACTAAAACAGCCCATTATCTCAGCCTTGGGTCTTTTTCATAGAGGAGTTAACATTTTTAATGTCTGATGGTTGAGTGCTTCACTAGGAATTTTCTCAGCTTTCTTGTGATTCTCTCTGCCTTTCACTTTATAGTGGAAGTCCTGGTAACGATGGTACATCTGTGTCAGGTTTCTTTTGCAATTTAACTTTGCTTTTTGAAAAATTGATTGTTTAGAGTTGTCTGGAGTTAGTCACATAAAAACTCCCTGGCAGCCTCGATGAGCAGCATGAGGCAGTTATTCACCAGCAGCAGTCATCCTTCAGCAGGTCTGTCACTCTTATGCCAGCACATGCTTTTCATCCATATTGAAAATGATTTCCCTGTACACAGATTCATATAGATCAGGACCTTGAACTAATCCACTCTTCCCTCAGTAATATAAAGGGTTTTTTTGATGTACTCACAGATACAATAGTCACAGTTTTTTGCAAAGCTCACAGATACTTAGTACAAATCTTGGCCATGGATACATTTTCTTGTCTTTATGTGTACTAGTAATCCCACTGAAGACCACAGAATATTCACAGTTGTGCACAGTCATACATGTTTGTGGGATCAGAACCTAAAACTAGAGATTACCCATTTGATAATATATCAGAATGGGCACATACACTGTGCTGATACTGCATCAAGTACTTAATTCCAGTGCAGTTAAACAAGTGCTTATGTCGCATGTGGCTATGAAAGGCTTTGATGGTTAAAAACAGTGACAATTTTCAGTTTTCCTTTTTTTAGCAAAAATCTTGTTTGACTGGAATGCCTGCTCCTACAGCTAAATAAACTTCCCAGAAAAAAAGGGCTGCAGTTTGTTGTCTTTTTTAGTTTTCCCATTAATACGAACAACATAATAGGCTTTTATAGATGCAATATGTGGAGAACTAACAACAAATTCTTAGTAAGTTATACAGAATTACTATATTAAAAAGGGTCAGGATCGACCTACTTGTTATGTGCCACCAACACGCGTATCATCAGATAGTAAACAGGCTCTTTAGCTTTTCAAAATGTTCCCTGTAACTAATACTGAAAGCTGTCTGTAGTCTCAGTCACTTGTATTTCAGTAGACTCATATGCTGTAATGAAATAGTAGATGATTAATGAGGGAACATGGATTGTTTTTTGATTCATATTCCACAGATGGAAGCTTTCTGGAAGCAGACTGACAAAGCCCAGGAGGCTTTTCTGGACCAATCAAAATGCTCAAGTGCCAAAGCAACCAAGATAATGATGGATCTGACCGAGAAGATGATTGCAGTAGAAAGCTTATTAAGTGAATCTCAAGATTTGCAGGCAATGGTAAAGTTCAAAAAGAAATAAAAGTTGAGAGAGATTTAGTCAATCTGAACACAAAGAATGATTCAAGTGTACAGAGTCTGTCAGTCTTGCCTCAGGGATGATGTAGACTGTTTAATCCAGTTGTCTCTTTCAGGTTTGTTGCAAAGAGCTCAACTTCCATTTCAGTTTGTGGAGACTCACAGGAGGGTGAACTGTTTGCATTTGAGTTCTAATTCTCAAAATACCGTTTAGGCAGTCATGTTAGGAAAAAGTGATATCAGTGCAGCCAGCGAGCCAGGAGCAAGAGCAATAGATCTAATGATGAAGGAGAATTGTTACCCTGGGCGTTAGGACATTTCTTTTTCTTTCAAAGTATTTATTCCACTTCGACTGAGAAATACTAGTTTAAATTTGAGGGTGGTTCTGTGTGTCCAGTGACTTTTAACTGGAATTGAAAACCCTTCACATCTCTTAGTGATACGGTCTTAAGACGGAAAAATGTGTTTATAAAGGCATCAGCATTGTGCTTTATGTTGTGTTAAATCTAACATCCTTTATTTGCTTTGCACAGGACGTACTAAAAGGATTACTTGGAATTTATAGATTAACAGTACAATCAGCATCTAGCCCGCTGCATTTATTAGTAATTTGGAGAATAAATGGATAGCTCGCTTTATTTGGCTTACTAATAAACAGACACAGTAATTATTAGCTTGTTAGTTTTGCATTGGAGCAGCTAAGTAAACTGAGCTGACCAGGTATGAAAATAGTCTTTGCAGCTGATCACATTTGATCCATACCAGGCTACCTTCAGATGGGCAGAGTTCAGATGAGGTGTTTGGATACAGATACAGGAAATATTCCTACCTGAAGTCACTACTGTGATACTTGCATCTCATTGCAAAGGTCATCGTCTGCGTGTCTCCGCTAACTACAGTATTTGTCACGCTCTTTCCAACCTTGCAGCACTGTCTAAAGCAGCTACAGTTTCACCCACGAAATCTTGCTCTCTACTGTAATCCTGGGCTTCTTCTCTAATAGTGCAATGAAAGCTGCTAGGCCATAGGCAATTATACTAATTTTTAGTATATTTACTGAACTCCAGCTCACCACATACTTGAAGGAATCCCAGCAGTATCAAAATCAGCTATGTATCCTCATTTCAAAATGAAGGCCCATACTGGTGTGCTGTATAGTACCTTCAAAAGTGGCCCAGGACTTCCATGTTGCCTTTCTGTCCATCTTTCCCCCTTGAGTATTTACATTTGTTCTGCAAGCTTGTTGTCTTTTTCTGCCTTAGTGTCTTCTTGACAGCTACAAATAATGAAAAACACCAATAGTTTTAGATCAGCTCTTGCAACTGAACATGTGATAAGCCCACTGCTATCCTACACTGGTGAAGGTTTTCAGAAGTTAAGTACATGAGGATTGTTATTCACATGGTCTTGAGAAGCCACCTCAGTTTTCTGTGTAGTCTGGGAATGAATAATTCAATGAAATGACAAGCCCAACCAAAGACCCATTCTTGGTTTCTAAACAAGACTTTTTTATGTTTGTTTTAGGACATTCAGGAAAGGTTATTCAACTGGGAGCTTATGGTGAAAATGATCGATTCACTGAAGTCCTATATACCAGAAGAGTGCAAGTGTAGATTAAATATTGTATCAAATATTCTGGACCATTTAACTGTAAAGAATAATCTCTCAGTCCGACAAAAGGAAGAACTTTTAACGGATCTGCACAAGGCCTTCTGGGAACAGCTGGCGCATTTCAGTAATGGTGAGTACTTAGACCAGAGCTCATGACTTAACAAATATGCATGTGAGTTCTCATTATTGTATTAAGTAGTAAAAAAATTATGGCTTCAGCCTTATACCCCTCTGTTTTAAAAAGGTATTGATGAATTGGCCAAGAACACTATTACTGTGAATCATAGAATCTTAGATTCATAGAATGTTTTGGGTTGGAAGGGACCCCTAGAGGTCATCTAGTCCAACCCCCCTGCAGTGAGCAGGGACACTGCTAACTAGATGAGGTTGCTCAGAGCCCCGTCCAACCTGGTCATGAAGGGTGGATGCTTTAGAGTAGGAATTTTGGCTTCAAGCCTTCTAGGTCTTGTTTCAGGCATTGCTATGAATTTAGTCTACGGTTCACATCATCTATACCAGACTTCATCAATTTGAAGATTGAAGAGTCACATTTGTTACAAGTATTTGTGAGATTTCTTCATTTAGTGTTCACATACTTGACGTTGTTGATACTGGCTAATGTTAGGGACAGTAATAGCTGTGTATGTGAAGAATACTGTCTTATGATCTCCTGTTAGCATGTGGAGCCAGAAGATACACAAAAAATAATTGTGCTATCACTTTTGTGAAAAGATAATTTTAAGGCTTATCTTCAGATAAACTTCTCTTACTATGTCAGACTAAAATACTTTAAAAATGCAGTCTTTTCTCCTTCCTCTTACAGCCCTTCACATTGCCTATGTGTAAAGTACACAATTATAACAAAGTGTAAGCTGACTGACCTATTGATTTAAGGTTCTCCCTGTTTCACTTTGCACATTACCTAATGCCCAACATGTTGAGAAACGTACCTCCGACATCTCTGATAGGTGCTGTATCAAGGGCTCAGTTCTTCCCATCAGCACTCATGGAAAATTATAGTACACGTTCAGTCAAAAGGAAAACAGTGAGAAGTATTTTACTCTCACACATTTTCCAGAAACTTTTCTGCTACTTGTGAGCATATTTAAAGAAAATTGTCCTAGAAAAATGGCATCAGGGTTAGAGTTCAATGAACTAAATAGTCAGACTGAATGTAGTCTTGTTGCAGTGTGTTCTTGCTGCAGAGCTGCTCATTCACATTCAGGCTTTGTGTTGATAAATTGTTCCATATCTCACAGTCATAAATTCACAGAATCACAGAATGGTGGAGGGTGGAAGGGACCTCTGGAGGTCATATGGTCCAACTCCCCTTTGTGTTGATAAATTGTTCCATATCTCACAGTCGTAAATTCACAGAATCACAGAATGGTGGTACACAACGCATTACTGGCTTCCAGGTGGACGTTGTGCACATTTTCAATCCATCTCACTGTCTGCTCATCCAGCCTATACTTCATCCTCTTCTCTATGAGGATCTGATGGGAGACTGTCAAAAACCTTGCTGAAGTCAAGGTAGACAATATCCACTGCTCTCCCCTCATCTACCGAGCCAGTCATTTCAGCATAGAAGGTAATCGGAATTCCCGTGCTGCAGACTTGCTCCACTTTAAGAACATCAATTAACCACGTAAACAGTTTACTGATAGTCATTAATTCATGTATATTGTGATACAGATTATTTCATGGATGTTTGCTCCTAAAACTGGCATGCCTAGTTCATAGTCTTTGCATAGGTTCAGCCACTAACATTCTTTAAGCATAAATGTGGGTGTTTTTCCCCCTTTTTTGTCAAGTTTCTCTTGTTCCAAAGCAAAAATGCCTCTATCAAGACCTTGATTTTATGCAAAGTAGGTGTTTGTAGTTATATATAGCTATATATTATAGTTAGTACATCCTGTACAGAACGGCATTGTCAACCTCCTGTTTTAGATAGACATGAAATGTGCCTAAAAAAAAAACAAACAAGCCAAACAATCTGGAGTGCAGTGTTTTCACATGAGAGTCTATGTTGACCTTGCTTATGAGCTCCTAAGTATATAAATTAAACTGTACCTGTAAGTCACAAGCGGAACACAACGCCAGCAAGACTGTACTCCTAGGAAACAAACGGAAGTAGTGTTTAAAAGTGACAGTTGCTACATTTGTTCAAATGACATTTTTATTACAGGCTTTCCTCTACTTCCAGTGCACTTTCAAGTGTTTTGTCAGTGGATCATCAGCCTGCGGATAAGCATGATAAATTACCATGGAGAATAAGTAACATGCTCGGTGCTACAGTACTGTACTCTTATTTCTCCACAAAATAATTTCTCATAGCTAAAGCAGGTTGATGTGGTGGCAAAAGAGCAACCACAGATGACTGTTCTTTTGCATTCCTCTTTAGCTGCCTGTGTCAGGAATGAAGTACTGGTCTGGGGCAGGGCAAGTGGGGGAAATGAATAAAGTTCCTCTTGGGTGGACAGGCAATGAGAGATGAAGTAGTGGCAGAACATCGGAAGCACCAATTCCACTCTGCAGCACACGGTCCATGTAGACTTATGAATTTATAAATCACTTGGAGCTGTAGGGGGGATAAAGGGAGGAAGAACTCTGTCCCAAATATTTCACAGTATTAGCACAAAATCAGAGGGACTTTGACAACTTTTGCTGCAGGTTCCTGGATGAGTCACTTTGGAAGCCTGGTATGGCTGCATGCCAGTTCAAACTAATTTGAACTAGCACTGCTCTAGACCTTTTCTCCCCACCATATGTTACTGCCCCTGTCCTTGCAGCAGCATCTGCATATCTGCAATTAGGAAGTGAGTCAGTTCTGGACCTTCCCAAAGCAGGAGGGGGAGGTCTGGGGTGCTGCAGGTGGGAATCTGTTTCTTGAACTAACTCACTGCCTTTGCATAAGCAGCAGCAGCAGCAGTGAAAGGGAGGGTACAGGATGGTAGTGCTCCAAAACCACGATAGATTTAAATGCCATGTAACAACCCAAAAGTTCACATCTAAAAATACCATCAGGGTAAGACTCAAATTTGAAATCCTGCATGGTAATTACTTGCCTATTTCATTCACTAACAGATTTCTGTGAGCTTATGTTGTGTGACAGTAGCAGATGCTACTTTCTCCCTGTGGAGTTGTGGTATCTAATCATCAGTGGTTTGTGTTCCAGAATGTATCCAGCAAAGTAAAGACCTGATCTTGAAACGACTGGAGTGCCGTGCAGCAAAGACGGAAGAGTTCAAACAAAGACAGAGAACTGAACAAGGGAGTCTCCTCAGTAAAACTTTTCATATTGAAGATGTTCATCATTTTATTAAGGTGAGGACGTAAAAGCTTAATTTCACTGTTCCACTAATTTTTAAGGCCAAATACATCGCAGATTTCTCCCAGTTCTATGCAACTGGGATTTTTGGGTCATGCTGAGAATCACGTACAGTAGCACAGGTAGGATAGGGTCAGACTCCCTGTTGGCTAGGCTTGCCTAGAGGCTTTTTCTGCAGTGTTGCTCTTGTCACATTGGAACAAAATACCAAAGGGTGTTAATGCTAGATTGTACGTTTTGTAGAAAACATCTTTTACTTAGATACTATGTGATAGGAATAGATAGGAAATCTCTGGAGGAAAGTATCTGGCCTGCTCTATAGAAGAAAACAAACTGCACTGATCTAATTGCTTTTCTACGAGTGAGGTTACTGAGGCTCAAAAGACTATCAAATTTCACATAAGCAGAGGGCAAATTCATTACGATCGCTGGCAGGATACCTTAGAGAAGGTTTGCAATAGATAGTTTAATATGTATACAATGGCCAGTGTAATGTTTTCTCGGCCATATTTTCTGCAGAGCTCTATTGTTGTTCAGAATGTATATAAGAAACCAGAGTTCTTAGCTGTAAATGCTGCAAAACTTCTATAACTGCTGAGAACTACAGATGCAAGTTATTAAGAAATAAAAAAAAAATCAATCCTCAATTTTCATGAAAAGAAATAATTTAAGGCTAAAGTGGCTACATCCAGCAGCGTTAAACTTTTGATGAAATCTAATAACTTCAATAAATTACTGTATGAGAAGACCCAGATTCCAGCTGTAGCAAACTGTCAAAATTTATTGATCTCACCACTGCAATTTTGTACTGCAGGGCCAAGTTCTTTAATTATATTGTATGAATTGGATAATGCAGTTACTGTTCTTGTATGCAACACCTGTCTGGCAACACCTCACTTCAAAACAAAAGGTTTCAGGCACTTTAAAACAGTAGAGCACATTTTACTTCTTTGGCTTTTTCGTAACTTGAAACATTTTTGTAGCCATTGAGCACTTGTGAATGTATTTTCCTTAGACGTGTCGTTCAAAACTCCTGGACACATCCCAACTTCATTAAACAAAGCTTAGAAATTTTGTATTAAGACCTCTCCCCTACAAAGTTAATGCCACACAGCTTTGTGCAAGAGATAGTGTAGTCTGTACACCTTAGAAAGCTAACACATGTGCTTAGTTAACCTGTAGATTAATGATCTGCTTACGACAGGCTGAGCAGGGATGGGCAA
>NW_009259117.1:762364-787993 GCF_000687185.1 Egretta garzetta | reverse complement strand
GGAATGGGCAACTTGCACTGTTTTGTGGTTTCATAGCTAGCCCAATAGTGAACAGCTTGGTCCTGAATCCCCACCAGGAGCCCAGAGTTGTACTCATCAAATGCACTTTTCTTCTCTGCCTTTCCCCCTCCACCTCATCAAAAGGCTCGCACCACCATGGTAGAAGCCTCATCAGTAACTGACCTTTCTGCTGAATTTTAAGTGGTTGCCAATTAAGAAGGTGGATATTGTAATGAACTTTCTTCACATCAGTTTCTTCGGAACACAAGTTGAATGGTAATGATTTGGTTGCTGCAGCTCTGATGTTATTTATATGACAATGACCTAGATAGTAAAGATTAGAGTCCCTGTATCATTCTGTCTCCTTCATTTCTGTTTCCACTGGAAAAGGAGCATTTTAATTTTGTTTTTTACTGTCAGAGAATACAGGAATGATCAAGTGAAGCACACAAGCCAGGAAGTGCCACTTACAGTAACCCAGTCTTGCTCAGCCCTACCTGCAGTGGACATACAGGTTACAGCAATAAACTTGTCAAATTCTGTGGTAAACTACTATTTCATGATAAGTGTGAATTTTAAAATCCACCTCTACAAGAATGACCTGTACATGAAGAGTCTATGAGCACTTTTGTGCTCTTTAGAAGAGCCCTGTTGACATGCCTAATGAAGAAAGCCATATTTACCATGGGAATGTAAGTGGGCACTTGGCAGTTTAAATCAAAATATGGAATATTTATGTGTAAGATGAGATATTCTTTTGTCTGTGAAATTCAGTCTTCCATTACAGCACATGAGCCTGCCAACACATCACAGTCCTGGCTTGAAGAAAAAAACTGCATCCCTCTTAAATCTGTGTCCAAGGACCAAATCAGGACCAAGTCATAGATTAGCCTTTTAAGCTGAGTGCCATCTGACAGTACCATGGAACGTGGTGACCAACCCCAGTGCAAAAGACCTCTACAGTGTGATACAGCTGTAACTAAGGTGTCTGATGGCTGTTCTGCACCTCATAGTGCTGGCTATGATGAAGTGATATACATAGGAAAGCAGACTGCAGATCAGATAATTTCACATGTTTTCCAGTATTAGGTACATATTATTTAACCCCAAATTGCTGAGGCTATGGACTTTCGTGCTCAAGACTGAATATTAAGGTGGTAAGGCAAGTTTCATTTCCCTCTGAGTCATGGTTCTAGATAAACACTTACTGTTGTGATGGTACGTGGGAAAGGGATCAGGGAAGGGAAGGAGAGGATCACAAGAAGCTATCAAAACCTTTTCAGCTATTTAAATATACCTGTTGTGTTTCTTTTAGGCTTACCATGAGCTATTAGAGAACCATCGGCAAGCACAGTGGGAGCTGGAGGAGGAGGATGACTGTGAGAGTACAGAGGCCGTTGCAGATCTCTATAAGGTGCCACCTGTAGTGATATGTGTCATTTACTAATACAGTACTGAAGATCCTCTAACCCCCTACATAATGTCAGGCCTTGGAGAGGATTGGGGAATTGGAGAAGAGATCATGGCAGCTCCAGGAAGCTAGGTTGGCAAACCAGGAGATAGAGACAGGACAGTCTTCCACATTAACTTGCCTTTTCCGTTATCTTCCCAACATGCTATGTTTCCTAACCTTGAATTAGTCAGAAAATGCCTATGATGCAGTCTGCCAAAATGTGCTGCCTGGATGGCTGATAAGGCTGCAATAACATTGAGAGCGTACAACTTCTGGCATTACTATCAGGAGAGAGACTTCATTTATGTAGCATCATTATCTCCTCTGCACCATGGTAGGATGATACTATTCGTAGTTAACTTCACTACATCTCCAAAAATAGTTTTCACATCTCTTTTCCTCTCAGAGAAATTGTTTTGACACTAGCTGGTTCCCTGAAATAAGTTGAGATCTTTGGTGTAAGTAATATTTTTACACTTCTTTATGTTACTGATTTGGAAAATATGTAGATGCCCCATGCTTTTGCGTCATCTTTAATTATTTTCTGTCTGCAACGAAAAAATAAAATAACATAATCTATGGGATGAAGTCCAAAACTGTAGCCAGCAGTGACCTTTAATTAGGCTGGAACTAATCTCTTTCAGCTCAACAGGATCCTTGTCATGATTAATTATGACCAGATCAGGGTGTTATGGAAACTTGTAGTCCCTTTCACGTTAGGATAAAATACTCACACAATCTTAATTAGCGCTAGTCCACATGCACTTTTTGAAATTCAATTGATAAAAAAAATAAAGCCACTGTATTTAGAACAAATAGTTTTGCCATGGTTTTATGTAATAGTGCAAGCAACAGGATATTTGAGAAGAACTACTGCTTTGGAGAAAGGAAAAGTTTGCTTGGAGGGCTATGCCAGTGAATCAGAGTAGATTAATTGTACAATGCTATTAAGACAAGTCAACATGTCTGCTGATATTACTGTGCACAGTCCGTTCTCCAGAGTTACTAACTTCTCCACCCCCTTCCTCAATTCACATGAAGTCTCTGGAGACCAAACATTTTTTTTTTCAACCCTGCACAGTTCCACCTCATTTGTGAAATCATATTTCTTTCCTTTATTGTGCACTCTGCTTTAGCAACACTAAGATCAGACTGAAAATCCTATTTCTTTCAGCACTGTTAGCTAAGTTTTCTTTTCCATTAAAGAAAAATTGGTTTAGGTGAATTAAGTGATTCTAGAATTGCCAAGTTGCCAGGAGAGCTGCGCAAACTTGAACTCTGCCAATTCACCCAGCTCTAAGCCATTATATTCCATATTACAGCTGCTCTCTTATTCCTAGACCCAAACAAACACTGCCAGACATGAAAAACTGCAAGTACTGTGATCCAACTGGCATCTATTGAATGAGGGTCCACAAATCTTAATTTACACTTTTTTTCTATAATAAAACATTTTTATTGTGACGTTTAACATAATGAATAACTGCACTTTCTCCCCTTAACCCTAAATACAGATACTACAGACTGGTTTAGGAGAGTAGACTGCTTCTGGATATACCTTGTAAGCAGCATAAGCTAGAAAGAAGAGAAAATACAAATGAGCATAGCCCCACTGTAGGTAAATGAAGCTGTTCTGATTTCTACAGCTCAGTAGGAAGTGAAGTAGTTACATTTTGTCCATTACCTGGCCATAAAAGCAAAAGTAGATTTGCCATTAAGGGAAGGAGTTGCATCTCACAACCACAGCGCTTTTCCTTCTCTCCCTACTCCACCACACTTTCAGAGCAGAAGTGCACCTTGGACAAGCAGAAGCCTTTCCCTGAGCAGCAGGGCTTCACCCCTTCACTTAGTTTCTCTGAGTTTCTGTTGGGTAGAAGCTACTGCTACCAATGGGGAAGGCAGGATACCCAAGGGAAGGTGACAGGCATGTGAGATACTCCGCAGTACAGTGCTGTGACTGCGGCTCAGGTAGACCTAAGCAAGCAAACATTAGACTAAACAGCTGGGTACCAGCAACCCTCAGATGGCAATAGTCAGCACTGTGCCACAAGACCCACGTCCCAATTGAGTTTGAACCAGCTAGTTTGTAGAACCAGCTAGTTTGGGCACATATGCAAACACTGCAAAGCTCTGTGTTAGCATTCCAGGAGGTCTGTACTCCCTGAAGCTTAACTGATAAGTAATCTGCCTTGTACTCATTTGGAAGGTTTGGACTCTGCTGTTTCTGACCTGCCATGAGCAATGAAAAGGTAATATTAAAGATTTGGTTACACATTCTGTTGTTCACTTAATCTCCATATTTCTATAACTGTGAGCATGTGTTACTAAGTAAGTTCGAAGGCAAGAAAAGAACTCTTCCCAGTATGGAGTTCTGTTCTGTTCCTTTTTCATCATTCCAGTAGAAACTGAAGCCTAGCAATATTACTGAAAAAAATGAGTGAAACTCTCTGAAATCACCCTGGCATGTTCCACAGATATTTAGATCAATATTCCTCAGCCTGTGGTCCACAAGAGATGTGAAGATAGACTGGAAGACAATTTTAAAAAGATGCATTTATACATTTGTAAACACAGAGTGGAAAGAACTAGAAGCAATTAAGAGTTCAGCCCAGTTTTTATTTTGTTGCAAATGAAAATTAGCCTTGCAAAACTGCACAAAGTAGTTAACACAGAAGTTGAATAGCTGTTGGATTTAAGGGAGATAAAACTGAGATGTCTTACTAGAACATAATTAGCTAAATCCAAGAGGAGGCAAAATGTTATCTAAATCATAATTTCTCCATAACCAAGACTTAGCAGTAGCATCTGATATGCCCCCTCTACCGAGTAGCTCATACTCTCTACTGACCCAGGATTAAAGAAATACCATCTATTTCTTCTGGGCTGAACACTCTAATACTGTGCAGTGCTCACAGGAATTAGGGTTCCAGACAAGTACCTGCTTGTGTACCCATTGCCATCTTGACTTTGATTGGAAACCCCCAGAACTGGAATGAATCACACCACACTTTTCAGATTAAGGTCAGCAGAAGCCAAACCATGGTGAGGTTTTTCTTCCACATCCAAGCCATCCATTTTCTTAAGTTGCTTTCGTGGTCCTTGGGGCATCATCAGTATTGCAATTTATCAGATAAACACTAACATCCTAATAAAGAACAGCCATGTTGGTTCAGACAAATGACCATGTGGAGTAATATCCAATATACAGTAACAGCACCAGTGCTAGAGAGATGCATAATACCCAGTTAGATAGAGTTAGGTCCTGTCTCAGGTGTACCTTCAGCTAAGAGCAGTTACCAGCAGCTCTCAAAGCAGCTCTCTTAGAGCATGCAGGTGCCTTGATCCTATATCAACTTTCTAAACCATCCACCCCCATTTAAGTACTGTATCAAAACTTGGATTGTAGATGACAAACCAGAATAAATCCTCAAGGACAAGCCAGCATAAAGTTCCCAAGGGTTGCACTCTGAAAAATTCACTCAGTCAAGCACAGAAGCCCGAGTGCCCAGCTATCACACTAGGTTCATGGTCCTTAGCTGCTGTATTTGAAGGCCATTCCACTTTTTTTTTTCAAGGGAAAAGCACCTGGCAAAGTCTTATATGTGATAAAGGCTTGTATGTGATAAACAGGTTAGGCCATCCGTTCCTCCTTCAGTTGTGCACTAGAATGACTTGACTTATTTCAGCAGTTACCTTGGTTTGTCCTAGTATAAGCAAGCAGGGAAACAAGCCTGACAGACTTAGTTTCATAAGTAGAAAGATAAGCTAAATGCAAGAGGTGACATTAAAATACAGAGAAAAGGTCACCGTGTGATCAAATAGGGAACCAATGAATATCCTGGGGACAGAAAGAAAGATGCCACTTACCTGTAAGTGCCACTCACTTGTGGGAGAAGATCGTTACCTTCTTCTCACAGTGTTCTTCTAAACCCTTCTGAAATTTCTATGCCTTTATTTTTTTGTTTTTTTTCTTCTTTAAACAGCTTGTGAGTTCACCAAGAGAAGATTTGTATAACCCTCTAGCACCACTGTAGCCTGTAGTGCTACAGTACATCAAAGAATTATCCAAATTGGTGAATAAATATGTAAAAATGCAATGATCTGGAAGCTGACTGTGTTTGCATAGATTAATTGAGTAGGTTGGGTTTGTGTACACATGAATAAATCAATTAAAATGATTTAACCAAGGTCAGTGGAATCTGTTGATGCCTGAAGTGAATGAATGAATTATGTTTGGAGGATAGCGTAGGACTTTTCAACCATACTAGTGGATTAAAATAGTGTGCTGTAGGTGAATAGTCTGTGTCTAGACATAGGCTCCATAACTAATTTTTGAAGTGCAAGTTGAGGAATGGGGAAAAGTGATTTTGGTTATCACAGTATATCATAACTGAAGGAGGAATTGTGTCAGAGGTAATTGAATGGCTCAGCCTAATATTTTCATAAACATAGTCTGCAGTTATCCCGTACACAAGGGATATTGTGCTGCAGTAATAGTTTTGTTTTGGCTTGGCTAGCTTTTCAGCTGCAAAGTTTTTACCGTAATTTTCTATTACATGGCAGCAAAAGCACACCCCCCCCAGTACATCCTGTTCTATTTCTTGCTTTTCGTGATCTCTTGAAAAGATTAATGGCTAGCTCCTTGCAAGTCTGTCTCAAGTTTAGCGTATCAGATGTTCACCAACCCTTAAGCTTTTCTTTCTCCTTTTTCTTTTGTGAACTACCTACTTATTTCAGTAATTTTATTATTAAGAAAACACATGCAGATTGCACAAAGGAAATCAATTAACAGCTGGGAATGACATAGTCTGTGGTAAGATAATTATTTTTCCTCAGCCTTAACATCAAAACCATAAAACCACACAATTTACTGTCATTTATAATTCCCCTTTGCTGATAGCAGTTCAACAGAATGGTATTTCATTTGACTTGACAGAACATAGAAATGCACAGGAATTTAGACTGAAAGCTATTAAGTAATGAGTATTATCAACAGGCAAGGCAATAAACATTTTATGAATGAGTAAACACAAATGTGAGGTTGAAGCAAAGTGTTTGATTTTTTTTTCCTTTGGTAATAAAAAGGGAATATTTATTTTTGTCAAAATAAAAAGTACAGATTCTCAGAGACTTACTCTTTCAGTACTTTCCCTATGTGATTTCATTAACATGAGATACAGTTAGGGATGCTTTTCACAGAGTGAACTGCATTTTTGGGTACCCAGAGTTAGCTTCTTTTCAAGGTGAATCACCCACACCTTGTCTCAGATGGAAATCCATATCAAGAGACTTCCACCTCAAATGCTGACTTTTGAAAATTTTGCTGTGGCTTACCCCAAAAAAGCTGAAAGACAGCATGATCTAATAGATGAAATTTGTGAACTCTTACCATGCAAGCTCAGTCTAGTTCTGGGTTTGGGCACTGATTAAATTTGATCTGTTCATTTGAGTCAAAGCTGATACAAGATGCCTGGTATGGATAGCCTTCATTCTGAAGTTTGCATAAGAAAATGTATTTTATATGGATTCACAGTTTGTTAATAGTTAGATCGAGTAAAGGACATAACCTTATCTTCAGAGGCACATTTCTAAAAAGGGACTACAGAAAGAGAAGATTGAAACTGCCTCCTGAATAAATCAAGGACCAGTGACAGGGCAAGGCTGGAATTCCAATGAACCTCCATTTTAAATGCACAGAAATCAAACTTTTTTTTTTTTATTAGCTTGTGCTAAGGATTACTTCAATGTCATTGTGTTCTATTAATGTTAGGGTGCTTAAAAGCAGGGTAATGTTTTCATTCTCCCAATTAGCCTTGCAGAATTCTTCATGTAGAAGTGAGGAAGAAGTACACACAATCAGCTTTTCCCCACTGAGCGTGAGTTTACAGTATCAAGTATCTTCTAGTGGCCAGTGGTCTCCAAGAACGCTTGGAGTATTTATGAGTTGTATGATCTGAGTATTGAATCTCTGTCCTTAGTAAGATACAATATGCGTTGGGAGATTAATCTCTTACCTCCTAAATAAGTGTCATAGCCATTGAGCTTCTGGAGATACATGAAAGAGTTTTCTACAGCTTTGACCAGAAATTTTAATTATTTTAATGAAATGCTGTTGTAACACAAGTTAACAAATAGCTGTGTAGTTGCCTCTTGGAGATAATATATACTAGTCAGTGGCTGGCATGTAAAATACAGTACAACCAGCCTTTCTAAATACATTTCCCTGCTTCATAATTTCATTATTCACTTTATTCTCCTCTGCATGTAGGAACCTTTTAATCATTTGGGTTTGAGGGAGAGCATTAATATTGTTCTTTGGTTTTGTAGTGAAATCTGATAAGCTGTGTATTTCCCTTGGTTTTTGACAAAATTATATATTTATTGCCTTGTTTGAAATTCAGATGCACTCAGCATTTTAATCTGAGCCCATTTTATTTCTGCATATACCCTGTGGTATTTCTTTATGCTTGATGAATTTCTCTTGAGATTTTTTGAAGAGCTTTGAGATTGACTGCCAGGTACTACAAACAGGTTCATTCAACACTGCAATCAGCTATTCTATTAAGGGAATCAATTTGAATAAATTTCATTAAGTGAAAGTTCTAAAAACAAGATATGGCATATCAGGAAGCTTGTAAGAACTATTTTGTAGGGGTTCTAGTCCAAAAATAAGATCCTGGAAGCAGTAGGATTTCTTAATGGTTTTCTTTTTTTTTTTTCTGTGGAAAATAAGCTTTATAATAGGTAGCGTGCTGTCCCTGTTCACAGACAGACTTCATTGCAGTCCTCATTCTTTAGAGTACAAGTAGTTCTGAACTATTTTTTAGCTTGAGTCGCTTTGGTAGAATTCAATCACATTTGCAATCTTTCCTAAATATAGAATTATCATTTCCCCTACCAAATTTTAAGGCCATTCCATTGTATTTTTTCAAGTGCTGGATTAAACAGTGTGGCCATCATATTGTACCTGTGGTACGTCCTCTGGGTAGAGCGTGATGTCGTGTTAGGGTCTGGGTTGCAAGGGCTGCTTGGGCTCTATGTGTTCAGATTAAAGAAGCCAGTGGCCGGTGGCTCCCTGAACACTGAAAAGAAGTATTTTGGTAAGTCATCACTGACAGTGGTTTATTTTGTGATCCTGGACCACAGATGAGACCAGTAAGTGCAGGATTTGTGAGGAGAAATTCTAACAGAACTTAAAGGGAAAGTGTTCAGTCCTGTTAAAAATCACCAGAAGTCTATTCACAGAATCACAGAATCATTTAGGTTGGAAAAGACCTTTAAGATCATCAAGCCCAACTGTTAACCTAATACTGCCATCCCACCACTTGGTCTTTAAACAAGATGGCATGAAGGCAAGTAACAAAATACCTCCTTTATGTTCTGTGCAGAAGAAGCCCTAGTAAATAATAATACAGAGCTGTCAGCATGGCAGGGAAATGCTGTCAGTTCTGCAGCAAAACGTGTTGCAAAGTGATTTAGCTGCCACTGTTTGTTTGAGAATAGAGTTCCTTAACGCCCTGCCTGAGATCTTTTGCGATTGCAGTAGAAATACCACAGGCTCCTCGAGACTGCTTCTGAACTATTTCAGACCCAAGAGCAAGTCTTGTATCCCTTGAACACCCAGAAAAGGCAGGAGAATGAACTTGACCTGAAAGGCTAGTAAAGCTCAGAGAAGAGATGGTTTACAGAGATAGAGTGATAGTTCTTGAAACGTTGTATGGGATATGGAGATCAGAAACACAGGATCTTTGAGCTTATGTTAAATCCCAGAATTTGGAGACCTGAATTTTGAAATAAATAGCAGCAGAAGAGAGAATTCAAACAAACGATTTTGCATTAGTGTTGGCAAGCTAAGCCAGGCCCACAACTACACAGGTGATTAAGATGGTATAAATCCTGCCTCTTCTTGTAACGGGAACTGGTAACTCTGATAATCTAGGGGAGATCCACCCTTCAGCATAGGGTGCGCCTGTGTAGCAAATGTTACCCTAACGATACTGTCACGCCCAGGTTGTGAGCAGTCACTAGAAATGGGAGAAGCGTTACCAGAAATGAGGTATCCAATTGTTGTGTCTTTGGCTACTGATTCTTATACTTCTCCCAGCACCCAGTTTCAGAAACCTGTAGCCCAATTTACAAGAATTCAGAACACTGAGATTAAACAAAACCAGTGGGCACTGGATTCTGAAAATCCCGCATGCTTTAAACAGGGAAGAGTGGAAAAAATCAAGACAGCTTATCTCAAAGATGTAGTGAACACTTTTGGTAGTGTTGTGCCTCAGTTTAATCCATAAGAAGAGGTTACTGCGGGGAGCTCTTAAGATAAGCTATTTATTGTTTGTGAAACAGCTCATTAATACGGTGATTAGCATCCTAGAGGGATCCCAGGAGGAAAATAATAACTTAGTATTCAGTGCATAGTTTGGATATTTTACAATAAATGAGAAATACAAAATAAAGATTTTTGAGAAATCTATCCATTCAGTGGGTGTTGATAAACCTAAACGTGGAACAGATAAAGGTCCTGTGGAAACAGTACATGGACCCCAAAATTATCATTATGGGGGCACAGAACTGGATTTCACATGCAACCTAAGTTCTGGACATTCTTTATTTCTGAATTCTTGACTTTTCAATTTAACATCCTCTTTTGTTTTGGGTTTTTTGTCTTATTTTCTTTTTTGTGATACCACACTTAGCAGCTGGAATGGGTTCTTAGGCAATAGTACATTACACCAGTGTGTCTCCCAGAAAAAGACAAGTCCACTAGAATTTTTCATGTCTATGAGCTGCAGACAAATGGTTTTGACATTTAGATAAGTATCTGTGTTTCTATTGAGAAGTTCTAGATTTTGATCACTTAAGAGATTGTAATTAAACCTATATTTAAAAGAAGGCAACAGCTAGAAGACTTATTTTTGCAACAGGAATGCTGGAAAGAGTTTTAAAAATAATAGCTGTATTTTAAGGAAAAGAAAGAATATAAGTGTTTTCAAGAGGGCTAACACTGATTTACAATGAAAGCAAACCCAAGTAGGCAATAAAGCTTTTTGGACTGGTAAGATCATGTGGAACCCACATGAAAATAGCTCTTCATATCGCTGGAGTGCTGCAGTGTCCATGTGACACTTCCAATGTGTCTTTGTTTTCTCTCTTCTACCGGGGAAAGCTACCTGCCCTCACGCCTTCTCCTCAGGGATTATCTCAAACTGTAGCAAGTTTGCAAACACAGCTCGTATCATCACTGTGTATTTGACAGTGACATTATGTGTTTTGAACAGCTTGGATGCCATCTGACTAAATCACCCGAACTCTTCTTGTGAGTGAAACAGCCTCAGCAATTGAAAACCGCTCATATGGGACTAGTTTTAATAAAACCACCAGAAGGTGTTTGTTTTCCTAGGCTTGTGCATCAGAAGGAATTTAAATAATTCTCTCTTTCCAGAAGGCATTGAGGATGTTGTATTTTGGAGCACCAACTATGAACATGACTAGTGTCAGTTTTGTCTAACTAAATGCCATACCATCTCTCTTAACTCTTCCTTCTTTCTTGCCTTCAGTCATTTCTTATGGGAAATATGAAATTGCACATACGAAATATGAAAATTCATATTTCACCTTCGAAATGTGCCTATGAGGTGGTGTACTACACCAGATTGTTTCCACAGCAGCTTTCAAAATAAGTGTTTTTATAACACGTCGCCATAGCCAGTAGAACAAGATATTCTTTGTGCAGTAGTTGCATGTGGGCAACAGTTAGTTGGAATTCAAGGTCTCGTGCTCATGCCGCTATTGCATTTTAAATACCCTTGTGTGCCTTGAACCAAAACATTTCGCTTGTTCCATCTGCAAAACCCGGTCTTTTTAACTCGGCATTACTGGCATTAGATTTTAGCTTTAGGGGGTCGGTGGTTCGGTCACTGGCCCAGTATCTTCACTGGGACATGGTTTCCTCACTGGCATCATGGAGACATGCAGTAGAACAGTTCCAGAGGGCCAGGGGGTTCACTGTCTCACCTATCTCTCTCTGTCCCTCTTTGTCCCTCTATTAGGAGCTGTACTCTAAAGCTTCCCATGCTTTAGCAGAGTTGGTAACGGAGCTGTTTCTTCAGACCCTGCCTGTTGTGACCGGCCTCTCTGTAAGAGAATGTGAGCTTCTGAAAGAGGAATGGCAGGAGAATTTGGTCCCTCGGCTGGAGAAATGGGAAACCCACCGCCAGAGACGCTGGAAGCTTTTCCAGGAACAACTATTGCAAGAAAAAAAAGTAAGACAGACCCGTATTACATTCTGGGACCCCAGGCTCTAAAAACAGGGATATGGGGAAAAAACCCACCCCAAGCTATTTAACTGTGGGGAGTATTTTGTCTATAAATATACAGCCTAGGTCCAGATACGGGATGAGACTCGGGATGAGGAATTTGACCTGCAGTATGGAGTGAATATATATGCTATGCATGTAGACTTGCATAGAGGAGTCAGAAAGTAATTACTGAACATCTGTCCACAGTGTTTGACAGCTTTGTCAGCACATAAACATTTTTTGGCAAGGCTGCTGTCTGACGTCCTCAATTCTTGAGCATCTACAAAAACTTCATCTGGTCTGTTTGGAGAGTGTACATATGAGTACAGTTTACAGGAAAGGAGGCCTTACAATGATAAATCTTCCTTAATTATTTTATGTACTAATATTATAATAATTAGAAACATATGATACACACTTTATAAAAAACTGATTCTTTACTCTGAGAAGGTGAACAAACGCACATCCAGCTTTCCCACTCTGTTTGTGCCCAGCGTGGGGGGCATTGACACCAGAGGAGACAAGCACCAACAGTAAATGCAGAGGCAGGTATCTTCAGCATTAGGCTGGAACTCAAATATACCTTCAACTTACTCCTGCAATGCTATGTCTCTATTAACACTTTGAAGACTAACAGAGCTTAGTCAAAGACAGGCCTTCTCTGTATACAAAGGTGTGCCCCTTCCCAAATGTCAAGTGTGTGCTGCAGCATATAGAGTAATTGGAGCTTCTTAAATAAAAGGTTGGCACTTTAACACTGGCAAAATCATACTTTTCCATAGCCTCATTCTCCAAAGTGCCTGGACAATGCAGTACATGGTTAACAAGGTACTCAATGAGTCCCTGATTATTACAGACAGCTGTAAGTTTTTTAACTTCTCCACCCACTCGTATTTAGGGTTCTTCAATAAAACCCTGTGATTCAGGAAACTGTGGGCTTCCTACTAAATCTGGCTAAATCCTACTAAATTGAAGCTTACACTTCGAGGTTGCTGTTCATTTTCACATTCACCAAGGGTTCACAAATTGCCTGCCCTTGTACATGAATGACCTGAGCAGCCTGGACTAGGTTCACTAAAGCATGTCTCGTAGTGCATGGAGACCAAAGCACCATGGTGGTTTCTGCTGTCATTAAAAACCACAGTCAGAGAAGGAAGAGGTTCTGGTGTGCAACTTATGATTAGTCTCAGAAGTCAGAGTGCATATTATAGGGCACCTCTGTTCTGGTCCTTCCACTGTCCCGTTGAATCTCAGCCTTTGTTCAAGGCCAGAGATGTTGTTCAAGGGCTAGGAGCCTCTCCAGAAAGGGGAAGGTCTCAAATCTAAAGTTTTGTTCCAAAAATTCTGTTTATGCATTCCTCTGTTACAATCATTGAGCACAGTATTGACTGGAGAAACCACACCCTGGGATTTTTTCTCAAGGGATTAAAAGGATTAGTTCATCTCCAGCACCCAGTGCTTTGGGCAGCACTGTATGGTGGATTCATTGTATGTGAATTCAGAGGTTCCAGTCATGGCCAAGCATAGGTTGTTTAAACTAGAAAATTGACTTTCCATCACTTTCAGTGTACCATAGCATTCATAATACAAAGCAGCTGGCTTCCTCACTGAAAAAAAAAAAAAGAATAAAGGGTTATCTTACATCGTTAATGGTAATTACTGAGCTATAGAGGAATTCATTTAGCAATGACAGAGCTCTCACATTGGTATCTGGGTCACCAGCACTGCAGTTGGGCCTTACTCAATATAAAAATTGCCTGAGCGGCAGACAGCTGTCCTAAGGACGAGTGATTCTGTGGGATAAATTGCCAGAAGAGACAAGGGTTTCTCCTAGTGGGAAAATGTGTGATTCCTCAGGACAATGTTCCTTTCAGGAGCTTAAGTAGCTGTTTTAACTTAACGCGTGTGGCTTTTTGGAAGTGGTTTGAACTAAACTGGAAAAAAGTCTGCTATATCTCCAAAGAGAGCACGCAGGGAGATAGCTATTCCACAAAAGCTAGACTGGCAGATTTGCCTGTATAAACAAGTCTGAAAAACGTCACACAACTTACTGTGTTATGTTCAGATGCATTTCTTGGCCCTTTCCTAGGATAAACACAGCAGCATGCAGATTTAAGCAATAAGCTGACACTTGCATCCTACAAAATGGAGCACTTGATTTCCTTCTTAAGAAAAGGTGAGAGATGGGACACTTGTGACAGATGATCATGTCATTTAGGAGATCCCATAGATGTTACAGTGCTGAATATGACAGAAGATCCATAAATCAGCATTCGTATTGACAGGCCTTTTAATTTATCAGGCTTTTTCCAGCGGGAGATATGTCTTTCATTTGCCTCTTGATAAACGTACTATGCTGAGTTACACAGTCACCTGCTGTACAGACTTGGGAAGTCTAACACCAGAAAGAAGGCTCCTCACCAGGGTATTTATGTGTGCTTTTTGAGGTGGCTCAAAATGACATTCTTCCCATTTACTTGAACTGCAGGGTTTGGGGTTTGGGTTTTTTTTTAGATTATCTTTCCTAGCATTTATACATATCTGGAAAATGATGTCTTTTGGGGGAGCAGAATCTCTTTTTCAATTGAAAACTAAAAATCAGTTTCGTATTTAACTTTGGCCTTACAGACTTGAGGATGTGAGTGAGGCAAATGAGAATAAATGACTAATAAAAAAAACGTGAGCATTTTCCCACATAGCCCCTACCTCATGATTTCAGTAGACGAGCTCTCCTTCCCCAGGCAGGGGTTAAGGGAGCAGACAGCTGCCACCAGGCTGAGGTACTTGCTTGGGATTCAGCGTGCATTACACCCCATCTACAGGCTGTTAGGGAGAAATTGCTTTCCTTCCATTTCCTGAGAATCTGGAATAAAAATGTCAAACTGAGAGCTGCGGAAAAAAGAGTGAGCTTACTTAGGTCTAATTTGCTGTTGTACCCGAGGTCTAACTCAAAATATTTTATGGGTTTCATTACCTACCAAAGACATATGCCTCACCTTTATTGCCAGAGAGTAATACTTAATGTTAGCAGTGCTCCAGAAGGTCCTGTAATGGACTTGTTGCCAGGAAGGAAAAGGCCGAGAAGCTTACAGGGAAAAAACGGGGCGAGGAGATTTCTGCCCACTTCCACATCGTTGCTCGACACCCAGGAAGCTAAACCAGCATCTGCATACCAGTTTTGACATGGTGTGCTTTTTATTGCTTTCTCTTAATTTTATACACATTTTTTCATGGTGATTGGAATGACTCTTCTTTTCGAGAAGCCAGACATTCGCTGGAGCTTTACTCCCACGTTTACCATGCGTTTGTCACTGGTTTTACTGGTTAAATGCAGGAACCGGAGAGCCTGAGCTCTGTTCCAGCTGCTGAGTCTGTGCAGCAGCATCATTTCTCTGCTCCATACTGGCCTGCTTCTGAGCAGAGTAAGGCCATTCCCAAGAACAGGAAGGCTTGGGGAGGCGCCCGGAGATTTGTCCCAGCGTTGGAAGGTTGGTGCAACGCAAAGCCTGACCTTTCCACCTGGCTTGATGAAACAGTTGTCTCTCTTTTGCTGGTTTTCAGCAACATGCCAGCAGCCTCAAATTAAGATTCCCAGAGGATCTTTGTTGTTGCATTTGTGCCTGCATGTGTGAGTTCTTCTAGTGTTTTGGAGGTGGGAAATACCCAGCCCTTCCAGCCCATCCCAGTGCGCCGCTGAACTGTTGCTTCCAATAAAACATAACAATATTCTGTTTTTATTCCCAGCTGATCCTTCCCTTCTTGATAATCTTCCTAAGACCCTTTTTTGAGACAAAACACTGGTTTAGTATTTAGTTAAAATCTCAGTCTTCCTTACTTATCATCCCATCTTAAATGTGTAATAATCCCCCTCCTTTCCTCTTTGTTCTCTTACGACTTACATGGCTGATGTACTTCTACTGTTCAGTTTAGTAACTGGGCGCAGGGGTATTTTCTGCTGTATTCTCAGCTTTCCATTGATCTCAGGGAGTGAAGAGACCTTTCAGAAATTTTGCATACAGCTTAGCTTAAATGCAGTCACAGTGGAAAAGGTGACTCATTCTTCTCCTTTACAGGAAAGTCTGTGCTGGCCACTACAGAGCTAGGCTATTTCTTCATAAACAGAAGTCAACAACAACTACAGTCCTCATCGTCGTTATTGTTCTGAGTGCCTTTTTGGATAGCATATACTGATAGCAGAAGAGGTGTTAAGTTTTAGTTTCTTGGCTGCAATATTATATCATTTATCACTCCAGTTGTAATTCAGAAAACATCTCCTTTATCTCGGTGATCTACATCAAATTTAATCCACAAGCTGTTTGAGAGTAAGTGTGCAGACAGGCCCTTCAAAGCAACTTCTAAGTGAATAACCAGGTCTCCAGAAATTATGGGAAGCCAAATCTGAGCCACAGCCAGTCTCTCATTGAAAATTAAAATACTTGTAGAAAGTAAAAGGTCATTTTCAGCCCTTCTGTTAACTGCTGAGAGAGACATTAAAATACACAATGTGATGGATTTACAAGGCATATGCAAAGAGGTGTGAAACACTGGGAAGCCATATCCACAGAGCTGCTAAAGGGAAATACTGATACAGTTATCACTTGAAGCCAGTATTTGCCATCTGTCATGTTGATACCTGGAGACCTGGTAGACCTTAATTTGATACCCACAGCGTGCAGTTGGAGAAGGCGCTGTGCTTGGCTGTGCTCTGTGATTTTAAGAATTGCCTGGACTCAAATTGGTTGAGGTCTGGCTACACAGGTGTGACTTGGGGCTTGTTCTGAGAGCAGCCTGGTGGGCTCCCCAGCGCTGTACAGACTTTCAGGCTGTGCTCTTCATACTCAGCTGAACGCTTTCCATCTGTCACCTGTTGCTGACCGCCTGCCCGTCCTTCCCAGGCATCCTGGGATGTGGTTTGGTGAGGTTTTCTTCATGGAGAGGGGTCACTTACATGTGTTCCTGTGTACACTACAGAGAAAGTGCTATTCAAGAAAGAAATACATTTTTATTTTAAAGCCAAAGATGATGTGGTTTCTGATGTTCTGCACTTCCTGGGGGATTTCATTCTGTGCTCACAGATAAAGCCTCTCTCTTGCACAGATCGCTGCTTCCCAAGGAAAAGGCTATTGAATCCAGTAGGAAGGCCCAGTTCTTAACACTAACAATCGTGCAATTACACATCTAATTCTTTGCTAGACATACTGATCTAGTGAAACCTTGCTGTCTGCAGTAATAGAAAATTTAGTCCCTCATATTCTGAATGAGGCTGGAACATGAAGTGAAGCTGTCAGAGGGCTGAGTATTATATTTAATTTAGGGCCCTGCATATGTCTGCAGGCAACCTGCATTTATCCAGCTGCCACTGTAGCCTAAAATACACTCTTCATCTCACAATAATAGAGTTTGGGCCTTACAACCATTTCATTTTATGGCTTATTATTCATTAAATTCTGGCAGTACGCTAAACAAAATCTTAAGTCCGTATCTCCACAAGTTTACAGTCTGATGGCAAATCCGTCAAAACATTTAAAGATTAAATTCCTTGATCTAAATATCACCCTGAAGGAGCTGTAAACTTGCAGTCCATAAACCTATCAATCTCCATTTCTAACTATTAGCACTGTGTACTATACACAAAAGTCTAATGGAAGATGATATCTTTATTTTCTTCGGTGAAAATAAAAACTACATTCTCTACTACTGAAAAATAACAAACAGAAAGCCCGCTGCAACTTGCTGATAAGAGTCGATGCAATATTTTGTGCTGTATTGTTCTTTTTCTTTTGTTCCTCTGTTGCTGAAACTGGAAAATCTGTAGGAGACACAGTTCAGGGCTGATCCAAAACGGTGCAAAGCCTCCCTTTCTTTTCACTGAGCTTTGTTTAAGACTTTGATCACTGCAACAAAAAAAATCCCTAAGTAGAGTAATTTTAACTTGGTGTGAGTTTGTTTTGTGAAAGAGGGGGATGATTGCTTGTTTTTAGCAAAAGAACATAAAATAAACCCCTGTTTTGTAATGTGGTAACTAGAATCACTGAAATCAGAATATCTTACAATTGTAATTTTTTCCCCCTGCTCTTAGGTATGGATAAAGGAATATGCTCTATCTGCTGTGATGCAAAAGCACCTGTCTGAGAAACAAGAGAAGATAATTCAAGGTGTCGTAAGCAGATTGGGATGCCTCAGTGATGAGTAAGTTTGGTTTTATCAGTAAGCAGTGGGGTGAAACTGCACTGCTGCATACACAGATAAAAACTTGTGTACGTTATGTTGTGGAAAGCAGTGTTGAGGGACTGTGAACATCTTCAGACAGAGGAGCAGTTACTCTAGTTTTTTGTATGAGTATCAAAAACAAATTAAAAACACACATAATGACTCCTGTTAAGTAGAAAAAATAAGTTTTCTGAGATTTGTCAACTGGTGTGCTTTCTGTGTATCTACTCCTATGTTTATGAGTCATTTCAAACCTTGAACCAGCCTCTCTTTGCACTCTGTATGTCACGTGCTGAATATTCTTCAAGGTAAAATGTTCAGTCCAGCACCATTTAGCTCTACCTTTGCTTTCTGGTATTACAGTGTACCTCACCATCACTTTGCATGGTAGTGACTCCTCTCTTGCATTCTCTGTCTGTATTCACCAAGGAAACTTTTAGTTTTATCTCATCTTTGTACAGCTAAACGTCTCTTTAATAGAGATACTTCTCAAAAAAACACAGTTCTGTGTTACATGCCTCATTTTGTTTAAGATATCAAATGATCAAAAGACACCATGGTCTTCACAAAGATGAACCCATTTGAAGAGTTTTCTATTTGGAATTGCACTTCTTTATTTTGGCTCTACTTTTCAGTTCAACCTTACATTTTCATGTTCTCTGACTTCTGTGTTTCCCAAGGTTCGGTATCTAGGGAGATCATGGTGCCTTACACATATGCACAAGTTAGATACAGGCACAAACAATGTCATCCTGAATGTGCACACAGATTTCACTCACCTGGTGCAGGATCAACTTCAAAATTCGCTCTCCTGTTTAAAATTCACCACAAACTTGCTTCAGCCACGTCTGTCCTGCCAGCTAACGGTAGCCTTTTCAGTGTCTCTCCAGCGTGTGCCGCCTCGTTAATCCAAGATATGCTTTCCTGCATTTTCTTGAAATAACTTTCCTTGAGTTCAGATTACATTCTCTTTTCATCTTATTTCAAGTCTCCTATTAAAAAAATTACTATGTAATTATAGGTGGTTATTTTTCTCTTTTCTTCCTATTTTTATTTTAATTTAATTTCAGCATGACAGAACTACAAGTCTGTCACAGCAATTCCCATTCTTTATACCGGAGCACCTTTCCAAGGCATGCTTTGTATGAGAAGATGTAACACAGAGTGAATAGTAACTCTTGTCATCTTTGAGCAATGACTTTGCTGAACACAGGTGTGTCAAATTAGCAAGCAGCTCAGCTGATTGATATTTACTGGTCCTTTTCTGCAGGTCTGTTAACTATATACTGCAAAAACACCGACTTCTGCTGTGTTCAGTGCTCATGAGGTTAACCCTCCGAAGGGTTGGAATGGCAGCCCTGGCCTGCATGAGAATGTCCAGAAAAAAGAGCTTGCTTCAGGAACTGAGAGAACAACATACCCTGCAGAAGGGATCCTCCCTCTGCCAAGATGAGGACCAGTGGCAGTTACAGAAGGCAGTGGTAGGTACAGTGTCCAGGTGGTTTTCCTCCAGAGATCTCATATGCTATGGTGTCTGGTATTAGAATTAGCTGTGGAAGATCTCAAAAAATAAAAATGTTCAAGTTCCAAATAGAAAAGAAAATTTTCTCTGTCAAAAATGTACCCACTGCTGGCATAGGAGGTCCCTGAGTGTGTCTATTTTAGTTTGGGCAGACATTTAAAATTCCCTGATACTTTATCTGCTGGCTAGCTATCTCCGATATGTGTTATCACAGCAAGCTTATTTAGCTATTTGTTTTATATGAAAATAGTAATGAAAGAAGGCATGCAAACATGTGTGAAGGACTTCTACAGAAGTTACTGCTTCAGGGTAAGATGAACTCCTATTAATTCTGCTAGGTATCGTAATTTGCACTCAAAAAGCTCTTACTTGAGTACCAGAAGAAATTCTTCCCTCCACCAGATCTAACAAGTTCTTCTATACTGTCATCATTTTTCATTGTTTTTTCTTTCTCCCCTATCCATGAGATACTCAGCATCCACTCCCCTGACATCCTTCCAAATAACCTGGCTCCTGTAGGTCAAGGAGATGGGAGAAAGTTTAAGGGATTTTTAGCTTGATGTTCCCACAGGTCACTTTCAAATATGTTTGTGACTGTTTTTTAGGGCTAATCCATTAAGTGTTGTTGGTTATTTACTTATCTGTATTGGATACTTCCCTAGAACAACACTGAATTTCAGATTTCAACCTCAGAGGACCCTCCTAGCGGGTGTCAGTGATAGCCCCTGCCCAACCCACTGCTGCTGCACATATGGGTTGAACCCATCCAACACTTTGCAGCTCCATGCTGTTGCTGTGTAATTAGCTGAGAGATAATATTTGTGTCCCTCTGATTCTGATTTGCATAATACAAACCCTGATTCCCCACTTGGAAGAGGAATAAGGAAATTCTATCCGCTGCCGTTTTTGTATTTGCTACTTCTATTGAAGTAGTTCCAAAGTGTGAAAATCTCAAAATCTCATTAACATTCAAAAGAAATAAAATAAAATACAAATGCATATAACTGCATTCCTCTTATTATGTGCTTTCCACTATTACCTCTCACTTAGCTCCCACGGGGACATTAATTGGTGCAATCACTGTGTTCCCTAACAAAAGTGAAATATCCCCAGGTATTACTGTTCCTTTGGCCTCTCTCCATTACAGCCACTTTCCAAGGCCAGCTAAAACCCATCTCACAAGGAAGTACCTAAAAATACACATATAAGATCCTTGCTGCCAAAGAAGCAGGGCCTAGCTGTGGAATTGTAAAAAGTCAGAGAGAAAAAAATGTTCTGTACAACCTCCAAAACTAGAACCAATGTATAAGAACTTAAGGAAGAGGTTAATTTACAGACACTCGACCAGAGTTTTAGACATACCATGTTGTTTGAACTAAACTTAATTTGAGCTTGTGCCAATTTTAGACTGATAGACAGAGAAATCTGTTGATTTCATACAAAATGTAAAACAACATTAAGAATCCTAGCTTGGACATGAGAACATGACATTGGGTCTCTTAAAAAATAAAAAGAGAAACAATTTAATGACATTCTGACTGTCTAAAAAAAACCATCAAAAAGTATGTCTGAGCTATAAATAAAGACATGTCAGAATAACCCAGAATTAATAGGGACATCATTATTTTCCACAGATGAATGTGGGCAGAGCAGGTTCTTTTCCTGCTTGCATTTCTTATTTCCAAGAGAGAATCAAATAGATACTATTCGATCTCCCAGAATAACTTAATGTTATTTAGTTTTAAATGAAAATATTAATATGAGGCACATCAGAACTCAGTAGAAGGCAATCTATGGAAGATGAATGCACATAAGGAAGACAGAACAGGCTGTTCTGGTGAGTGTATACTATCGTGTGCTAAAGATAATTTAGAGAAAGAGAAGTGGATTTAAACAGAAGCATAGAAAACAGTGGCAAGGATGGTCCAAAGACCTCAAGAGACCAGAACTCTTCAGCCTAAAAAAGAGGTGTTTTCTGGAATATCATAGGTTTTAAAACTGGCATAAAAGATGTGAACAGGGAACAATTTTTCACTTATTTCTAATAAAAGAAGAAGAGAGCACCAAGCAAAGCTGTTAGATGTCAGGTTGAAAATAAAGAAATGTGTGGATAAGCTGTAGAACTCACCACCACAGGGTACTGTAGATGCCAAGAGTGCGAGTGGTTTCCAAGTGCTATTAAACATGTTCATGACCCCTCCCAAGGGCTGCAAGTTGCAATACACCAACTTTTTCTCAGGTAGATCTCACAAAGTGTGCGAATATTCCAGGTGCATAACTGTATGCTTGCCTTGTTCCTGTGCACTTTATCAAGGCATCCGCAATCATCCCTTTCTAGACCCAGGATATTTGACCTAGGTTGTTCATACTTTTAATAGAAATAAGACCAAATTCAACAGTACAGAATACGAAGGTGCGCATACATCACTTGGAAATGACTGATGGGACAGGATACGGCTGTTATTGTACATATCATGTCAGAGGCAGTAGTTCTGTTGCAAAGACAGATGTGCTAAATAACTGTACATAAACTTCTGCTGGATGTTCAATTATTCTAAGTATTGAAACAGTGTTGTTCTGAATGGGTGTAGGACTTACTTTTAAAGTGAAGCTGACTAAGTTTGTCGATGTATTTAAATGGCAGTGCTATCTTTTTGTGTGATTACTAGGAGTCCCACATTCTGGAAGAGGAGGAAAAGCTTGAGGAAGAAACGCAGCAAACCCATTTAGAATTTCACCAGCAGCTAGTCACAGAAATTCAAGAAGCTCTTCAGTTTCTTCAGCAGCACATGGAGCAGGTGATGGGGCGGACACTGCTGCAGCATGCCCGAGGGGAAGCTGGAAAAAAGAGTTCAGATGATGGACAGGACTTCAAGGTATAGAAATGTTCAATAGCTGTTTTCCAAACATAATAAGTGCTACTTTGCTAAAATGGAAGGCAGTTTCATTTATGCAATACCCTATGCCTAAAGTATCAGCAGAAAACAATTACAACCTGTGTCAAACCTGAAGATACCTTGAAAAGTATTTACAAACTAACACTTATGTAGAAGTATTTTCTAGTAACTTGCTATAACAGCCAAAATCTGTTTTATTAAGCCAACCCTGGCACATAAAAAGAGTTGAGAGAATTCTTGATGACAGAGAATAACAAAAATGAGGAAGAAATGGAGATGGTTATCTATTGATGAAGGTTTTATGGTTAATTAATAGTATTTGTATATTAACAGCTTAATTAATAGATAAATAATTAAATAAAAATAAAACTTGCTTCATAGGTTAATAAAATTGTTCCAAAGTAAGTAGTTGGTTTTTCTGTATAATGGAAAGTTGTAGCAGAGCTACACGTATATTAATTTACTTTACTGGCAGTCGTGTTGGGAGGTAAAATGGTCTATAGAGATTTAACAGATTGGGGAATGACTCCTTCCCAGACAGAAGTGAGGCACATTAGAAAGATTTTACTGTAATTTTTCATGTTGAAATGTTCCATGGATGAATAGAAATAGTTTTTCAGCATCTCAGTCTGCCACATTTTTAAAGCACAAAATTCACAATTTTGTATGCAGATACAAAATTATATTGGGTCTTCAGTTTTAGACAGATCAAAACACTGCAGTTTTGGACTTAAAAAATCAATTGTGACTTGTACTGTGTAATACAGGAGAGACTGGTAGAAGCCGCTGTAGAAAGTGTGTATGGGACCAGCAACAATATCCATAGACTGGTGCAAAACTACTACCAGCAATTAGGAAAAATCACAGAGGGCTATGAAGGGAAAAAACTTCAACAATTGAAATCCATACAAGGTACGTGATATTGATGATACTCACAACTATAAGATAATTCTTGGTTTTTAACAGATGAATTAATTTTCTTATCACAGTAAAGATTGCTTTTAAAGATAACAGAAATCTGTTATTTAAAGTAAACAACAAAGCAAAATTAATGTGTAGGTCCATTTCCATCTTTGAAGGAGAAGTGGTAGAACTGTTATTATTAATAATTACTTGAATTACAGTTGTAGATGCAGGACCCTGTTACTTGAAGTTTGGTACGGACACACACAGAATGATGACTCAGTGTTGGAGATTATAGCTTAACCACGAACCCTGGGTCACCAAGCTAACATCTGAGATACTACCATAGTCACAACCACCAGCAGATGATTTTCTGGTGCTCTAAACCTCAACACAAGGCAGAAGAATTTAGAAAGCAGAGAGTTTTACAAGTATTAGGTTTTACAGCCAATATCTACCATAATCACTGTTCAACTTTGCATATTAATATGTGCAAATGAATCAATGCATCAAATATTTGGGGGGGGGGGGGCATATACAACAGGCGCCTACAAGTAGAATCTTTTCCCTAGAAGGGAGGAGATCTGGGTTTGCAATCCCTGCTCCCATGGTAGAAAATATAAACATCACTGGCATGCAGTCTGCTTCCTCTGAGGTGACTGCCCTCAGCTTTGGGGAGTAGGTTCTTGTATTCATTCCTTTTTTTGGCTCAGTGAAATGTTATTGTCTCTGAAGTTGAGGAAATGCATTAAAGGAGATACCAAAAAGCCAAGCATGCCCATCCTGGAACACTCTGTGAGGTATTGCATTGTTTCCTAGCTGTCAACTATGACCCTCTGATAGGTTGTGAAACTGCTGAAGAGGTTTATGAAGTGCTGGATCTCACATAAATACAAGCATTTTCTCCTGGAATTATTTTTAATTGCTCAGTTCCTTCAGGACAGGAGAACAAAAGCAAGCTGTGATCATTGATTTCTTTTGTAAACACTCTCCCCTCCCCGAATGAAGGCTGTTGGCATTAAATAAAGTAAGCAAGTTAGCAAAAAGGCAAAAGCATCAGAAGCTAAGTATTTGAGACACATGGGATAGATTTTTTTCCTAAAAATAGAGTTAGCAATTTTAAATAGAAAAGATTCTTTAACCACAGAACAGAGTTTTTGAAGAGGAACAGGCGTACGCGCTCAAGACTGAGATCCAGAGATGGGTTGGGAGGAATGATTTGTGAGCCCCGGTAGGAGCTAGGTATGCTCACCACTTATAAAACAGAACCAATCTGTTGTACACTGCCCTGGACCTTGAAGACTTTAATGTTGGAAGCTGAAGTGCTAGGGTTAGGCAAAATCTGCGGGGGTTTTTGACAACCTGTATTTTGACATTGGCAGCTAGCAAGGCAGTCAGTTACTTAAGTTCTCACAAAGACCTCTTTGGTCCTGATTCAGCCAACTTCAGAGTCTAAAATCCCTTTGATTTGAGTTCGTTTCAGCAGGGAATTAAAACTGAAGCCTATTCCAGAATGCAGAATTCCTAATGTCCAATCTAAACCTGCCCTGGTGCAACTTGAGGCCATTTCACCTCATCCTATCGCCCGTTACCTGGGAGAAGAGACTGACCCCCACCTCGCTACAGCCTCCTGTCAGGCAGTTGTAGAGGGTGTTAAGGTCTCCCCATAGCCTCCTCTTCTCCAGGCTGAACACCCCCAGTTCCCTGAGCCACTCCCCATCAGACTTGGGCTCCAGACCCCTCGCCAGCTTCATTGCCCTTCTCTGGACACGCTCCAGCATCTCAGTGTTCTTCTTGAACTGAGGGGCCCAAAACTGAACACAGTATTTGAGGTGCAGCCTCACCAGTGTCAAGTACAGGGGCACAATCACTTCCCTACTTCTGCTGGCCACACTAGTCCTGATACAAGCCAGGATGCCATTGGCCTTCTTGGCCACCTGGGCACAGTGCTGGCTCATGTTTAGCCAGTTGTAGACCAACACCTCCTTTTCCTCTGGACAGCTTTCCAGCCACTCTTCCCCAAGCCTGTGGCATTGAACAGGGTTTTTGTGACCGAAGTGCAGGACCCAGCACTTCGCTTTCTTGAACCGCATACAGTTGGCCTTGGCCCATCAATCCAGCCTGTCCAGGTCGCTCTGTAGAGTCTTCCTACCCTCAAGCAGACCAACGCCTCCACCCAGCTTAGTGTCATCTGCAGACGTGCTGAGGGTGCGCTCAAACCCCTCATCCAGGTAATTGATAAAGATGTTAAACAGAGCTGGACCCAATACCCTGATGTTCCCCCTGGGGAACACTGCCTGTGGCTGGCCGGCAACCGGACTTAAAACCAATAACCACAACACT